>NC_135478.1:84174467-84488324 GCF_052094955.1 Ictidomys tridecemlineatus | reverse complement strand
ATGTCACCCAGTAAGAGAGCAAAAGATCTGGTTTTCAACATGGGTCTAGCTGCTTCCAAAATCCTACAATACAGGAGCCCGTATTGTATTTCTGTGAAACCCCTTGAATTGCAAGGGCGTCTCCTAGTTGCAGTGCAGAGGAATTTGCCCAAGTCCAGGTTTCCCCTATTTATAACCCTTCTGATTGTGTGTCCTTTGATCACATCGCCTCTCAGGACATCCTATTTCTAGACTGAAGAGGGGACGTGGGGATGTGATATAGTGGATGAGCCTTGTGGGTACACAGCTTTCTAGAAGGTGGCTACAGATCCTTTTCAGAACTATGCAAGACAGGACACCAGAAATGTGGCCCTTCCAGTTCTCTTGTTGTTAATGATTAAACTTAAGTAATCTCAGGAGGATAGGGAGTCTAGGGAATATGCAGTAAATATGAGAGTTGCTAAACTGTGGCTCCGAGAAGCAGAGGTTTTCAGATTTTTTTGTCTAGTCCTTCACTTATTTTGTCTATAGTGCCCACAGTGGTGCCTACACATGGTAGGTGTTCAGTACACATTTTGTCTTGGTAAATAGCAAGGAGACTAGATCACAAGAAATAGTTCCCCAGAAGGGATCAGGAGGTGAGCTTTGACACCAGACAGATGTGAACTCAGAGTCGGGCTGCATCCAGGTTTGCCTGGGACCATCCCAGGGACACGACCTGGGGAGTCTTGCATCCCAGGATAATCCTCAGTCTGGGTAAAAGAGGAGAGTGGGTCACCATATCCATGAACCACTAGATGCTTGACCTTGTGACAATTCCTTCCCTTCCCTGGCCTCAGTTGCCTAGGCTGTAAAGAGGGGTGGCAATATTAAGTGCCTCGTGGGTTACAGGAGGATGGAATGATATAATGCCCCTTAGTGCTGAGCACCTACTAAGTTCTACCGGGTAGTCATTGTTCACACCACCATTACTTCTATTGACTTCCGGGTCTTGGAAATGTATCTCGCTTCCTAACAGATGCTCCTGGGCCTATATGAATTAAGGTCCTTGATTTTATGAGACGAGAGAAGTAAGCCACAGGAAAGCCCAATACATCAGGGATGGTGTCTCTTGGACATTTTCCCCTGCAGAGATGGGATCTCCCTGCCCCCAGCCTGGGCTGCACTCTGAGCAATCATATCTGGTGACTCTGTGCTAATTGCCAACAGATGTTCCTCTAATGAACCTCACTGTAATCTCGGGGCCTTAATATAGTGCCAGGGCATGATAAGTTTGAAATATCTGTCATTGTGGCCTTTGAGGACTGTCTGCTCATTGTTCAAGTCTGTCTTCCTCTGAGGGTTCTGTGAAGGGGAGTTTATTTTCTTCCATCCCCCCTTTGCCCCATACACCCCAAGCCCCAGTTACTGTCCAGATTCAAAGTCTGGTGTCAGAACCTTCTGCACAGTGCTTGGCCTCCTCTGATGGGGGGGATGACAAAGGGAGGAGCTTGGGATAATGTGTGATTCAATCTGAAATCAATATTTCCAGGCTGCAGGTGTGCAGATTCGCTGACTTTCTGGCGAGGAGCTGACTCCTGGGGGAACCAAGGCAGATGTCTCTGGAGCAGGAGGCAGAGTGGGCATTGAGGACAGGAAGGGGTGGCGGGAGGCAGCTGGAGGCTCAGCGGGCAGCATCATTTACAAATGCTCTGGGGGCCTGGACAGGAGAGAAGGAGCCAAGGGTGGACAGACATTTCCAGGCCCTGTCTAGTCACGTCTGGCTCCTCTTCATGATCTCTGAGCCCCACATGGAAGGTCTCACTGGTTGGGCCAGGTCAAAGAGCTTTACTGAAGAGTTTCTATGTGCCAGGCACTGGGGACATAAAGTGGTTCAAACCCAGAGCCTACCATGAGGACCACTCAAGAAACAGTTCACAGAGAGGGGGTTGGACATCCCACCTGGCACAGTCAGTGCATTGGCCATTGGGATCCTATCAGAGGCTGGGTGTGATTTCTCAGAATACAGGATCCCTGTCTTGAATGATAATGAGAACACAGGCTGCGCATTTCTAATGCAGATTTGACATCCCAAACCCAAAACTTCTTTTGATGGACTTTTTAAAAAATTATAATTTTGAATGTACATACATTGGAACCATTAATGGGTTTAGTTGTGACATTTTATATATGCGTACATGTGCTTTGATTGTACCCGTCCTTCCAATTTCCAACTCTCACTCCTCCTGGTCTCTCTGGTCCCCTTCTTTTTCCCTACGAGTCCCCTTTTACTTTTATATCATCATGTTTTTATTTATTTTTCTCTATATTGCACCTGGCTTAGAAAACAATATTTTTTTTTCTTTACATATTGATCTCCAGGTCACCTTACTTTCCTGCAGATGATGGTATTTTTATTCTCTTTTATGGCTGAATAACACTCCACTGTGCATACAGACCCTATTTTCTTTTATCAGTTCACCTACTGAAGGGCATCTCAGCTATTCTGAACAGTGCTGCTATGAATACAGGTATGCAGGTATCTCTTTTATGTGGACTTTGACTCCAAAACTTCTTGAGTGATGATATGATGTTCAAGAGTTTGGGTTTTGGAGCCTTTCAGGTTTGGGATTTCTGGAGTAGAGAAACTCAACCAATTTGATTTTGGAGTCACTGGGCTCTAAAACCTAATTTTAACATTGCCACTAAGACATCCAAATGCCAGTTAATTAAATTTTCCAGTTGTTAGGATACTAGGGGGAAAACATCTATTTTGTTATAATACTCTTCAAGATCTATTTAGCTCCACACTTAGGGAAAGAACGGAGCTGGAGTTTTCATCATATAATCAGAGCGACACAGAGAATTCAAAGAATCTGTTGCATAGAGATTTCTCATTTTGTCGGAATTAACCTGTGGTCTGTGGTCCTCCTCTCCACAATAAACTCTTCAATCCTCTGATATTCACTCGGAGGAAGTTTAATCCACGTAGAATTCACACTGCATGCAGCCACCCCAAAGAAATTACCTTAAAAGGACTTATTCCTGCATGATAATATCATTGCCTGAGATATTTGAGGAGGATGGGAGCAAAGGTAGAAACCAAATTCTTCAATAAGGAGAGAGAACATAAATAACCCTCTTTGTGCACTTTTCCTGAATTAGACCTGGGGTTGGCCATCGCTTTCTGCTGAGGGCTGCATAGTGAATATTTTAGCTTTGGGAAGCCCAACATGGTCCAGACTGCAACTACTGGGCTGTGCCCTTGGGAGGGAACAGCAGGTATAGACAAATACCCTGCTCTGGGGTGAAGTACACTTTGTTTACAAACACAGATAGATGGTGGGCCCCTGAATTTGTTGGTACTAACCACCGGGAGGATTTGAACCTGGTGACCTTACCTCGAAAGGTGGCGTTACTTTTTTTTCCAAGGAAGCATAATATCAATGAATAATCCTAATAAGGAGCATCAGTCCAAAGCTTCTGCAGTGCCGTTACCTACTGCATGCAGCTCACGGAACTCTCTCCCACACTGGAAGAGGATGTAGCCTCGCCTCCAGTTTTGGCCCAGGGAGCCCCCTCAGATCCGCCTCAGTGAATAAATTCCCCTTCTAGGGGAAGATTTAGTCATTTGCTCCAAGATATTAAACATAGAAGAAGCATCTGGGAAAAGAGGAGAAAGTAGGACTGAGGGAAGGAGAAGGTGACTGTGCTCTTAGCTAGACACAGCTTTGGCCAACCCTGAGAACTGTCTGGAGTAAATATTGTCTACCACAGGGTTTTATGTCACAGAAAATGTTTGAATTTTTTCACCTCTTCCTTGCTCAGTTATAGGTAAAGGCGACCTCTGAAAAGCATGGCCAGGGCCACAGGGGCCCTCACACCGCAGACCCTGGGAGGGCTGGCAGATGGTCATCTGCTTACTATATTCTGCTTGGGTGACAGAAGGTCCATCCTCCAAAGGGAAGTAGGAGGCATCTGTGTCCACCGCACATAGTTTTTTTTTTTTTTTAATCTTTTTTAACTTGCAACCCTAGTTGATATGGATCAGGATATTGACTCTATCCAACAGATTTCTGGGTTGCAAGAGTAGAAGTCAACCCTGCGGAAAATGGGCTTATTCAATGAGCACCAGAAGTTCTGGCCTCTAACTAGAGAGCCAGGTTGAGGGGTGAGCAGGCAGGGGGAGGCCAGGGACCAGCCACAGAGCTGGCCTGCTGGAAACTCTGCTGCCACCCTGGCTGAGGGACAGGGCTGCCAGTCTTGCTTTGGACACTTTTGCATCTGGAGCAACTGCAGGAAAGGTAGGGAGAGAAGAGGAGGGGTCCCAAACTCCATGATCCCTGCAACTTGCATCTCCGTGCTCATCTAAAGCTCAGCTGGGGATGTCTGATCAGAAAAGTGCCAGGGTCACCAGTCAGCATGCTGCTGGCAATGATTGCTGGAACAAACCCTGCCACTCATTTCCTATGAGGCTGGTGGTCTCAGAAACCGGAGGATCATGCAGTGCAGATTCCCTTGGAACTAGTCAAGCAGCCAAAAAAGAAAAAAAAAACAAGGACCAATGTCCACTCTGTGGTAAGAGGGGGCCCTGATTGTCTCTACCTGAGGGAGACAGTCATCTACTGAGCTCTGAGCTTCCCTCTGCAGTCAGCACTCTCTGGACCAGAGTGGGGGTGGAGTCCAGGCTCAATGGGGGAGGACTCTGGCTCCCAAGAGGAAGCTGGATAGACAGACAGAATTTCTTCTCCTGCAGCCCAGGTTATGGAAATGCTGGCAGAGAGAGGAGGCCTCATCCCAGTTCCTGGGTAGAAATCTGGGGAACAGATTGAGAGCAGGTGTCCAACTCCCCATTTATTTATTCTGTGGTTCCTGACTGAGCCTCTGCCATGTATCAAGCTTGGCCCAGACATAGGAAGGGCTCAGATTGGGCTCCTGATGCTCCTGGCCCAGGGGTTGGAAGTGACTGCTCTTTGTCACCCCTCCCCCAGGGCAGCATGTAGAAATGCTAATGTGTCTGCTCTTTGTCATTCATGTGCCTGAGTTCAAAACCCCAGCTCTGCTCATTTCTAGAAGCAGTGTGGGGGGGGGACACACTTCACCTCTCTTAGGCTCTGTCTCCTCTTATGTAAAAGGAAATTAATGAGACCCCCACCTCCCAGAGCTAAC
This sequence comes from Ictidomys tridecemlineatus, assembly GCF_052094955.1. NCBI lineage: Eukaryota > Metazoa > Chordata > Mammalia > Rodentia > Sciuridae > Ictidomys > Ictidomys tridecemlineatus. Next base: position 84,483,197 of record NC_135478.1, on the reverse strand, counting down.
AGGAGGATTCATTGAGATTAAACAGCTCAAGAACTGGAACAGAATGTGTTCAAATTATATTACTTGCTGTTGTCACCATTGATTGGGAGGAGGAGGGACAAGTGGGTGCCATCTGTTCTTGACTTCCTGACTTCTTGCCCTGTGCTGGGAACATGCCTTGATACTGTCACTTAGAGACAATGAAGCTGAGACATTAATTACAGACATAACAGCAATCACAATAGCAATAATAATCGCAGCAATTATAACAATCGAGCACCTGCTAGATGTCACACCCCCAGCTAAGTTTTGTTAAAGTGTTGATACTAAAACATGGTCCCCAGATGAGCAGCACTGGAATCCCCTGGGTACTGAGTAGAAATGCAGAAGCCTGGGCTTCCCACAACCCCTAGGGAATGGAAGTTTCCAGACACTTCTGCTCTCTGAGAATTTCGGCCAAGAAGATTCCAACACTTGAGGCTCAGTCTGGGCCTTGCCATGGGAGGGACAGCACGAAGGGTGAAGTGAGTTCAACAGTGACACTGATTCTGGGGTGTGAGCAGAGCAATGATGTTATCAGAGGGGTGACCCTGCCTCTGAAGTAAAGAGGAAGGGTGGGAATGGACTCGCTGTAGGCCAGTAGCACTGTTCAGCATGGAAGCCAGACTCAAATCAGCAAGTTGCTGGACAATCAAAATAATTTACAGCAGCTGTTTGCAACTGCTGGTTGTGAACAAAAAAGGGCAGGCGCCCTAAATTAACACGCACACACTCTCCCCAGAAAGAGGGAGCCACACAGCTGTACCTCTCCACGCTGGGCACACAATAGCTTTTTCTTTTTCCTCTCTTGATGCCAATCATTATAGGACTGCATTATTGTAACAACAGCAATCCACGTGTTGAAAGTTGGGTTTCCTGGTGATTTCTAGTAATTTTTTGGTTCATTCTTAAAAACACCAACACACTAGAAGAAGCACTTGAGGGTTGTCAGAGGCGGGCCCTGAGCCACCTTTCTCCTACATGGAACTTCCTGCCTGAAGCTGGACAAATGTGGCCTCATTACTCTTCTGAGATCAGAGGAACTGGCCTTTGAGGAAAGCCAGGCTGGCTGAGCGAGGGGCCTCTGCAGGACCTCACTGTTGTTCCAAGAGACCTCGGCTGCCCTTTTAACCAGCGCTTCATCTTTGGGTTCTGAAGCCCAGCAGCTGACAACCTTCTCATCATCCTGTCTCTCCTTGGGCACAAAGAGGACACATCCTCTCAGTTGCAGACTGTAAAACCCTGATCCTCCCTTTTATCATGATGATCTTATTTACCAGTGTGGATGCCACCAAAGAAAGAAGGGCAGTGGAGAAAAGGAAGCAGGGAACAGGGAAGAAATGAAGGAAGGAGAAAAGGAAGGAAGGCAGAAGGAAGAAAAGAAGAGGGAGGGATATAAGAAGGAGCTCCCCATTCCAACCTGCTTGGGCTGCTCTGCATCTCAGAACTACATTTCCCAGGCTCCTTTGTGCTCCAGATAGGTTTGACCAATGGGAGCCTTGGTGGTGGATGGGAGGAGCATTTCTACCCAACTATCTCTCTGCTCCCAGCCCACACTCCTTGGCCCCAGCAGCCCTCACTGTTCCCAGCTATTTCTGGATGGTTCTAGATTATGGTAATACCACTTCCTCCTCCTGTTTCTTCAGTCCCAAGGGCAGAAGTAGGATGGTAGGCTCCCTGGCTCCAAGCACATCCCATGAGGGTCTTTAATGTCCACAAGGTCAATAATAGCTGGCCAGAGAGAGCTCACTGGACAATTGAATTTCCAGTCATAAGAAAGAAGCAAACTTTTTTTGACATTCCCTGAGGCAGATCAAAGGAGTTATTAGTGACCATCACTGAGGTTCTGCTCCTGGCCATATCTTTTCCAATTAGAGAAAATGAAATCTCTGCTCAGTGGTGAACCAAAACAGAACCGGGGGCCCTAAAGAGTTTTTTGAAAAGACAGCAGAGAATCAATTAAATTGGTGGCACCATTTCAGAGGCTGCGATTTACTCTGTTACAGCAAGAGCCATAAAAACTGTCATACGTTGAATCCAGAAATCTGCACGGTTTGCATGTGGAAGATGTTTGTGGCAACATTATGGGTAAGAGCATGGACCAGAAGCAACTAATTATGGCACGTCAGGGACTGACTCAGAGGCCCTGGAGCCTTCTTAAGATGAAGATAAACTGTCCTTCCAAAATATGTCACCGAAGAGTAATTGATGACCCACACATCTTAATGGCCTATTACTAAGTTACAAAGGAGCGTCTTCACATGGAATTGAATTATGATTTCTTTTTAAAGTTTAATCACACAGGAAAATTGTGGGATTCTACACACCAACAATATTAAAGCTGTCTGCGAGGAAGGGTTGATTCTAATTTGGTTTGAGGTTTGTGCCTTTGTGCTTTTCTGTACTTTGAAAGAGTCTGCTGTGTTTCAAAGGAATAAACTACCAAATTGTGAGGATGGAGGTGAAAGGACCCAAATTATCAGAGATCACTGCAAAAAAAAAAAAAAATTCTTGCCATCAAGAAAACAGTTTTTTTGAATCTTGCAGAAAATTTTTGGAAAATGGATCAGGGAGTGATATTTATTAGCCCAAGGGGTCAAAACTATCTTCCCAAGTCACATAACAAACCTGTCAAAGAAGCCCAACTAGAAAGCCTGGTTCATGACTTCAGAGCAGCAGCAACTGCTACTCTGATTTCCCACGAAAAATAAGATCCACTTCAGATTCCTGCAGCCTTGAGATTCTAAAGTCATGTAGACTCATTTGTGAGATTCTCTCCCTCTCTCCCTCCCTTTCTCTCTCTCTCTATCTCTCTCCATTCTCACTCTGTTCCAAAAATATTCAGAAGGCTTATATTTTCTTGCAATTCTATTTTTTTATAGTCCTTGCAAAAAAAAAAAAAAAATCAGTGACTTGCCCAAGATCACCCAGGTAGAGAGTGGAGGCTCATGTTCTCTCTCTCCCTCTCCTTCTCTTTTTTGATTCCCCCCCCCTTTTATTTTTGTTTAGTGTTTTAAAGACATCCTGTTGCTCACACCCTAGACAATAAGACATATGAAGTTAATAAACTCCCTCCTGTTCTTCTCTCTCATCTTCCCAATGGACACTCCATTCTCCCCAAGTCACTTTTCTTAGTTTCTTACCATTCCAGAGTTTCCTTCTGCATGAACAAATAATGTGCATGTAAATTTTCATCTCCCCTTTTCCAGAGAGGAAGTGAGTTTTATGCATCCCTCTGCATATTATTTTTCCCACTTCAGTTATCTTAGCTTTCTTCCCACACAGGGACATAGAGAACTCCCTGGTTTCTTTCAGAGCAGCATAATATTCCTTGTATGGTTGTACCAGTCACCCATTGGTGAACATTGGGGTTATTTCTAATCCCCAATCCCATCCCATGTGTGCACATGAATCTCCAGGATACTTTTCCAATGGTGCAATCGTTGGGTTCAAGATTATACGCGTTTGTAATTTTAAAAACTACTTACAAATGGCCATAAAGCCAGATTTAAAGTTAGGTAGTCGATGTAGTTAGGTAAATCAGGTCTAATATTGAGTGAAATCTAAAATGGAGGCCATGCTGAGAATGACTCAGGGAAAACACAGGACAACTCATGGAATGTTAATGAAGTCCCAAAGAGGCTCTAGGCCAAAGTCCACCTCAAAGAAGTGTTAATGAACAGCTCCCAGCAGATTTGAAGATAGCCCATCTCAAAGAAGTGTTAATGAAGTCCTTCCTGCTCAGACTACTACTTTGGCCCACCTGTGTCCCACCCCTCGGGCCTTCCCACCTACATTCCATCACTGAAAGAACTATAAAAAGGGGAAACAACCGAACTTCCATGGATTCCACCTCTTGGGTCCCCTTCTTCCTCGGGGAGAAGTCTTTTCTGCTGTCCTTTAATAAACTTCTAATTTCTACTCTGACCTTACCTCAGTGTGCTTCTTTGGTGTTATTCTTCAACATTGGGGAAGCAAGAACTGGTCACCGGTCAATAGCAGTAACAGCCAGAGGGGTGTAAATTGGTCCAAGCACCATAGAAAGTTGGGGTGCCTTCTGGGACACAGTGAGACAGCACAAACAGTAAATGAAGAGGGGGTGGGGAGTGGAAATATGCGCAGGAAGAAGGCAGGAGAGAGGCTGCTCTAGTGACATGGCTCTTGAGATCCACACTGTGGCCTCCGAGTATCTTTCCTGCCACCCACAACAAAGACATAATAAGAGTCACAGAACCTTGATTGCTACTGGAGAGAAGCATAGTTTCCATGGCTCTGAGTCAGAGCAAATGTCCCCCACGGGGTGGGGAGGGCTTCTTGCTGCACCATGTCTCTTGAGTCTCAAGGACATGGGACCAGGGACACCAGTTCTGTGTATCCTCTGCCATTAAGGGGGCAGAGGCCCCAGGATGTCCCTGGCTGACTACAAATGGGTCAGGAGGAAAACACCAGCTTACGGTGTCGGGGGCCCTGTGTCTCTGCTCCCTGGACTGTGAGAAAATGAGCGGCTCTGTCTGCATTAGAGACAGACCTTTCCCTGGACCCTTTTAATGGGACCTACCCATCAAGAGCTTAGCACTTATGGTTTGTGTATTTTGGGGCCACACCTGCTCAGGGTCAGACAAGGCAAGGGCATGTGGGCTCTTGGCAAGGAGAGCCCTATGTGCCTGCAGGGAGAACCCTCAGTGGGCAGGGTGCTGGGCAGGGTTTTGCCCATAACTCAGTCTTGGGTCCCCAGAAACACAGGCAAAATCGTGTAGTAGGAAGCTTCACTATTGGACAAAGACCCCGGGAGAGTCTCCCCATTGCCCACTGTGGGCAGCTGTGGACTCTGATGGTGGATGAGGATTGAGGAAGTGTCCTGAGCAGGGTGGGGGACAGCCAGCGTGGGTGTGGCATGCTGATTTCACCTGCAGCTGCCACATCCATCAAGGTCCAACCAGAGCACAGAAACCCCCTGAGACTCAGGACAGTCCAGGAGACTGGTCACACAGGAGCTAGAAGAGCTGAGCCTCCAAGGGGTGGATAGGGAGCACCAGGGGAGGAGAGAGGGGACCCGGGAATCAGGAACAGTAGAAGATACCACCGTTCCAGAGCTGGAGAGCTGGGGGAGCTGGTCCCTTAAGAAACCAGAGACAGTGTTACCAGGTTTCTGCCAGCTCTTGGCATTAAACCAAGAGACCCGAGAGGAAGGCAGAGCCACAAGATGGCAGGTCCTGGGTCTCTGAGCCACTAGGTCTCTGAGCCACTGAGGCTAGGAATGCTGTGAGGGACAGAGGGTATGGATGGACAAAGCGGGGACCCCATGGAGCACCCCTAGGAGCAAGTGAGGAGCAGAGTGAGTGAACATCCTTGGGAAGGTAGGAAGCTTTTGAGTTCAGACAGCATCAAACTCAACCCCTACTCTGGGTCTTCCCATCTGTGTGACTTTGGGCAAGTGACTCACACTCTCTGAGCCTCTTGGGAGGATAATGGAAACCAGCTTGCAGGGCTGTTCAGATGATGGACGGGAGGATGGATGCCAAATGTTTGGAACCAGACCCAGAGAGAATGCTTAATACATGGCCGCTGTTGTCATGAGTCCTGTCAACCAGACTTGCTCTAGAAGAGAAGAGAGGCATTGTGGAAAAAGAGACTCCTGGTTCCCTGTGTGTCCTGTGACACTGGGTCCCCAGAGACTGTTGCCATTGCTGAGACACCCTCCATGGAGGCCCTGAAGTGGACCATTCATGGCTGGACTAGGACAGGGCCTCCTCATTCTCCTCTCTAACCCCTCACACCTCCGACAGTCACCATCCTAAAATGGTGCATGGAACCCCGTCTTCCATGATGACTGCCCTTCAGTGTCCCCCTTGCTCAGGCCATCCAGTGTCCCAGCGTAATGTTCCTATTGCACTTTGGGGACACTCAGACTTACCAGGGCACTGGAACCACTAGGGGCTTGTTGAAAATGTCAACCTGAGGTCCCAACCAGGATCTATCAAACAGAAAGTCCAACCACAGGGCCCAGGAGTCTGCATTTTAACAGACACCTGGATGACGCAGACAGACTCCAGTCGCTGGGAATCATGGCTGTAAGGCCCTGTACAGCTTAGCCCCATTCAGCCCTCCTGAGTGTAGCGCCCCACGGTCCCCCCAACCCAAACCCAACATCCAGACCACAAGAGCTCCTTGCTCTCATGCCACACGCTGCAGGTTCCACAACCACATCATCTAAGACCTTTATTGAGGCCTTGCTGGGTACCAGGCAGACTCGGGGCTCATCTCAGAGCCTGGATTTACTCTTTGCATTGTGTCTGGTTGGCAGGGGCCATTACTGTCCTTGTTTGATATAGTCACTCAGGCAATACCTGGAAGGAACAGGGCTCGGGTCTCCATACAACGCAGCAGGGAGATCGTGGAGTCAGACCTGGCTTCAAACTCTGGCTTGGACTTGGGGTGACATTTGCTGAGTGCTTCTTCTATGCTCAGTATCTTGGAGCAAATGACTAAATCTTCAGAGCCTCTCTTCTCTCACCCTAAAAGGGGAATTTATTCACTGTAGCCCATCTGAGGGGGGCTACCTGGGCCAAAACTGGAGGCGAGGCTACATCCTCTTCCAGTGTGGGAGAGAGTTCCATGAGCTGCATGCAGTAGGTAAGGGCACTGCAGAAGCTTTGGACTGATGCTCCTTATTAGGATTATTCATAATTAATATTACGCTTCCATTGGAAAAAAGCTTAACACCACCTTTCGAGGTAAGGTCACCAGGTTCAAATCCTCCCGGTGGTTAGTACCAACAAATTCAGGGGTCCACCATCTATCTGTGTTTGTAAACAAAGTGTACTTGACCCCCAGAGCAGGGTATTTGTCTACACCTGCTGTTCCCTCTCAAGGGCACAGCCCAGTAGTTGCAGTCTGGACCGTGTTGGGCTTCCCAAAGCTAAAATATTCACTATGCAGCCCTCAGCAGACAGCAATGGCCGACCCCAGGTCTAATTCAGGAAAAGTGCACAAAGAGGGTTATTTATGTTCTCTCTCCTTATTGAAGCATTGGGTTTTTAGCTTTGCTCCTGTCCTCCTCAAATATCTCGGGCAATGATATTTCCATGCGGGAATAAGTCCTTCTAAGGTCATTTCTTTGGGGTGGCTGCCGGGCAGTGTGAATTCTATGTGGATTAAACTTCCCCGGAGTGAATATCAGAGGACTGAAGAGCTTATTGTGGAGAGGAGGACCACAGACCACAGGTTAACTCCTACAAAATGAGAAATCTCTATGCAACAGATTCTTTGAATTCTCTGTGTCACTCTGATTATATGATGAAAATCCCAGCTCTATTCTTTGCCTAAGTGTGGAGCTAAATAGGAATTCTTTAAGAGTATTATAAGGAAATAGATGTTTCCCCCTAGTATCCTAAAAACTGGAAATTTAATTAACTGTCTTTGGACGTATTGGTGGCAATGTTAAAATTAGATGTTAGAGCCGAGTGACTCCAATATCACGTTGGTTGAGTATCCCTACTCCAAAAGTCCCAAACCTGAAAGGCTCCAAAATCCAAACGTTTTTAAAAATTTTTATTTATTTTTTAGTCATACATGACAGTAGAATGCATTTTGATATATAATACATACATGAAATGTGCATACATCAATCATATTGTCTATTCTTTCTGCTGCCCTTCCTATCCTCCCTACTCCTCCCCTCTTCTCCCATCCTTTCTCTCTATCCAATCTAATGTGACACACTTTTTCTTTGTTTTTCTCATTACAACATCATTTATGTATTCTGTATAATAATGAGGTTCTCCTTCCATCTTTCGTGCAATTCGCCCTTCTCCCTGTTTTTGCCTCCCACCTTGTTTCCCTACTTAGTGCTAGTCTTCTACTCATGCTCTTCCTCCCTATCTCATTTTGAGTCACCCTCCACCTTATATCAGAGAAGACATTGGGCATCTGTTTTTTAGGGATTGGCTAACTTCACTTAGCATAATCTGCTCTAATGTCATTAATTTGCCTGCAAATGCCATGATAATATTATTTTTTAGTGCTGAGTAATATTCCATTGTGTATAAATACCACATTTTTAATCCATTCATCCTTTGAAGGGCATCTAGGTTGCTTCCACATTCTAGCTATTGTGACTTGTGCTGCTATAAACATTGATGTGACTGAATCCCTGTAGTATGTTCTTCTTAGGTCTTTTGGGTAGTCTGAGATTGAGTATCAGTTCATCACTCAGGAAGTTTTGGAGTCAATGTCCACATAAAAGAGATACCTGCATACCTGTATTCATAGCAGTGCTGTTTACAATAGCTGAGATGCCCTTCAGTAGGTGAACTGATAAAAGAAAATAGGGTCTGTATGCACAGTGGAGTATTATTCAGCCATAAAAGAGAATAAAAATTCTGTCATCTGCAGGAAAGTGGGGTGACCTGGAGGTCAATATGTAAAGCTAAGTTCGTTAGACCCAGGAAAAAAAAATACTGTTTTCTCTCTGCTAGGTGCAATATAGAGAAAAATAAATAAAAAACAAGATGATATAAAAGTAAAAGGGGACTTGTAGTGAAGGGGAAGGGGACCAGAGAGAGCAAGAGGAGTGAGATATGGAAATTGGAGGGTGGATACAATCGAAGAACCTGTATGCATGTATAAAATGTCACAATGAAACCCATTAATGGTTCCAATGAATGTACATTCAAAATTATAATTTTTTAAAAAGTCAATCAAAAGAAGAAATTTGGGTTTGGGAGTGTTTCAGATGTCAAATCTGCATTAGGAATGCTCAGCCTGTGTTCTCATTATCGTTCAAGACAGGGATCCTGTATTCTGAGAAATCACACCCAGCCTTCAGCTGATGGTTGATAGGATCTCAATGGCCAATGGACTGACTGTGCCAGGTGGGATGTCCAACCCCCTCTCTGTGAACTGTTTCTTGAGTGATCCTCATGATAGGCTCTGGGTTTGACTCCACTTTATGTCCCCAGTGCCTGACACCCAGAAACTCTTCAGTAAAGCTTGTTGACCTGGCCCAACTGGTGAGACCTTCCATGTGGGACTCAGAGATCATGGAGAGGAACCAGACGTGACTAGACAGGGCCTGGAAATGTCTCTCCACCCTTGGCTCCTTCTCTCCTGTCCAGGCCCCCAGAGCATTAGTAAATGGATGCTCCCTGCTGAGCCTCCAGCTGCCTCCCACCACCCCTTCCTGTCCTCAATGCCCACTCTGCCTCCTGCTCCAGAGACATCTGCCTTGGGTCCCCCAGGAGTCAGCTCCTCGCCAGAAAGTCAGCGAATCAGCACGCCTGCAGCCTGGAAATATTGATTCCAGGCCAAGGATGAATCACACTTTCTCCTGAGCTCCTCCCTCTGCCATCCCCCCCATCAGAGGAGGCTGAGCACTGTGCAGAAGGTTCTGACACTGGACTTTGAATCTGGACAGTAGCTGGGGCTTGGGGTGTATGGGGCGAAGGGGGGAACGGAAGAAAATAAATCCCCCTTCACGAAACCATCAGAGGAAGACAGACTTGAACAATGAGCAGACGGTCCTCGCAGGCTACGATGACAGACAGTTCAAACTTATCATGCCCTGGCACTATATTAAGGCCCCGAGATTACAGTGAGGTTCATCAGAGGAACATCTGTTGGCAATCAGCACAGAGCCGCCAGATATGATTGCTCAGAGCACAGCCCTGGCCGGGCACAGGGAGATCCCATCTCTGCAGGGGAAAATGTCCAAGAGAAACCATCCCTGATGTATTGGGCTTTCCTGTGGCTCACTTCCCTCCTCTCATAAAACCAAAGACCTTAATTCAAATAGGCCCAGGAGCATCTGTTAGGAAGCAAGATACATTTCCAAGACCCGGAAGTCAATAGAAGTAATGGTGGTGTGAACAATGACTACCCGGTAGAACTTAGTAGGTGCTCAGCACTAAGGGGCATTATATCATTTCATCCTCCTGTAACCCACGAGGTACTTAATATTGCCACCCCTCTTTACAGCCTAGGCAACTGAGGCCAGGGAAGGGAAGGAACTGTCACAAGGTCAAGTATCTAGTGGTTCATGGATATGGTGACCCTCTCTCCTCTTTTACCCAGACTGAGGATTATCCTGGGATGCAAGACTCCCCAGGTCGTGTCCCTGGGATGGTCCCAGGCAAAACTGGATGCAGCCCGACTCTGAGTTCACATCTGTCTGGTGTCAAAGCTCACCTCCTGATCCCTTCTGGGACTCTATCTCTTGTGTTCTCGGCTCCTTGCTATTTACCAGGACAAAGTGTTTACTGAACACCTACTATGTGTAGGCACCACTGTGGACACTATAGACAAAATAAGTGAAGGACTAGACAAAAAAATCTGAAAACCTCTGCTTCTGTGAGCTACGGCCGTAGTAACTCTCATATTTACTGCATATTCCCCTAGACTCTCTATCCTCCTGAGACTACTTAAGTTTAATCATTAACAACAAGAGAACTGGAAGGGCCACCTTTCTGGTGTCCTGTCCTGCAGAGTTCTGAAAAGGATCTGTAGCCATCTTCTAGGAAGGTGTGTACCCACAAGTCACATCCACTATATCACGTCCCCACGTTCACTCTTCAGTCTAGAAATAGGATGTCCTGAGAGGCGATGTGATCAAAGGACACACAATCAGAAGGGTTATAAATAGGGGAAACCTGGACTGGGGCAAATTCCTCTGCACTGCAACTAGGAAATGCCCTTGCAATTAAAGGGGTTTCCCAGAAATACAATATGGGCTCCTGTATTGTAAGGATTTTGGAAACAGCTAGACCCAAGTTCAAAACCAGACCTTTCACTCTCTTATCAGGTGACCTTGTTGTGCACATCTTAACCTTAGCATTTTTGATTCCTATAATAGGAATAGGAGAACCTGCTCGAGGTGCCTGCCTGAAGGAAATTAACCCATACAACGACACAATGAACCGACCTGCAGAAATGACTTAACTACCAGGTCCTGTTGCTCTAACTCACTTGATCTTTCTGCCACCCCTAGGTTTTGAGGATTACCCTGGTTCCTGATGGGGAAACTGAGGCAAGCAAAGGAAAACGAATCAGTCCAGAGTTCAATGATAGCGTCCCAGCCGGAGTTTGGAGCCAGGGTGGTGTGGATTAAAGTAGGATAGTTTAATAAGGACTTAGATCAAAGCACAGATGAAAACCCCCACCTCCAGCTATCCAGAGAGCACCCTAAGTTAAAGGAGGCAAACAGCACTCAGGTGGCTAGAGGATGATGGTTGGGGTGACAGGAAGGAGACAGGGGCTGAGATGGCTTTGTTAGCCAGGGGCTGGTCAGGCTCTGGGGAGCCCAGTCAACTGCTGTTTGTATCCGAGGGCCATTTGTCCACATGGAATACATTCGAGATTGGAAGGCCATGCGGTGGACAATCACAGGCAACAGGGGGGAGCTGGGCTTACAAGCAGCACCTGGGCTAGAATACCTCTAGGAGCTGCTCCTGGGGCCCAAGTGATGGGCATTTGGGAGGAGGGCAGCCAGTCAGTGGGCGTGAGGATCACACCCAGTGGGGAGGGTTAAAAGGACCCTCTCTGGCTTCAGGGGCTGTCTCTGCTCTGCTCTTGCTCTGAGGTGGGACTGGGTGTGGGTCATTTTGCTGAGTTCCTCTCTGTCTTTTACTGTTTTACTTGTTGGGCAAAATGAGAAGCTCAACATTTTCTAATCCAGAAAAGGAAAAAAGAACACTGCGGTTATGAGAGACGGGAGGGACTTTGAAATCTGAATCCAGGGGATTGAGCACTCGAGGGACGGTCTGTATCTGGAACAAAGTTTCCCTGGGCTCTGGCATCCTTGTGAGCCAAGGTCTAGGGAGGGGGAAGGACCAAGAGGGGAGGCAGCTGAGCTGTCAGGGGCGGGGGTCGCACTCTGCTAGTAAAAGCTCCCTCTTAGTGAACTCTCAAAAGCATCTTCTCTGCTTCTTAGTCTAGTTGCTCAAAGTCTAACCTGCAGGGGACTTAATTGAGAGCTAACTTGGGAAAGAACTCAGAGGGCTGAGCCTAGGGTGGCCATGTTATCACCTCCTGGGTCTGCACAGTGACCCCAGCTACTCGGGAAGCCCTGGCTGGATCCTAAGTCCCCCCCACTTGCCTCTTTGCTTCTGACTTGAATATTTTCTCCCGTCTTGCAATCTCGGCTCCTTATATGCTGGAAAGGGAGTTGGCAGCCAAAGATGGCTCAAAACTAAAGCTCCCACTGACAAGCAACAGGAGACCCTGCAGCAAGTGAGGTCTAACCTAGGAAGGGGAGGGGGTTGGGCGGTGGGCATGGGGCACCTGCTCTGGGAGGAGGTAGCCTTGACTTTTTGGGCTGCAAACCCCAAGTCTTAAGCCCCTGGGGAAGCTGGCCTGGGGGCAAGGAGCAGTGTGGTTAACTGTCAATGTGTTAGCCTTCCTCCAAGCTCAAGGCTCCAGTACTGCAAGTCCTGCTAGTGAAGTCCTCACATGCAGTAAATAATCAGGGACCACAAACCTGCAGGTGCAGTGGGTTAACCCTCAAGCTCCTGGGAGCCTTGCTCATTCTCATGCTCGCCCCTCCACCCACCTGTGGATCACTCCCAGTTACAAGAAGCTCCAGGAGAAGAACCTGTGATTTACCTTGGCAAGGGGGAACCCTAAGGTTCATCTTCACCTCCAAATGCTCTAGATCACGGGGCTGACTCTCTGAATCGGGTCCCTGCAAAAATGGTGATGGGACAGATGGTATTATGGGGTGCTCATGATGCCCATCCAGCATCGTGGGGCTCGACTGGGTCTCTGGCTATTCTAATTAGAACAAATAATGGCACAGGGGGTGCTGGGTTAAACACACAATGGGCTTGCATACCCAGCTGCAGTGAGGGCTCTATTCAGTATGGTGAAGGAAGCCAGCCTCCTGTGGAAGAGGGTGCACATGGCAGGACATTCTGAAGCAACTTGCACACTGATGGGAATGCTCAAATGTTCCACATAAGCCCTGCCACCTCTCAGACGATGGACAAAGCTGTCGACCACAGGGGCCCTAGAGCCAGGAGGGAGCTTTGAGGACCTCTTGACCAACAGGGTGTGGTTGTGCCTGGGACTTGTCCATGTTGGACACTTCCTGACTGTCAACTATGAGGTCATAAGTTCCCCTCAATTGCAGCCCTTGAAGGGGATTTCAGTTCATCTCATATCTGGCGCTAAAAGGAGAATCCAGGTCAAGCAGTAAGGACAAGTCCTGGGCTGAGCTGGCTTCAAATTCTAGAAGCCTTTTCCTTAATGAGAAGGCATAGCTACCCCACCTGTGCTGCATGGGGGTTGGGTGAGTGGGATCTGCAGGTACGTGGGCCTCTTAAGATTTTATGCCATCTTTCTAAACCGAGCTGTCTCCTAAAGAAGCTATAGTCCTTGGCCTTACAAAAGGTCAAGGACGACGATTATCTTTGACCTTGCTCCTAACCTTGAGCAGGCTCCTGGTTGAAGTTCTTAGCAATCAGCTGGGATCATTGAAAGGACTTACCAGGGCTTCTCTGGATACTGGAGAAGTGTTCCTAAAGGCTTAGGGATTGGCATTAACATCTCCAGGACTGGACAGTGGGCATGTGACGTCCTGATCTTGACTTCCCTCCTCAACCCTGATGCCCTGTAATTGAGCTTTCTTACCTATCAGGACAGTCCACTAAAACACTGAACAATCTTAGGACGGGGAGATGCCCTTCAACATACCACTCCCAAAACGAGGTCACCTGCATCTTCCAAGCTACAGGAAGAATGTCTGCCATGCTGGATCTTGCTTCCCCTTGAGGGGGATCAGTGCCCTGGCCTCCTCCTGCAAGTGTCCTTAAATCTCGACCTGTGAAAGTGAAACCTGGCCAGCATTTAGGGGTCGGGCATGACCTCAGGTGACCTTGAGGCACAGGAGGAAGTGGCTTAAAAGGCAAAAGAAGGTGGAGTAATCCGATGAAGCTCCCCAATGGGGCCATCTGGGAGTTGCTAAGTACCCTAGAGGTGTGACGAGGACTGTTTATCTGTTGGTCCCCATCTTCCACTTCCTAACAGCTTGGGGGTGGCGCTTACTCCTGCACCTGGGAGTCAAGTAGCCTTCCAGATAGGAGGTTACCTCTGGCAGGAATCGAAGGGGCTGGAGAGGCCCTGTCCCCCTGCCTTGGCCTGCCTGTCTTGACCACAGCTGAAAATGGCCATGAGGGTACATACATCATGTGTCATGCCAGGTCGTCCTTGAGTGCACTGAGTTCCTTTAGAAGCAGAAACTGTCCTTCCAGTTAATGCCGCATGACAGCTGGTGTCACTCTCAAAGGTGGGAATGTACAAGAACCAGGCTTGGTAGTTGCTGATGGGGGAAGGGATGTGGCCAGAATCTCTGCAATTCTCCCCACTCCTCAGACTGATTCAAATGGGCCATGAACAGAGACCCCATGTCACTCCCCTGGGCTCAGCACAGGTTGGCCTATCTGTCCAAGTCCCCTGTGGGCTGGTATCTGCAGTGAGTGTCAATGCAGTCCTGGGGCATCCAACCCATGGAAGATGAGTCCTTGTTATTCAAGGGAACACCTGCAGGGCACCCTGGCATCAATGACGCAAAGCTGACAGTGGCTGAGGGTGGCACAACCCAGGCTTCCTGGGGTCGGCTGTCTGGCCGTGAGTCAACTAACTTCCCCTCTGTGCCCCCCCTCCCCCAGCAATCTATCCCCACTTAAGGGGCCAGGGTCTACCTTTAGCTGCTTCATGCTGATATAGGGAGGCTGTCCTAGTCTTGTCCCCCCACATGCTCCGGAGGGGACAATGGGTGATGCAGAGTTCAAAACCAGAAAGGTCCCCGTGTGTCTGAATAACTAAACAGGGGCTACTGAGAGTTATCTCACCAGGCGGCGTCTCCTGGTGGAGCAACCTTGACAAGGTACTTGGTCCTCGGCACAGTGCCTGGGGAAACCTAGAGAAACCTGTGGAGGATGGTCTAGAACAAGTCTTACCCTTAAGTGAACCCACCGGGGAACTCCAACTCTAAAGCAGTTGGGGCCAGTATCCCCTGAGGGTCCTTATTCAGGCTGAAGTTGGTCTCTTGATGACTCTCCATAGACGACCTGTCTTCCTGGTTATAGTTCCATAAGAACGGTATCAAAAAAGGGAATTCCAGCTAAACTCCTGGGGCTTGACCAAGTTCATAAGCCATGGTCTGTATCTCCAAACCAAGCAGTGGTTAAGAAGGGTTGACCTAAGTACCCCAAAAGGACGACTTGGGCTGCTGGTTGGGGTCACTTGGGTGCCTAAATGGGCGGTGAGGACTCCGAGTCTCCTGGTGCTATGTGGCCAGGATTTGCTGGAGGACATAGTTGGCTTTCCTGTCCAAGGACAAGATATCAAACTAATTGTGATTTCCAAGAGCTGTAGAAACTTCCTTGTTGCAAGAAGTGATGGCCCTTGACAGTTCTGGAGGAGTTTAGGAGCCCAAGACACGTAATGGATCTTAATTCAAACTAAGCTTAGTATCCATCCTGGGGAAAAATACTGAACCTGTAAACAGTCCCAGGAATTCATGCCAGTGAGTGGCCCTTGCCGGGTCCCAGTGGGTGCACCTTAAGGGGTGGGTCATAGGGATATGTCTGCATTGACTGGGAATCTTGTACCTGTGAGCCGTTCTGAATCAATGTAGTGTCCCCACTGATCCCGTTTCTATATCTCCATAGAGGAATACCTGAGTATTAAAAGAACTAAATATGAACTTAGCTGTGTGGGGACTTATGATTGGGATGTAAACTTGCAGTCTTATCTGGCAATCCACTGCCTTGGCTAAGGGCCACCTTCTTGGTGGCCCTTGCAGTGAACTGCAGCCATCTTAGAAGCTGGTCCTCTCCAGAAGCCATAAATCCTTGTACTTCTTGGAGAGTGCTTAACTGTGAACATCCATGTTTATTGTCAAATAGCACAATCATGGTATGTTCTAGAACATATGTCCTAGAAACATACTTAATCTGTAGAAATTCAAGACTTCCTGTCCTGATTGCAAGACCTGAAAAAGGTCAGTGGGTTCACCTTTCAGGTGTTGGCATGGGGGGTGGGCACTTGGCTCTATGATACTAGAGCCACTGACCACAGTGCATCTGGTCTTTCTGAAAACTTCTTCGAAATGCCCATCTCCAGAGCCACTCAACCCTGGATCTCAAGAGGTACTTTCTAGGACTGGATCAAAGTGGGGTCGATCTAATGCCCTAACAAGATGGCCTGACATATCCTCTCTTCCCCTGTGAACCCATGTTGACCCTTCATAAACTGCCCGGACTTGGTGTCTGAACCTCATGACCTTGTTTCAAGGTTAACTTTGGGGCCTTACTAATCAGCACAGTAGTAGCATGTATTGCTGTCAAATTTGGCCACAACAGGCTCTTTTTGGAGAAAATAACAGACTAGTTGTGATCACAATTCTTGGGTTAGAACCCCTGAAGCTAAGCCCAGACCTCATATGTCTCAGTGAGGGGTATGGGAGGCTGGGCCAGACCCAGCTCAGATTTTTATCAAATACACCTTAAACTTAGTCCATGAAAAGGCTCTTTCCTTGTCCAATGTGCTTTATTTCTTGAAGCCTTGGAATCCATATCCAATAGGAACCTGTCCTTCCCACAAATCCTCAGTGGTCTTGGACTCGGGTGGATCATGTAGATGGGGCAGCCATTGGTCAGGGATTAGTGCATGAGCCCCTGTGGCTAAAAACTAACCAGAAAAATTAAACCACTTGAGATGCAAGCTTACTGTGTGTGTGTGTGTGGGGGGGCACTTCAAGGAAACGGTGTCAAAGCCTGACTCTGCCATGTTGGCGAGCCACAAGTCATCAATATATCAGGATGCCATTAAGTCCTAGGCTAATGCATTATCAAACGAGTATAAACTGTCCCTAAAAGGACAGGTCTACACAAAGTCCAAGCACCTCTACCCACCAGTACATCATGCAAGGGACTCCTTGTGGGTAACAGGAGGCACACCGACAAGGCCATCCCTCAGAGGAGAACAGCCCCTTGTCTGCACTCAGCAGCTTTATAGCCACAAGAGGACTCTCACTAGCTGCTCCGGAGTCTGAGCTGGGGTGGGTTTGACGGCAGGCACACGCGCTCATGGTCAGCTAAGCAGCCTTGCCTCGGAATCTAAACACGGAACCCCCAGATAAAATGACTCCTAAAATGGCAAATGACCTAAAATGACAAACCTGATGCCGATAATCCCTAAATCCAAAGGCAACACCATTGAGTGTTTGGAATAAACTTTGGGATCTCTGCTTAAAAACCATCTGCTCTAACCACCTATGGTTAATCCTTCAGATATCACTTGGGATACCTGGGGAGTCCAGGTATGGATCAGGATGATGGGATATTTCGCTCACGGACTTAATCCCGTACAATGGGATGTTCCACAGAATTCTTGACCAGGAAGATTAAGGAGACAGACTTGAATAAAGCCTGATGGTCTATTTTTGCAATAGGACCCATAGTCAGAGGTTATGGCTTAAGGGGATGTCGTCATCTCTACACACACCTCAGGTCCTAACCTGACCTGGAAATGTGTCACTAGCATGCCCTGGGGTGGGGGGTCTTAGTGTACCTCCTGGGGGTGCACATAGGGCGTCCCTGACAGGGCTAGTGGATGAGGGACTGCCCTGGAGACACTTCCATCTGAACATGGCTTCCAGATGAGATGCTTGCTCCTAGCTAATCCTTTTTCTAAGGGGCATAAGACATCCTGGGACACAACTCGATACATTTTTGCAAGTGAGGGAAAGCAAAGCCACTACCCAGAAGCTTACAACCTACTGCTGCAGAATGCCCTTGACTTAAAGAAACAACAGGCTGAGTCAACACACAACAAGTGGCTCCAGTGTTGATCTAGCTTCCTGATATGACTGTCAGGTCACCCTCCTCCTCAGGAGAAGTTTGGATGCTAGGGCCCAACATTCTAGTTACCATCTTTCAGTGTTGCCAACAGGTCCTCCAGCCTGAGTTGCCACTTGGCTGTCCCTGAGCAAGCAAACAAAGGATGCAGGGAGGTCATTAGACCATGGAAACATGGAGATTTAAATACATATATTAAATTATGTAGAGACATTAATGAACAGGGGCAAGTCTTGGCAGCTGCAGTACAAGAAGCATTAGATGCCAGGCCAAAAACATGCTACAATTGTGAACAAACAGAATATTTTAAAAGGAATTGTCCCATAGGACGAAGGTTTAACAAAGCTAGGTATCAAAGGAGTAGAATACTGGGTATTTGCCCACAAACAATGCCGTAGAGGGAGACATTGGGCTAATGAATGCCGTTCTCAAACCACCATATTGGGTACTCCGGTATCAAAAAACAGACAAGGACCAGGTGTTTACCCCCAATATAATGGAGAAAGGCATTGGGCTCCATTGCCAAAAAACAGACAGGGGGGCCCAATGCTCTGGGGCTCAAAACCACAAATACACAGGGCATTGGAGGAACCCAGCAACCCCATCAGGGTAGTGCCAGGACACATTATCAATTAGATCCCTCACTAGACAAACCAGAGAAAGCACAGGATTGGACATCTGCACCTCTGCCAGAGCAGTACTAACTCCAGAGATGGGAGTTCAAAGCATTCCCACAGGAGTAAAAGGACCTCTTCCCCAAGGAACAGTAGGCTTATTATTGGGACACAGTTTCTCTACTCTAAAAGGACTTATGATAAGTCCTGGGGTAATTGATCCCAATTATGAAGGTGAAATAAAAAATATAGCTAGTTCTCCAAGAGATATATCAGTAATTTCACCAGGAGATAGAATAGCACAGGTATTGATAATACCCAGCCTGCATGATAAATTTTCAGCCGCACTATAGAAAGAGGTTCCAGGGGATTAGGCTCCACAGGTGTAGATTGGGCTATGCTTTCTTTAAATTTAGATTCTCGCCCAATGCTAAAACTAAATATTCAAGGATATGAATTTAATGGGCTACTGGACAAGGTGCAGACCTTAGCATCATCTCTCGTCAAGAATGGCTGAAACATTGGCCATTACAACAAGACAGTCAAACACTTCGAGGCCTAGGAGTGGTGACTAATCCCCATAGAAGTGCAATGGCATTAGATTGGAAGGATTCTGAAGGATGTGAAGGAACTATACAGCCATATGTATTGGATCATCTTTCTATAAATTCATGGGGGCGAGATGTCCTAGATCAATTAGGTTTGACATTAACAAATAACATCAATTCAAATATGCCCACTATTATGGCTAGGCAAGGTTTTAGGAAAGGAAAAGGATTAGGAGAAAAGGGACAAAGTACAGTGGCACCAACACAAATAGATCAAGAAATAGATAGACATGGGTTGGGTTTCAGGAGGGGTCACTGAGACAATAAAAATTACTTGGAAATCAGAAAGACCAGTATGGGTTCCTCAGTGGCCCCTGACTAAAGAAAAGATATAAGCAGCCCATGACCTGGTCAAACAACAATTAGCAGAGGGACATATACAACCTTCCATATCTCCCCATAATACTCCCTTTTTTGTCATCAAAAAGAAATCTGGTAAATGGAGATTATTGCAAAATTTAAGAGCCATTAATAATGAGATGGTTATTATGGAACCTGATCAATCGGTGATTCCCCAATTGTATGCTTTGCCAAAAACCTGGTATGTTTTAGCTATAGATATTAAAGACTGGGTTTTTTTTTTCAATTCAAATTCATCCTGAGGATAGTCCATATATTGCATTACTGTCCCTGCATTGAATCATGAAGGTCCTGATCACAGATATGAATGGAAAGTACTCCCTCAAGGGATGGCTAACAGCCCAATTATGTGTCAAATTTATGTTAACAAAGCAATCCAGCATCATCTTAATGGCTCACCTCGCAACCATTAATTCTGGAAAAATGCCAGGGGCATTCCGACTGGCTGTGGTTCTCGACACCAGACCCAAATAGGTGAGATTTATAATCGAAATCCCGAGTAGAGAAGGGGCGAAGCATGAATTATTTCTACTGAATTAGATCAGTCCTGACCCAGGGCAGAAAAGTCTAAAGCTGTGCTTATCATAGGGAGCAGATTTAGTCGCCTCTGGGTGAGTGAGTCATTCATATAAAAGCAACAGCTTTTCCCAAACAACTTCTGGGGGCGCCTGAGCTAGTTAAACTAACTAGTTTCAACTGTCCTAGCAACTCCTAGTTGTCCTTGGAACAGTTCCTGGAAACTCCCTACCAGTCTCTCAGATCTGAAAGTCCTTGAGCCACCTGGCCTGATCCCTTTTTGTATGAAGAGCTGAAACTGAGGCCCACCTAGGAAGGCAGCCTCTTGGTGTCTGGGCTGGGACTGCCGCCCAGATTCTGGCTCATGGGTGTTAGCCTCGAATATATAGCTCCTCCCTTCCCACTTTCCTGAGGAAGCATCTGCATTGATTGATCGGTGCCTTGAGTAACTCTAATTCCATTAGCAATAAATAATGCATTCTCCTCATTCTGAGAAGCATTGATTGGGGAGGAAGGGAAGGAGGATGAACAGCTGTCTGGCCATCTTAGAAAGCACTGGCTTAAGTACATGAAGGCACAGGCACCTGGGCCTTGGTAGAGGCAGCCTGTGGGATCTGTCTAGACTGATCCAGCCTTAGACTCTGCCCTTTATGCCAGCCTTGTTTTTTAGTATTGCTGCAGGCTCTCACGATGTGTAGCCCCTGCTCATGTCTTCTAGAACTTGGCATTTACCATGCATCAGTTGCTGAGAAATCCCAGCCTCAGTAGCCAGACCTCCTTTTGACCAACGTCAAGCCCGAGGATACGTGGTATATTGTCTACCAGGACTTGGGAACCCATAGGAGACCTAGGAAGGTCTCCACAACCTCCTCCCTCTTAGCCAAAGACTTGCTGTACTAAATCCCAAGAAGTGACAGACCTGAACGCTCTCTAGATAGAGGGCCTGGGGGCAGATGGAGCAAAGCCCGGAGCATGGAAGTAGGTAGATGCCCTGGTCCTGCAGAGGTGTTCAGCACCTCCGTGGAATGGGACAACTGCACTTCCTGGATCACAATGGGCTTTAAGATCACATGTTGACTTGTCTCCAGGTGAATGAACAGGGGTGGCCTGGCTGGGCTTCCTCAGCACTAAGCTCGGCAGGAACAGTGATGTCAGCAAAGTGATCAAGCCAGAGATCCTTGTTTCCCCTAGAGTAGAAGGGAGAAGCTCGAGGTGCCAAGCCTCCAGGAGAGGCAAGAAGCCTCAGCTACTCCGCTACAGAGTGGAAGGAGTCTCTTGGGGTAGACCACAGCTGCAAGTGCCTCTGCTGTGTTAGGTTTGGAGTTAAAATCTTACACTCACCCACATGCAGTCCTTGGGGTCAGCTAGAGTTGGCATACAGACCGCAAGAGAACCCTAGCATTCTGGGGAACCAGAGATCTAGAGGCCTTAGCTAGGTCTCCAGGCAGCTCTTGCCCCATGGAAGAGATGCCAGGTGGTGTCCAGTGTGGTCCATACCCTATGGAACCCTCCCTCCCTCCCTCTGAATCTTCCATATCTGGATGCCCTTTGAACTAGCTCACACCTTCTGGCTCCATGGGCACACAAATGTGGACCTTCACACTGGGTTTCCACCTACTGTACAGGTCCTCTAAGGGGAAAAGTTCAAGTCCATTCAGCCACTGAATGGCAGGAACTGATGAGAGGGTGAGCTTCTCTCAAACCAGAGAGATGCCAGCCCTAAACACTGGTACCAAGAAGGTTTGTGCAGTCCAAGTCGCCCAGACCTGGGTGAATGAAGACAGAGTTGTGGTCGAGTATTGGTCAACTGAGGTATCGAGTACCTAATCCCTTTCTCCTGGGGCCTGGACGAGTTAACCCGACTCACCCCTGAGCTAAAATCCTGGGTGTGCTCTAAGCCTCTGTTTCCGTTCCAGCAGAATGGAAGCCCAGCTTCCCTGATCTGCATTATCCCTAAGGTTTTACCACAAAGGGATTCAAATAGCTACAGGCAAGCTTGGGGTCACTTATATCAAGTGCTGGGGAGAAAGAGGCAGCATACATGACCCATGCCCTGGGCTCCTCTTGCTGCACCACACACTAGCAACTGAAGACCGAGTTCCACTCTGTGGGCCATATTGTTGGATTCATGCTGGGTCTGGAGCCTTGTTCTCAATGGCTCTCATCCTCTGTCACTTAATGTCTTGGAACCTCAAGAGGAATGAGCCTCTTTCCTCTGTAAGTGACTCTGGGCTGGTTGTGCAACCTAAGTGCACAACGGCTGAGACCTGGTCTCCCAAAGATGAAATCGAGGTGTTAGTGGCTGCCTCAAAGATCTAGGGGTAATACCACTCCTAAGCAATCCGGTCCTTGCAATGAATGACTGGAATACAACCCTGGCTGTCGTTTGGGGCTCACCAGCCCCTAAAGGCCTGAGAACCTTCTGCCTGGCCTTGCCACGACCTTCAAGCCACCAATGGCAATATTAGGCCTCGTTGGGCCTTGGATCTGCCTTCCTGTAACATGTAGATGGAGAGGGATCTTGAGATGAGGTCAGGCCAACCCTGGGCATTTTTTTCCTCGACCGTGTATTGATCCCAGGCACAGGTGCTAGCCCAAGCCAAGTGGGGCATGCGCACACAGCGGGGAGCCTCTTCCTGCCTACTACAGAGGCAGCTGGGATCCCCTGCCTGAGGATGGGTCTTCTCTCCAACTGTACCCATGGTCCTGTAATACCAGGTGCATAGGAGAAGGTGGATCTCTGGGGACTTGAGTCTTGATCCCTTGGACTAATCGGGAAGGGATGAATAGTGCTTTTCTATTGCTGCAGCCTGCGGGGGGCTTCAATATGCCATGAGATGGGTGCGTGTTCCCACTGCCTAGGGGACTGACTGTCTTTGCTCTAGGTCTCAGCATTTTTCAGCGCAGGTGCAGAAGCCATGCTTCAGGCTCTAATTCCAGTATGCTGCAGCTCGTGCTGCAGGCACCAGCGGATTCCATGCTCAGAGCTTGTCCCCCTGTGGATGTGGCTTTGTGAGTAAGTGGACAATGGAGTTTGAGTGAGGAGTCCCTTCAGTCCCTTGTAGGGAAAGCCCTACATCCAGTGGGTGCTGCCTCCTATGGGTCAGATGGGTGACTTGGGCTAGACTGTATCCATCCCTCCCTCCCACCCTCCCTCCCTCCAATAAGGCCAAGCACCAAGGTGAAAGTTGGTTGAAGAAACATTTTTAGCCTAATGATTCCATGATGGATGTGAAAATGACACTTTGTACCATAAAGCATGCAATGGTAACTCATCAGCCGATGACTTTGCTTCCCTTCTTGGGAAGCTCTCCTTCCTGCCCCAAACTTCCATTCCTGGGATCAGTGTCTGATATTTGGGCAGTGCCCACTCTCTGACCTTCAAGTTGTAGGGGCTGGGGGCAGTCCTAGAATCTGTGGCAGACATTACTGATCCATCATAGCGCTCCATGAGCTCTAGCAGATGCTCGATATCTCAACACAGTCCAACATAAGTAGCAACTTCGGGTCCTCTGAGGATGGTTTGTAGTAAGCGTCAGTCCTCAATTACCCATGTGGCACTTGCAAGAACAATAGCTCTGCTTGGCAAACTTGGGTGCAAGCTCCCTCCCTGAGAACTGCACACCAGTGCCAGGGGTAAAAAGGGTCTTGGCTGAAGTGCATGCCCTGAAGTTCGGGGTGGATAAGAGGTTAGAGGGGAAAGTTGCCCTAGGCATTCGCATCAATATTTGGGAGGTTATAAGTGGTACCACTTGACCTGAGGTCAATACCTTCCTGGGTCCTTATTAGCAACTAAGTTCTCCTAAGACCTGGTCTGAATGTCGGATTCATGCTCAGGTCTGGGCCTTGTTCCCAATGGCTCTTATAAGGTTTCAAGATGTTAAGTGACAGGATGAGGAATGAGCCTCTGCCAGTGGTCGGCTGCCAGGTGAGCATCTGAGCTGGGTCAACCTCTTCACCTTGAGGGTGAATGGCTTTAGTTCTGTGGAGTCTTCCTCCTCACCCTCGACCTTCTCTTAGGTCATTCAGCTTACTTAGGTCATTCAGCCCTTGGGGGGTACTGTTCTCTGGCTGCCATATCACAATGGGTAGTGACTTTGAGTGGATGTAGACATTTCTGAGTCATCGAAGGGCATTGACTTGCAAGGAGCTGCCGGGGTAGTGACCAGTCCTTTAGATACTGCTGCTTGGGCACCTACATCAACCACAGTGTTTCAGATGTGCTTGGGCCCTGGTTTGCATCTCAATCTGGGACTACAAAGACTGGGGTGGAAAACGATCAAATGGTGGCTGGCATCCAACCACCTCCCCCCATCTTCCTAAGACTTCACATCTTGAAGGCTTAAGTTCTGGAAAACACAAATGCATCTCAAACTTCTTGATGCCTGGAAACACCTGAGTAAACCATTCAACAGCAAATGCCTGTGCACCAGATTCCTAGGTGCTGAGGATGTGGCAGAGAATGCCCTTGCTTGCAGAAAGTTTTCAAGACCCAACTGAAACATTGGGTGGTGGCATGACCTATGAAGGAAACTGAAGCCAGCGTATGGAGCAGGCAGAACTCGGGAGTCATGGGCTCAGGTTCTGACCTGCAGTCTTGGGTAGACACGGAAGCCCTTGATCTGCAAGACATCCCGCTGTCAAACCTTAACATATGCTTCCCCTCAGAAGTTCACAAGATGCTCCTAAAGAATAAACCTTGATTCTTAAAAACGAATCTTAAAAACACTAGCTAGAAACACAAGGTAGTGAAATAGAGGTCTGGGGAAGATGGGTCTGGCTGTAGCATCTCCCCAAGAACTGCCAATCAGACCCAAAAAAGGCTCCCAGTTGGTACTTCAGATGAGATAGCTTTGGGGTTGAAGAGCCATCCTGCTGGCTTCCTTCTGAAATATGCCTGGTGGACCTTGGTTTCCCTGAGATCCCTTCTAGGGGTAGGTGTGCAGACCTCGGGTCAGATTTCACTTGGCTCCAGCAACCGTCATTGGGTTGATGCTGGATTTGGATCCTGGCACCACTTGGTGTTTGGAGGGAAAAGCTTGTTTGCTTGTTATGGGGAGCAAGAGGGAGTACTCGGTATGTACATGTCCTGGGTCATAACTTGGGAAAACAGAACATGAAAGTATGTGGGCGACAAAAACCGTGGAGTGGAATATACCACGTATGTGGAAGAGATTAAAACCATAAACCCTCACAAATTAATGGGGAAAGATGGCCGGCACAACAGATGGGCCAATAAGTGGGGGCCTTCCCTTACACATCAACCCATCTTGGACTCTGGGTGAGTTGGAGTCTCTTCTCCTAAAATCAGCTGAAGAGGAAATGGAACAGTTTCCTAACCAAAAAGCTCACCTCCATCTTACCCCCAGGAGAGAGGGGGAGATAGCCCTGGAGCATTTGAACTAAGGAACTTGGAAAATCGTATGTTTATTGCCATCTTATTTTTGCTAATAAAACACAATGGCCCTTCTTAGTGGACTGACATGGTGGCTCCTAAAAGCATACCTTGAGGGTCATGTGTGGCTTGGGTTGACCCTCCACCATCCTAAAGAATGGATGTGGACATGATCCACCCAAGTCAACACTGGGTGACTTGGGCTTGGAATTTCTCTCTAGGGGGAACTGATCTCTCCCCATCAACTGAACAGCTAGGCTAGTGTCAGTTACCAGTCTAAAAATTGTGTACATGTGACTGTCTTTGGCTAGCCTTCTCCCAAGGACTAGAGTCTCTGGATGCCCTGACACCCATTGTGGACAGTTGCTTCCTTTGAGGAAAGAAGAGGAAATGAACACATGAGCCCCAACATGGGCTTCCCTCGAGCACCAGGTACACCCAAGTTCTGCACCTCACTAAGGTATACTGTGCGTGACAGTCTCTGCACCTGGAAGACCTACATCCTTGCCCTGATTCTCCAAGGTGGCAGTATAGAACCTCCTTAGGTGGCGTCTCTGGCCATCCCCAGAACAAGGATAGCCTCTTCCTTCTGACCAGGGTCTTGGTGCTCCTGGAGAGGCATTTCTCAACCTCCCCATCTGGGATACAGGCCAGCAAATGGGCATCTGCAAATGTTCCTGAGCCTTCTCTTTCCTTAGAGGTTGGAATATAGGGACTCTGAGCTGGAGTGGGTGGCACTGTCCACAGGGCTGTGAGTCTTGGGGGGGGGGAGAAGTACACTAGCAAGAGGTTGACTTCTAGGTTACTGGTATAAACTTAAAGGGGTGGACAATCGTGCCTCAACACTGCTTAAACGTCACCATTGTCACCTGAGTGACAACTTGTGTTAGAGGGCATTGGGTCCATCTCGGGTTACCATAAACCTCTCCTGTAGCCCCGCCTTCCAATAGTCAAAGGTACTAATGCAAGTGCTGCTCACACTCTAAGGCTTGTTGAAGCAAAGGACGAGTGGGGGGGAGGACACTGGGTAGATGCAAGTGAGAATTTGAGGCTCCTATCGGGGTGACTCTGGGCTGACCGTCTAACTTGAAGATTCAGGTTATTCTGTTGCCTAACAATCTTGTACACGTGGCTGCCTGTAACTAGACAGGGTTCTGCAGGGACTAGGGACTTAAACCACTCAATCTGCTAAATCCTGCATGAGCCATTGACAAGTACTGAGTAGGTGCTAGCTAGATTTGAAGACCTGAGAATCATTTCCATGTCTGAGTCTTAAGTTGGCCTGAGATTTTACTTTGGAAGCCTGAGGATCTTTCCATGAAATACCATAAGTTTGGGCTTGTAAAGGAAGTAAACTGATGCCCCCAACTCTTCCTGAGTTCTGGACTCCATTTGCAAGTGCTGAAGGTTGTTCTCTAAGAGCACTTGTGACTTGGGCTACAACTTCTCGTTATAGCTTTGTACCCAATAAAAAGCTACCTAAAGGAAAATAAAGATGTTTGCTGGGAAATAGGTGGTGCCCTTGTAAGGGGAGCCACTAGCTGAGGGCTTACAAAAGTTGAATGAGGCTCTGAAGGAAGTCCTCTAAACCTGGAGACTTCATAGCCCACCATGATGGCAGGTGGAGCACTTCTACATGCCCCCAGTCTTAAACCTTGAGCAAAAACGTCTAGTCACCTGCTTGTCCTTGAAACGTCAAATCTGGAATGACTGCTGTCCCACTCCCAGCCTGTCCTTCTGTCCTCCAGGTGATCGGACAAATCTAGGGGAGGGAGGGCGGCAGTAAGTTGTCTTTTACCAAGCTCTGTTGCTGGGACCTTAAACCCAAGCCCTTGCATGGCCCAGGCAGGTAAGGGCTGAGAGCAAACCAGGAGGGGGCTGGACAGTAAACACACAACTACTTGAAGCATGTCTCAAACACCTGAGACAGTTGGAGGGCCAACTGTGCTGCCAGGACTGTCCAACAGGTACTAGGAAACTCGAGTTTCCATAAACCTCACATACAGGGCCCAGACTGCTGCTCCAGGCCAGGTGTGAACACGGGCAGAAGCCAGCGGACACTCCTTGGCTTCTAGCGCTGGCCATGTAGGCAGAGTCCTGTACCTGGAACCTGCCCATATACCCAATGGTCAGCTCTTCCAATGCAGAAAACTTCAAAATCAAACGCTAAACCCAATGCTGGCTTGAATGTGCTCCCTTGACCCCATCCCCAAGTTCCCTTATGGGTGAGCCTGCAGCCACTAGCACTGCCCAGGAAGTACTCACTTATGCAAGTGAGAATTGTCCCAGTGTGCCTCTGGGACTTGATCTCGACAGCTCCTCTAGAAGCTGAGGGCCTACAGAGGCCACCCACTATGGCTGCCTAAAACATCAGTTTTTATGGACAACGGGACAATCCATCTAGTCAGATGTGCTCTGTGACCTACAAGTCCTTGTGTTATACACAGTCCACCGCAAGGTCCCCATTAGCTTGGGAGGCCAAACATGGAAGGGAAGACGAGATACACTTATGTACTGAATATGACTCGCAATGTGTCAGTGACATGTCTCAAAGCTTACCCAATCTCTTGGGTACAGGTTGGCTAAACACTTGAATTCACAGGGGATCAATTCCTTTTTGCTCAAAAGATGAATAAAGATCTTGACTTGTGCCCTTACTTCTTGTTGAATCCACCAGTATTCAAAGCACCTCATAGCAAAGCCAGTCTTGTGGGTGGAGCTGAAATGGACCTGGAGTTGGACACCAGGCTTTGTTACATTCCCTGAGATGCTGACAGTTAGGAAAGTGCATGTCAGCTTCTTGGCTACCTCATGTGCCCTCAGAAGGGACTTCCTGCTGCCACATTTCCACATTGACTGCATTCTTAAAGCCTCTTTCCACCATGAGTTCTGTGGTGGAAGTGGGTTCCCAAAGCACAGGTTCTGAGTGTCTGGGATTTAAACTTGGATGTGAGAACACTGTTGGTGCCTCTGGCCTCCCTCAGGAGGGAACTCTGGAATCATGCTACAGAAAGGCAAAGGCACAGAAGTCCTCTGTTTGGAGAACTCCCACAGTAACCCACTGTGGTCACCATTCTGGGGTCAGACTGGTCTTCACTGTAACTCCATGACCCTAGACCTAGCCTCACCTGTGCGTTGGCAAGCTGGTAGGAAGGCGATTATATGAACGTGCCTGGCCCTAGGATGGACTCGTGGGAGGACTAATGCTAACCTAATGTGTTTTCTTGGGGTCTAGACTGAGATGATCTCAAGTGTCAGAGTTGGCCTGAATCCTGCTGTGTGCTTCCCCATCTGCCAACTTGGCCCAGGTCCCCTGACTATCCGCTGCTGACATCAAACAGATCTGCTTTAGATTGAAGTGGATTGAAGACCTTCACATTCTAGGGGTGGGTGCATGAGGGCATGTTCACTCTTCCACACAGTCAAGCCAATGTAGCTGAAGAACTTATCGAAACACGGGCTGCATCCTGGGAGAGGCGCATCCTCTAAAGGAACTGAACTGAAATGGTGGCACTCCTAAGTGGCACATGAGAAGGCCTTGAGTGACTTTAGCATGATATCATATAAATGATCTCTGAATCTCCCAGTGAAGCATAGGGTCCACCTGCATGCCTATCGCAGAGGTGGAAACCCAGGCAGAGTCAAGGAACCCGAGTGAAGTGCCACTCACATTTCCTAGTCGTGCCAGGTTGAGGAATCTCAATCTGTCAAGGTGCTTGACTCTTCCCATTGAGATTCCAAATTGCTGCAAAAATGCAATTTGCAACCAATCACGTGAACAGTCTCTTGACATATTTTAATCTCCATGTGCATCCTGCTTGACTCTGCAGCCTGATTGACGGGGTGGAAGCTGGCTCTGTCCTCCATGTTCCCAACATGGCAGACCCTTGTAGTTAAGGGGAGTGGCACATGACAGAAGTGTGCTAATGGGCTCCATTATGGACGGACCTAAGCATGGAATTGCAAGTAGAAGGAATTGTGTCCAGTGTCCCGGGGAAACTGGACGCCAGTGAAGTAGCTTGACACAGGCCTGGCTTCCTGGAATCCAGAGGGCTTGAATCCCTTGAGCTTGTTCTAAGGGAAAATGAGCTTTCAACCTCTATCCTTGAGATGGCTTGTGTTTTATTCACACACATTGAACTTGGTTTAGCACCTTCCTCTGTGCCAGGGTCTCGGGTCTATTGACAAGCGGATTGGGCCATGGCTGGCTGAGTCTGGAGGGTGAGGTCATGTGGTTTAAGACATGGCTTGGTTTGCCTGTGGGATCCAGGCAGTTTCAGCTCAAGGGGTTGTGAGTAGGTAGGGGACTTGTACCTAGTATCTCCTCAGGACTGGTTGGGAAGATACTTAACACTGTCATCCCTGTGTCTAAACAGTGCAAACCCAGGAGCAGGGGTCCTTCCTTGCACCAGGCAATGTACCTGGCTGTGTTCCTCAAGGGCCATGACTAGATGTGGCCATTCATCTTGAGAACCCTGACTTGTGCCCCAATGTGGGGAGCATCATACCTAAAGTCCTAACAGATGCTTTGTGCAGACACACATCCTGGGACTATGCTTGTGTTAGGGGTAGCAAGGTTCATGTCCCATATGAATGCCGTCAAGAAGGCATCTGCTGCCTTCTCTGGGCCTGGCCATCCTATAGACCAAGATGTGGTCTACCTTGGCGATTGTCCCAGGTGAACTTGATAATAATGTGCACTATGCAGAACGAACTGCAAGTCTTCACGAGATGAAGTTGACTGTTCCACTCGACTGTCCTCGTGGGCTCTCTTGTGGGCCTGCCAACAGCTAATAGAAGGGTGTCCATGTTTCAAACAATGTGTCTCTTCCTTCAGCTTCTGCCTGGCCCCTCGATGCTTTCACTAGGGGACACAGAGAGGTGAAGGGTTAAGGAGGACTGTCCCCATCGTTCCATTATTCACTACGGACAAGCTTTTCTTTGCAATTAGACTTGTCTGTCCTAAACATAGCTATCCCTGCTCCTTCTGGATCACTGTCAGAATGTTATGTCACACCTGTGACTTGTCGTCTTGTAGACAACATAGTTGGGTGGCTTTCCTAATAAAGGAAACTAAGCCGACCAGCCATAGCTCAGCTGACTAGGGTGCAATGGCCCTTAACTCACCTACTACCAAACCAAGGTCAGTCTGCTTTTGCTCGGACTTTTGGCCCTTAAACCTTGTTGTACACATACCCTCAGGAACTGGCACCTCTACAGCATGGATCTCCAGAAGGGACTTGTGCTGGCTTCAAGAAGGTTCCATATTGGTGTTGCCAAAGAGTTTTCTGAAAAGGAAACACATGCTCTACTGGGTAGTACCATAGTTATTGGAGCCAAAGATGGAACATAACCAGGAAATTGTCCAGAGGATTTGAAACCAGGGCACCAGGAGCCCTTGAACCCAATCATGCCCTATGGGCAAGTATAAATTATCTTGATACAGTCTTTGTCCTGTCAATGTCCTTGAATTAAGTTCTAAATCGGGCATAAATGTCTCTAAGCAGTGCTCCTTGCAAGATGTCTGTATAAGTTGGACTTGCCAAGGAGGCAAAGAAACCAGAATCTTGGTATTGATGCACTTTTACCTTGAACATGCTTGAACTTGTGGTGACTGCCTGAACTTGAACTTCAGTGGCTGGCCTTACTGAATCCTCCTTTGAGCCTTTAAGGCCCAGGCCTTAGCGTCCTGGGCTCATGCCCAATGAGCAGCTAATCCTCATTCTTCCCGGACATCCTCTCTGCACCCTAGCCCTTAACAGATGTGCACTTAGAAACAGCAACCTACTAAGAGGGAAGCTACTCAGATGGTTACAGCCAGAGTGTTAAAACTGTGGCTCTGGAATGTGGGACAGGATTTGCACAAGGGCTTTATCCCTGCTTGCGCTCAAAGGCGATTAACTTATCTGCATTACCAGTGCATCACTGCTGTATGTGTCTATCAGACCCCATGCCCACAGCCACCCGGGTAGATGGCACATGAGATGCTGCAGAGACCTGTTGCCAGGTGCTGTATATAACTATACTTGGGGACTGGGGGGGGGGTATCTCTGCTCGCTTTTCAACAGCTCTCTGTAGCACCCTTGCCTGTCACTCAGTGATGAGCCAGGACCACCTTCAGGCATTTTCCCAGCCGGCTAATCAAATGGCATCAGTGGGAATGTTTAAAGCTTCCTGCCACTTATTAAGGGCTTTGATAAAGCTCCCTATCAACCCACCCACCCAAAGCTGATAACGGGACAGGGGCTGGGGATGGGAAGCCTCCAGAGAGCTGGTGAAAACCAGAAAACAAGATGTCAATCTAATCAGACTTCACCTAGGACCCCTGCTTGCGCTGGGAACAGCTTCCCGGGGATTACATGTCACTGGCAAAGACAGATGCTTAGCACTTGGTAGTGCTGGTCTCTCTAGCCCTGGAGCACCAGTCCCAGTACCACATGCTCGTCTCCATAGCAATGAGATGATGCTACTAATGTTTGCTAGGAATTGAGCCTGGATATTCGTCTTCCCTCTACATGATCTTGAACCACTTTCCTGGCCATTCCTGACTCTGTCAAATGGGAGCATTCTCTGAATAGGTTAAGGGCATACACGACCTCCAGTCTCATACCTCATCAGAACTCTGACCCTGTAGTCCTAAATCATGACTGTTGACCTATGCTGGAGGCCTACTGCCCCTTTTGGTAAGAAATCAAAGTGTCTCTACCTTTTGTGTTTCTTGCCTTAAAAAGGCTACAATGACTTGGAAAGCACACCCTGCCACCATGCCACCTGAGTCTGATGACACTAGACAAATACTTGATCATGGCAACATGTGACCACCTAACCACTAACAAGGCACAGTCTCTGGTCTTGGGTAGACTTGGTGGCCTTGTATACAGTCTCCATGTGAGAGTGGTGACCCTAATGACCAAGAGTGGCCATGGTACCTTAAACTGAACATGGCTTCCTTCCATTCTAGGATCACATGCTCCTTAGAAACTGTTCTCGGTCAGGTGCAAATGCATGACTTAAGCCCTGACCCCTGACTGCAGCCTGGACACAGGGTGGAAAGGACATTCTGGGGAGCTGCAAGTTGGTGGCCTCCACTGCTGGGCACCCGATTGTAGTCTGAAGTCCTGGCTCAATGCACCCCTGGCACTAAGTACGGACAACAGGCTGCTCTGTCTTGACACCAGGAGGCAGGAGGTAGTAATGCCTGTTCTACAAAGTTCACAAAGCTGCTAGGGAGGAAAGAAGGGAAAGGGGACCCCCAACTCGGGTTTCAAAGTTGTGCTGCTCCTGTGGACAACCGGCTTCCAATGCCTACTGGTCTGGATGAAGAGCTGGTGACTGCACAGACTGAGGAAGCATCCTGATCCAACAGTGGCGGGGTTCTGGTAGTGGGGAGATGAAGGGTCCCCTGGCCTAGCATGCTTATTCTTCCTCTGGCTTATTGTTTTGAGGCCCTGACTGTCTAGGCAGTCAGTGTTTGCATCGGCCTTTCTGGCCCAACGGTATCCCATTGCGAGTTGAAATTTTAAGTGTCTTCTGCTGAGATCTTCTTAGACTTGTGTTTTGATCGAACCTTAAATTAATCTTGGTTGTGGGGGAGTAAAAGATTAGCAGACTGGAGCGAAACAACTGTCGTAATGTGTCTGAGTAACTGCACCATTATTGATGAGACCTGTGTCTCTATCCAAATTGCTGACCAAATATTGAACAGAGCGAGTTGGTTCTCGTGCCTGAATAAATGTCTCCCTGGGGACGTGACTCTATTAGTTCATGCTCCGCCACCCACATCATCCAGCTATGCTTGAATGGTTTCATCTGCAGAAATGTTCCTTTGGCTCAGGTGTTTCTGGGAGTTGAGATGGTTGGCTAAAACACTACCTTGGCATTCTAGAACCTTGCTAGGACAACATAAAGCTTATCACTGACCTCTGCCTTCTAACCTCTTCCGTTTCTAGGCTTGAAGGCAGCTTGGGGGAGTGGTGTCTGAAGGTGAGCCTGCAGGGTTAGGCTGGGAGCTCATGCTTGCAGACCTAAGCCACTGATAGACCGAACCTTTACTGGTGCTGTTGGCCTCGTAGCTCGCCAGGCACTTGAATAACCAAATCCAAAGGGTGAACGGAACATAAAGCAGAAAAGAGATAGCTACAGAGTCTGGGCATCACCCCCTTCAATACTTGGTGCCCAGAGGCAGAAGGGAATCCAGTCTGGAACCCCTTGGTTCAAGTGCTTGTGATAAGGTCACCAGCAATGTCTTGCCCTCAAGTACTTGCTGTGAGTTTCCACCTTGGTGCACCACCTCCACCAGGCCAGGATGCACAACCCTGCCCATGAGAATACGTGGCCCTCCCAAGGCTTGAGTTGAGGAATATGCTGCCAAATGGGCAGAACCCTTTAAATGGGTCAAGAATCACAAAAATGAGAAAATGGACCTGGCAAAACCTGATGTCCTAGAGCTGAATCTGGAACCGGGAAAAAACGGCATCGCTGAAAAGAGAAGTCGAGCTCTAGTTGTACTGAATCAAACTTCCTAGATCTTGTGGCTGCCTGACCCTTCTAAGGGCCAAGCTTGGTGACAGTTGAGGACCTCTGCCACTGTTCTGCCCCTTCTCTTGGTGTTAACTATCTCAATCCTTACTGAAAGGGGGAGTGTGCTAATGACTAAGAAACTGTCCACGGGCTGCCCTTCCCATAAGGCTGTGTCCAGGTAGAGCAGGATTCTGAGCAGTGCCCAGTGGAGCCAACCTGTCCATCTTGCTGGAGAGCCAACAAAGGCTCAAGGGAAAAGTATCCTGGTGGCATGGCCATGTTGGTCAGAGCGGGTCTCCCTGGACTTAAGGGAGTAAAAGGGGTGTACGGAGGTGAACACAACTGACCGTTGCCTCCCGTCGCCTCTCCCTGCCCCCCGAGGGTCACTAGCTGTGAGCAGATGCCTGTGAACATAGCCTTGAATGCAGAAGGCTCTAGAGAAGGATTTCAAGGGCAGTGTTGACCATGTGGTGGCTGTGGGCACCCACGGATGCTGTGGTCTGTTTCTGGATTTTTGTCATGGTTGACACACCTCGAACACCATTGCCGATTCAAGTCTCCTACTCTGCTTGACCCAATGGGGCCTTTGGGAAAGGAGACCTCGGAGCTTGGCCCAGAACCGGGGAGATCCTGTCATGAAATATAAGGGGAATGATCATCTGGGTTTCTCGGGGTAATCCCAGGGATACCAACCCAAGGCTCAAAGCCTCAGCCTCTCGGAAGAACCGGAAGTCCCTTGAGCTTCCAATGCCATCTTCATGGGGACACTAGCTTTCTGAGCTAAATTGACTCTACTCTCTCTGTCAACGGGGAGTTAAAAAAAAAAAAAAGGCCAAAAATTGGCATTACTGGAAGTCATGCTAACAAAAGGGCAGGTGCCTGTTTCTTGAAAGACAGAGGGCTAAACTCTAAAGATGAAATGGAGACAGGCTTATTGGAAGACTCAGGATGCCATGAACCAGAGGGGTCCCCCAGTCTAGGGCCGAGTGAGGGCCAAGTTAGGGGCACATACCAGTGTGATGCCTGGCTGTTGTCACTGGCTAACTAGCTACTAAACACAACTAGGGGTAACTCCAGCTCCAGAGCCAGCATCTGATAGCATTTCTTAGGTGTCATTAAGAACCTAGAAGAGAACATCAGGACTTGGTCTCCTATATCTAAAGACAAAGGAAGTTGATAAGGATCTGTATTGGTTTTTGGATATGAGGTGTTGTCCCCCAAAAAACCTCATGGGGGGGGAAATCAATGTTCAGAAGTCAAGTGACCATGAGAGCTTTAACCTAATCGGTAGGCTAATCCACTGAACCAATGAATAACTTGAGGATTACTGTCTGGGTGGTAACTGTAGGCAGGCTATGTGGCTGGAGGAAGTGGGCCTTTGAAGGTGTGCCTTTATACTGTCCCTGACTGGCCTCTGTTCTGCAGTGAGGGCCTCTCCTCCTCCACACCTGCCGCCATGTTCTGCCTCACCTGAGGCTCCAAGCAAGGGACTCCTCTAAGCATGGGCTGAGGCCTCTGAAGCCACAAGTCACCCTAAATCCTAACATCTTGCCTTGGGTTTCGGTTGCCATGATGAAAAGGCTGACTAAGGCAACCTACAACGTGAGGCTGGAGTGAACACCCAGTGTGACGTACCAGGGTCATGGCTGTGAAGGGGAATGGGGTGGACAGACCTGTGCTGGGACACTGAAGGGTCTTCTCTGATAAAGAACGTCCTCACTGTGGTCACGAGGGATTTGTGGATTTTAACTGGGAACACTAAGCCCCAGGGCTCAGATGGACCCCTCCTGAGGTCTTTCCAAGGACATGGCTCCCTTTCTCCCTCTAGTCCTCAGACCTCTTCCTTTCGCTGCCAAGAGCTCGACCTGCTCGAGTCAGACTTGAGCTTGTCAGTTCTCAGACCTCTGCAGGCATGTCCCTTTCAAGGGTCTTGGGCCTCCCCCATGGTGAATAGAGAGATGTGGTTAAAAAGCCGCCCTGGGGAGCAGGTCATGGGCTCAGCTGCTCCCAGTGGGAGTGGCTTAATGGAAGGTCTCGGGAACCTATGGCAGCTCAAACAGGAGGGCCTTAGCATTGGAACTGCTGGAATGATGAATTGGAGGCTGGGGATTGAGGTGAGCTCAAGCTCGGCCTGGCACAACACTCTTGCTCTATATTCTACTTCCTGGCCTACTACCCTAGCGATGTCTCTGGGGGATGAGATTGCTGGCTCTGATAAGCTAACTTGAGTAGTCACTGATCTTGAGGGACAAGCCATCCAGGGCTGAATGGCATATCAAAGGCTTGAGTTGACCCATCATGTGCTGCTTTGCCTTATGACACTTGTCTCAGTCACCTACCTTCCTCGGGGCCATGGGAGGAAATAGATGTCAATCCATAGTCCCTAGTTGATGGGACTGCATACTGGTCCCAGACTTGGAGTCTGGCAGTATCCGAAGCCTTGGTCGTCTTTCCCCCACCTATCCAGAACCACACAGCTGTGTAGAGACCCTCAGCTACTGCTCTGCAGTGACCGTCCTAGGACACTTGACCAGTAACAACTGGTTAGAACCTGAACCCTGGCTCCTGTAAGACGACCTGTCATGGTAGCATTGCTGTGCCCGCCCTACCTGATGGGTGATAGTCCCATGAGAGATGAGTGTACTCGGGGTCTGGGCGTGTGGGCTCTGACTTGAGAGACCAGATAACTCTGGAGGTGGACGCTGAACTGGGCGTAAACAGGTGGGGTTGAGTCTCCTCGTGGAGAAGGGAGCATTCCAGAAGATAACTGGAAGCAGGCCGTTGTGGCCACAGTAGAGACTGGACAGAAAGGCTGTGAGCCCAGAGAAATGGGGTGTGGACAGAACATCTCAGAGTGACCAGAACCGAGTTGTTCGAAGAAGTTGCTGGAAATCAACAGCAGCTCACGCAGGAATGTGTTGCACACGGGCTGCTGGAGCCGTGCTGGATCTGGGGATGGGGTGTCGGCCCCTACTCCCAAGCCCTAACTTGGCCCACTTTAAGGGTTTGACCTCCACTCGGAACCAGCTCTACTAACATGGGCTCCGCCAGTCAGTGACCAGGCATGCCATTGATGGTCAGGGAGGCCTCCAGTAATGGACGCCCTTACTTTTAGCCCACCAGGTTGATGGTCTGAGCACAGCCCGACTCAAATCCGAGTCTTGCTGAGCCTCTCCTGAAACAGTGGAGGTAGGGGAGGCTGGGTTCCTTGGGCCCAGTCCCCGGGAGCCCCCTGTAAAACCCGAGCATTCCTTAGTCTTATCAAAATGGAAACCGCATTATCGGAATTGCTTTGTCTTGATGGACCTACGGCCTCACATTTGTTCTCTATCTTAAATCTTAAGATACAACTTCTATCCTGTTGGGTAGATCAAGGTCTCCCAACCCTCTTCATTTGCCCAGTGTAAGGGACTTGCTGATACCTACCTGCAGGTCTCTAGACTGTTCTAGCTCCTCAGTAGTCCTTCTGAGGCTGACCTGGGCTAGGGTCTTCCTTATAGATGGTGACATATGTTCAAAAGGCAGTCATTCTCCCAAAATCCTACATAACAAGACTGGCCTTGTATCTCTAGGCTACTGTTTGGATTCTATATCTTCACACCATTTTCTTGAAACCTCAGCCTGAGCACAAAGTGGTAGATACTAAATGGATTCTAGTGACCAATCGTCCCTAGAAAACTGCTGCTGAGCTTGGAGTTTCCAAATGTTAAATTTAGGGGTGTTTCTCCTGCCTTGCAATCATGGAGAAGGTCACGGGAGGATGTTCTCCAAGCTGGTGCCGTTGGCCACACCTGCATGAGTCTAGGAACTGCAAAGATGTTTGGGTACTTCAGGACGCTTCTGCAGAGATGAATCAGAAGTGCTTGCAGGCCTCAGATTCAAACTGGTATTTAAAGTAATGATAAAAAGAAGCCAAGCAAGACGGGCCTCCAGGGTGTCTAGCTCACAAATGGACCCAGAGATCTTCAATAGTTAAAACTTGATTCTGAAGTTCATGAGGAATTAAGAGCATAGTCTACAGTGACTAATGAGCTTTGTAAACCTGAGATGGCTTGGCCACAAGACCATTCTGATGGGTCTCACTAGACCCATGCAGCCTACCCCTGTGGTGAAGACGACCACAACTGCATGATGGGTCCCTCCAGTGCTCAATCCCCTGGATTCAGATTTTAAATGTCCCTCCCATCTCTAACAATCTCAGTGTTCTTTTTTCCTTCCCTGGATCAGAAAATGTTGAGCTTCTCATTTTGCCCAAGGAGTAGAACAGCAAAAGAGAGAGAGGAACTCAGCAAAATGACCCACACCTAGTCCCACCTCAGAGCAAAAGCAGAGCAGAGACAGCCCCTGAAGCCAGAGAGGGTCCTTTTAACCCTCCCCCCTGGGTGTGATCCTCACGCCCACTGACTGGCTGCCCTCCTCCCAAATGCCCATCAGTTGGGCCCCAGGAGCAGCTCCTGGAGGTATTCCAGTCCAGGTGCTGCTTGTAAGCCCAGCTCCCCCCGTTGCCTGTGATTATCCACAGCATGGCCTTCCACTCTAGAAGGTATTCCATGTAGACAAATGGCCCTCGAATACAAACAGCAGTTGACTGACCAGCCCCTGGCTAACAAAGCCATCTCAGCCCCTGGCTCCTCCCTGTCACCCCAAGCATCATCCTCTAGCCACCT
The DNA here is from genome assembly GCF_052094955.1 of Ictidomys tridecemlineatus. Classification (NCBI taxonomy): domain Eukaryota; kingdom Metazoa; phylum Chordata; class Mammalia; order Rodentia; family Sciuridae; genus Ictidomys; species Ictidomys tridecemlineatus. The sequence goes on along the minus strand of NC_135478.1, from coordinate 84,444,644 downwards.
GAGTGCTGTTTGCCTCCTTTAACTTAGGGTGCTCTCTGGATAGCTGGAGGAAGGGGTTTTCATCTGTGCTTTGATCTAAGTCCTTATTAAACTATCCTACTTTAATCCACACCACCCTGGATCTAAACCCTAGCTCGGATGCTATCTTTGAACTCTGGATTGGTTTGTTTGCCTTTGCTTGCCTCAGTTTCCCCATCAGATACTAGGGTAATCCTCAAAACCTAAGGGTGGCAGAAAGATCCAGTGAGTTAGAGCAACAGGACCTGGTAGTTAAGTCCTTTCTGCGGGTCGGTTCATTGTGTCATTGTATGTGTTAATTTGCTTCAGGTGGGCACCTCGAGCAGGTTCTCTTATTTCTATCATAGGAATCAAAAATGCTAAGGTTAAGATGTGCATAACAAGCTCACCTGATAAGAGAGTGAAAGGTCTGGTTTTGAAATTGGGTCTAGCTGTTTCCGAAATCCTTACAATACAGGAGCCCATATTGTATTTCTGTGAAACCCCATGAATTGCAAGGGCGACTCCTAGTTGCAGTGCAGAGGAATTTGCCCCAGTCCAGGTTTCCCCTATTTATAACCCTTCTGATTTTGTGTCCTTTGATCACATCGCCTCTCAGGACATCCTATTTCTAGACTGAAGAGGGGACATGGGGACGTGATATAGTGGATGAGCCTTGTGGGTACACACCTTCCTAGAAGGTGGCTACAGATCCTTTTCAGAACTATGCGGGACAGGACACCAGAAAGGTGGCCCTTCCAGTCCTCTTGTTGTTAATGATTAAACTTAAGTAGTCTCAGGAGGATAGGGAGTCTAGGGGAATATGCAGTAAATATGAGAGTTGCTAAACTGTGGCTCCGAGAAGCAGAGGTTTCCAGATTTTTTTTGTCTAGTCCTTCACTTATTTTGTCTATAGTGCCCACAGTGGTGCCTACACATGGTAGGTGTTCAGTAAACACTTTGTCTTGGTGAATAGCAAGGAGCCGAGAACACAAGAGATAGTGTCCCAGAAGGGATCAGGAGGTGAGCTTTGACACCAGACAGATGTGAACTCAGAGTCAGGCTGCATCAAGGTTTGCCAGGGACCATCCCAGGGACACGAAGTGGGAAGACTTGCATCCCAGGAAAACCCTCAGTCAGGGTAAAAGAGGAGAGTGGGTCACCATATCCATGAACCACTGGATACTTGACCTTGTGACAGTTCCTTCCCTTCCCTGGTCTCAGTTGCCTAGGGTGTAAAGAGGGGTGGCAATATTAAGTACCTCGTGGGTTACAGGAGGATGAAATGAGATAATGCCCCTTAGTGCTGAGCACCTACTAAGTTCTACCAGGTAGTCCTTGTTCACACCACCATTACTTCTATTGACTTCCAGGTCTTGGAAATGTATCTCACTTCCTAAAAGGTGCTCCTGGGCCTATTTGAATTAAGGTCCTTGGTTTTATGAGAGGAGGGAAGTGAGCCACAGGAAAGCCCAATACATCAGGGACGGTGTCTCTTGGACATTTTCCCCTGCAGAGATGGGATCTCCCTGCCCCCAGCCCGGGCTGCGCTCTGAGCAATCATATCTGGGGGCTCTGTGCTGATTGCCAACAGATGTTCCTCTAATGAACCTCACTGTAATCTCAGGGTCTTAAAATAGTGCCGGAGCGTGATAAGTTTGAAATGTCTGTCATCGTGGCCTTCGAGGACTGTCTGCTAATTGTTCAAGTCTGTCTTTCTCTGACGGTTCCGTGAAGGGGGATTTATTTTCTTCTGTCCCCCCTTCACCCCATACACCCCGAGCCCCAGTTACTGTCCAGATTCAAAGTCCAGTGTCAGAACCTTCTACACAGTGCTCGGCCTCCTCTGATGGGGGGAATGAAAGAGGGAGGAGCTTGGGAGAAAGTGTGATTCAACCTTGGCCTGGAATCAATATTTCCAGGCTGCAGCTGTGTGGATTCGCTGACTTTCTGGTGAGGAGCTGACTCCTGGGGGACCCAAGGCAGATGTCTCTGGAGCAGGAGGCAGAGTGGGCATTGAGGACAGGAAGGGGTGGTGGGAGGCAGCTGGAGGCTCAGCGGGTAGCATCCACTTACAAATGCTCTGGGGGCCTGGACAGGAGAGAAGGAGCCAAGGGTGGAGAGACATTTCCAGGCCCTGTCTAGTCATGTCTGGCTCCTCTCCATGATCTCTGAGCCCCACATGGAAGGTCTCACCTGTTGGACCAGGTCAACAAGCTTTACTGAAGAGTTTCTATGTGCCAGGCACTAGGGACATAAAGTGGAGTCAAACCCAGAGCCTACCATGAGGACCACTCAAGACACAGTTCACAGAGAGGGGGTTAGACATCCCACCTGGCACAGTCAGTCCATTGGCTGTTGGGATCCTATCAACCTGCAGCCAGAGGCTGGGTGTGATTTCTCAGAATACAGGATCCCTGTCTTGAATGATAATGAAAACACAGGCTGCGCATTCCTAATGCAGATTTGACATCTGAAACACTCCCAAACCCAAAACTTCTTGTTTTGATTGACTTTTAAAAAATCATAATTTTGAATGTGCATTCATTGGAACCATTAATGGGTTTCATTGTGACATTTTATACATGCGTACATGTGCTTTGATTGTATCCACCCTCCAATTTCCATCTCTCACTCCTCCTGCTCTCTCTGGTCCCCTTCCCCTTCCCTATGAGTCCCCTTTTACTTTTATATCATCTTGTTTTTATTTATTTTTCTCTATATTTCACCTAGCAGAGAGAAAACAGTATTTTTTTTTCCTGGGTCCAACGAACTTTGCTTTACATATTGATCTCCAGGTCACCCCACTTTCCTGCAGATGACAGGATTTTTATTCTCTTTTATGGCTGAATAACACTTCACTGTGCATACAGACCCTATTTTCTTTTATCAGTTCACCTACTGAAGAGCATCTCGCCTATTGTGAACAGTGCTTCTATGAATACAGGTATGCAGGTATCTCTTTTATGTGGACATTGACTCCAAAACTTCCTGAGTGATGAAATGATGCTCAGTCTCGGACTATACCCAAAAGACCTAAGAAGAGCATACTACAGGGATTCAGCCCCCTCAATGTTTATAGCAGCACAAGTCACAATAGCTAGAATGTGGAACCAACCTAGATGCCCTTCAATAGATGAATGGATTAAAAAATGGTATTTATACACAATGGAATATTACTCAGCACTAAAAAATAATAAAATCATGGCATTTGCATGCAAATTAATGACATTAGAGCAGGTTATGCTAAGTGAAGTTAGCCAATCCCTAAAAAACAAATGCTGAATGTCTTCTCTGATATAAGGGGGAGGGTGACTCAAAATGGGATAGGGAGGAAGAGCATGAGTAGAAGACTAGCACTAAATAGGGAAGCAAGGTGGGAGGGAAAACAGGGAGAAGGGGAATTGCACGAAAGATGGAAGGAGAACCTCATTATTATACAGAATACATATATGATGTTGTAATGAGAAAAAGAGAGAAAAAGTGTGTCACATTAAATTGGATAGAGAGAAAGGATGGGAGAGGAGGGGAGGAGTAGGGAGGATAGGAAGGGCAGCAGAATAGAATAGACAATATGATTGATGTATGCACATTCCATGTATGTATTATATATCAAAATTCACTCTACTGTCATGTATGACTAAAAAAATAAATAAAAATTTTAAAAAAAGTTTAGATTTTGGAGCCTTTCAGGTTTGGGATTTTTGGAGTAGGGATCCTCAACCAATGTGATATTGGAGTCACTCAGCTCTAACATCTAATTTTAACATTGTCACCAATACGTCCAAAGACAGTTAATTAATTTTTCCAGTTGTTAGGATACTAGGGGGAAACATCTATTTCCTTATAATAGTCTTAAAGAAGATCTATTTAGCTCCACACTTAGGAAAAGAACGGAGCTGGGGTTTTCCCTGATCCATTTTCCAAAATTTTCTGCAAGATTCAAAAAAACTGTTTTCTTGATGGCAAGGATTTTTTTTTTTTGCAGTGATCTCTGATAATTTGGGTCCTTTCACCTCCATCCTCACAATCTGGTGGTTTATTCCTTTGAAACACAGCAGACTCTTTCAAAGTACAGAAAAGCACAAAGGCACAAAGCTCAAACCAAATTAGAATCAACCCTTCCACGCAGACAGCTTTAATATTGTTGGTGTGTAGAATCCCACAATTTTTCTGTGTGATTAAACTTTAAAAAAAATCACAATTCAATTCCATGTGAAGACGCTCCTTTGTAACTTAGTAATAGGCCATTAAGATGTGTGGGTTATCAATTACTCTTCAGTGACATATTTTGGAAGGACAGTTTATCTTCATCTTAAGAAGGCTCCAGGGCCTCTGAGTCAGTCCCTCACATGCCATAATTAGTTGCTTCTGGTCCATGCTCTTACCCATAATGTTGCCACAAACATCTTCCACATGCAAACCGTGCAGATTTCTGGATTCAACATATGACAGTTTTTATGGCTCTTGCTGTACAGAGTAAATCGCAGCCTCTGAAATGGCTCTACCAATTTAATTGATTCTCTGCTGCCTTTTCAAATGACTCTTTAGGGCCCCCGGGTTCTGTTTTGGTTTACCACCAAGCAGAGATTTCATTTTCTCTAATTGGAAAAGATATGGCCAGGAGCAGAACCTCAGTGATGGTCACAAATAACTCCTTTGATCTGCCTCAGGGAACGTCAAAACAAGTTTGCCTGCTTTTTTGTGACTGGAAATTCAATTGTCCAGTGAGCTCTCTCTGGCCAGCCATTATTGACCTTGAGGACATTAAAGAGCATGGTGGGATGCGCTTGGAGCCAGGGAGCCTACCATCCTACTTCCGTGTTGAGAGCCACAGCCAGAGGAGCCCCAGCAAACTTCCAGCTGCTGGCTGATGATTGGCTCACAGCAGCCCCAGCAACATCTAGCTGATTGGCTGCTCTGTGGTGATGTTCATTGGGCTGTTTCCCTGCCCTTCAGACTGCCAGCTGATGATTGGCTCACAGCGGCCCCAGCAACATCTAGCTGATTGGTTCCTCCACGGAGCTGCTCATTGGGCTGTTTCCCTGCCCTTTCAGACCACGTAGCTGCTCATTGGGGCTCCGGCTCTCAACACTTCTGCCCTTGGGACTGAAGAAACAGGAGAAGGAAGTGGTATTACCATAATCTAGAACCATCCAGAAAGAGTTGGGAACAGTGAGGGCTGCTGGGGCCAAGGAGTGTGGGCTGGGAGCAGAGAGATAGGTGGGTAGAAATGCTCCTCCCATCCACCACCAAGGCCTCCCATTGGTCAAACCTATCTGGAGCACAAAGGAGCCTGGGAAATGTAGTTCTGAGATGCAGAGCAGCCCAAGCAGGTTGGAATGAGGAGCTCCTTCTTATATCCCTACCTCTTCTTTCCTCCCTTCTGCCTTCCTTCCTTTTCCCCTTCCTTCATTTCTTCCCTGTTCCCTGCTTCCTTTTCTCCACTGTCCTTCTTTCTTCAGTGGCATCCACACTGGTAAATAAGAGCATCATGATAAAAGGGAGGATCAGGGTTTTACAGTCTGCAACTGAGAGGATGTCCCCTCTTTGTGCCTGAGGAGAGACAGGATGGCGGGAAGGATGACAGCTGCTGGGCTTCAGACCCCAAAGATGAAGCGCTTGTTAAAAGGGCAGCCGGGGTCTCATGGGACAACAGTGAGGTCCTGGAGAAGCCCCTTCCTCAGTCAGCCTGGCTTTCCTCAAAGGCCGGTTCCTCTGATCTCAGAAGAGTAATGAGGCCACATTTGTCCAGCTTCAGGCAGGCAGTTCCATGTAGGAGAAAGTTGGCTCAGGGCCCGCCTCTGACAACCCTCAAGCGCTTCTTCTAGAGTGTCGGTATTTTTAAGAATGAACCAAAAATTACTAGAAATCACCAGGAAACCCAACTTTCAACACGTGGATTGCTGTTGTTATAATAATGCAGTCATATAATGATTGGCATCAAGAGAGGAGAAAGGAAAAGCTATTGTGTGACCAGCTTGGAGAGGTACAGCTGTGTGGCTCCCTCTTTCTGGGGAGAGTGTGTGCATGTTAATTTAGGGCGCCTGCCCTTTTTTGTTCACAACCAGCAGTTGCAAACAGCTGCTGTAAATTATTTTGATTGTCCAGCAACTTGCTGATTTGAGTCTGGCTTCCATGCTGAACAGTGCTACTGGCCTACAGCGAGTCCATTCCCACCCTTCCTCTTTACTTCAGAGGCAGGGTCACCCCTCTGATAACATCATTGCTCTGCTCACACCCCAGAATCAGTGTCACTGTTGAACTCACTTCACCCTTCGTGCTGTCCCTCCCATGGCAAGACCCAGACTGAGCCTCAAGTGTTGGAATCTTCTTGGCCGAAATTCTCAGAGAGCAGAAGTGTCTGGAAACTTCCATTCCCTAGGGGTTGTGGGAAGCCCAGGCTTCTGCATTTCTACCCAGTACCAGGGGATCCCAGTGCTGCTCATCTGGGGACCATGTTTTAGTATCAAGACTTTAACAAAAATTAGCCAGGGGTGTGACATCTAGCAGGTGCTTGATTATTATATCTGCTGCGATTATTATTGCTATTTTGATTGCTGTTATGTCCATAATTAATGTCTCAGCTTCATTATCTCTAAGTGACAGTATCAAAGCACGTTCCCAGCACAGGGCACGAAGTCAGGAAGTCAAGAACAGATGGCACCCACTTGACCCTCCTCCTCCCAATCGATGGTGACAACAGCAAGTAATATAATTTGAACACATTCTGTTCCAGTTCTTGAGCTGTTTAATCTCACAGAATCCTCCTGTTAGCTCTGGGAGGTGGGGGTCTCATTATTTTCCTTTTACATAAGAGGAGACAGAGCCTAAGAGAGGTGAAGTTCCCCCCTCTTCTAGAAATGAGCAGAGCTGAGGTTTTGAACTCAGGAACTTGGATGACAATGAGCAGACACAAAAGCATTTCTCCATGCTGACCTGGGGGAGGGTGACAAAGAGCAGTCACTTCCAACCCCTGAGCCAGGAGCATCAGGAGCCCAATCTGAGCCCTTCCTATGTCTCGGCCAAGCTTGATACATGGCAGAGGCTCAGTCAGGAACCACAGAATAAATAAATGGGGAGATGGACACCTGCTCTCAATCTGCTCCCCAGATTCCTAGATAGGAACTGGGGAGAGGCGTCCTCTCTCTGCCAGCATTTCCATAACCTGGGCTGCAGGAGAAGAAATTCTGTCTGTCTATTCAGCTGCCTTGTGGGAGCCAGAGTCCTCCCCGTTAAGCCTGGACTCCACCCCCACTCTGGTCCAGAGGGTTCTGACTGCAGAGAGAAGCTCAGAGCTCAGTAGATGACTGTCACCCTCAGGTAGAGATGATCAGGGCCTCCTCTTACCACAGAGTGGACATTGGTCCTTGTTTTTTTTTTTTTTTCTTTTTTGGCTGCTTGACCAGTGCCTAGGGAATCTGCACTGCATGTTCCTCGGGCATCTGAGACTACCACCCTCATAGGAAATGAGTGGCAGATTCTGCTCCAGCATCTGTTGCCAGCAGCGTGCTGACCAGTGACCCTGGCACTTTTCTGATCAGACATCCTCAAGCTGAGCTTTAGATGAGCACGGAGATGCAAGTTGCAGGGATCATGGAGTTTGGGACCCCTCCTCTTCTCTCCCTACCTTTCCTGTAGTTGCTCCAGATGCAAAAGTGTCCAAAGCAAGCCTGGCAGCCATGTCCCTCAGCCAGGGTGGCAGCAGAGTTTCCAGCAGGCCAGCTCTGTGCCTGGTCCCTGGACTCCCCCTGCCTGCTCAGGCATGACGTCTTCATTTGTTTGAACTTTATACCTACATATATATGGCATGAATTTAACATGCGTTGTTAATATCTAATTTTAGAAATAGCTGACATTGTTTTCAAATGAAACCTACATCAATCTTTTTTTAGACCTGAAATTCCTCCTTTAATACCCTAGGGTTGTGACAAGCCATTCCTTCCTGGATTCAAAACTTGATCTAACCTCCAAAGTCAATGACTTGGGAGGAGTTAACTTTGCCTCTCTAAGCTCGACTCTCTCATCAGTTAAGTGAGTATCAATATCTATCTTAAAAAATATCTTCAAAGATTAAATTATTTAATGAATTTGAAGTGCTAGGCATCAAATAGCTTAGCTGGTGGTTGGTTTATTCCACTGAGAATCAGGGCTTGTTTATTATTGCAGCAAAACCAAGCCTATCCTGACTGATGCAAAGATGTTAATGAGACTATTTTCATGTACCGACTCCTGTCCTCTCTTGGCCTCACCTCTGATTCTTGTCATGGTTATATCAAATGTCATACAGTCATACAGCAAGCCTGTGCTATGTGTCATTCACTCCCTACTCTGGGCTGGGTCAAAGCATGGCAGGGGTTGGCTAAAGAAACTGCTTGCTACTCACACATGCAGGACCCAGATTTGCAGGGAAGTTAAGCACCAAGGAATGCGAGAGACTGCTGCATAGAGCTCTCCTTTCCCTTCCCTGATGGGACCATTCTGATCTGCATTTCATAGGGTCCTCAGGCAGTGAGTCCCTGTGGACTGAGCTCCACTCACCCACAGCAACAGCCACCTCCCTACAGAGTCTTTGTCTTGGCTTCTCTTCCTGCCCCATTGCTCACTCCTGCTCCCAGGGATCCCATCCCAAATAAACTGTCTGTTGGCAAACTTTTGTCCCAGGCTCTGATTTTGGAGAGAATTCTGGTTAAAGCTCTTCTGCAACCTTAATGACAGCTGATTCCCAAATCTTCTGGAGAAGAGCTCCATATGTGAGCACATGAACTACCTTAACTTTAAGCTTGATGCTCCATGAGGAAAGAAATCATGTTCATCCTGTTTGCTGGAAAGTGAGCCGGGCACCTGGAAGAAACTAGCTCAGGAACCGGGGAACAAATGAACAGCATTTGATATCTCTTGGCCTCTGTTTCTCTGCCAGAACACAGTGATTATGACAGCGACCTCCCAGGGTCGACCTGAAAACTGAATCAAAGTCATGTAAGCCGTGATCTCAGGGAGCTGTTGAAGTTTTCGGTTGCTATCCTCATCTGTGATAAGAAGTGATAACGGCCCCTGGCTCTCGGGCTGTGGGAATCAGATGTGCAGCACACACCAAGAGCACGTAGCCCATCTCTTCCTGGCTCCCTCCGGAGTCATCACTGTCCTGCCTGTGCCACCATCGAGAGCCTGGGGGGGCCACTCCTGGGTGTGCAGCTGGCCCATGGTAAACCACCCTCCAATCTGAATCTTATCAGCGGAAGAAACCACCATTGCCATCCTTCCCTCCAGAGAAAGTGAGATTGAGGGTCTAGGTGCATCCTGCCTCCGTTTTCTCGAGAACAAAGTGTGCCCCAGTGACCCCAATATCTGGCTGGGCTCCTTGGGGCCAGGACTGGGGATTATGCTGTCGGGCCGCGTCAGCCCTGACAGGTTGGTTTGGATGTGGATGGAGGTGGGCTAGATAGACTCTGGGGGTCGTGAGACAAGCAGAGATGGGACTCAGGAAGACATCGGTCCTCCTAGCGGTGACTCTGAGAACATGACGGAGATGTGCTCCAGCCCAGCAGACCCAGGCCTGGGAGCCAGACTTTTACAACAAGATCATTTGAGAGGCGGGTCTGCAGATGCTCCCTCCTGGGGACTTCAGCTCCAAGGCGGTCTTGCTGCGGGCTCCTTGGGCAATCTCTTATCTATGGTAACATGCATTACAGGAAATTTTTATATAAGGCCTTAAAGTGGAGGCAATTTAGGACATTCAATCGCCTTACTCGCCCACTCCCCCCACATACACAGGCAGCCCCCTCCAGCGTCCCCCCTGGTTTTCAGCCTTTGAATTTCAGCTGGATGCGAAGGCTGATAATAGCTAAATTACATTGCAAACAGGTGCGGGCCTCCTGGGCTCTGGACAGCTGCCAGGGTTATATGACTCCGAGGCTGGGGGTGTGCGGTTGCCGGCTCGAGAGGTGGGTCTGTGTCCTCCAGCTTTGCCCCCTCCCAGCCTGGGATAACCCACAGGCTGGGTGGGTTTTTCTCCCCTGTCTTTGTTCCCATCTGATTAGGGAGGTGTCGGTTCCCTGGGCCAGCTGGGCAGGGCACTAATAGTAATGGTAGCAATGACATAAAAGGCCACCAGCACACTGTCACTTCTTGCTACCCTCATTGAGCCTCTGCTAAGGGCTCTGCAGTTCTAGCTGTTAAAACCACCCCAGAGCTTGGGGGCTCAGAGTTGGCCACTCCCCCTCAGTAGCTGCAGGTACACAGCTTGGGCAAGTGACCAAGGCACTCTATTCCTCCGTTTTGCCATCTGCAAAAGGGGGATAAGATGTCTGCTTCAGAGGGCCGTGAAATGAACAGCCTCAATGGTTGGGTTAGTTGAAGTCCTTCCCATCTATCGAGGAGAACAAAGCCCTGAATGTTGGAAGGATGGACTCTGGGGTTATCTATCAGGTAGGAATGATTACGACTAAAAGCAGTGACTTACACCAAAAGGATATTTATTGTCAACTAAAAGAAGACCAGAGATAACCAGTATTAAAGTCAGCAGCATTAAAGTCCTAGTCCCAGCCATACTTATCCTATTGGCTTTCAGTCCTCATACTTCCCCTCTTCCAGTGTCAAGGTGGCTACCATAGGTCCAGACATCACACAGTATCTCAAACAGGAAGGATGGGGCAGAAGAAAAGATTCCTTGGAAAGTGCTGCCTTCTTATTGTTCCCCAAAGAGTACTAGAGAGCAATTCCTAGTTGCAAGGGAGACTATGGAAGACTGTCTGGCAAACCAGAATAAGATGGCAATGATTTGCCTAGAATGAGGATGATTTATTCTTTGGGACTGGGGTTATCATTTCATCAGGAAATTAAAAAGGATGACAAGGCAATAGGTTTTGAGTTGGTAAACAATAATTGGTACAGACACAATTCTAAGAGTGAAGTGTCCAACTTTATTTTCCTCACAAGAGATTTCAGTGTGTGTGTGTGTGTGTGTGTAAAAGTTAGCTCAGCCCTCACCTGTAATCCCAGTGATTGGGGAGGCTGAGGCAGGAGGATTGCAAGTTCAAAGCCAGCCTCAGCAACTTAGCAAGGCCTTAGGCAACTTAGTGAGACTATCTATGAATAAAATATAAGAAAGGGCTGAGGATGTGGCTCCATGGCTAAGTTATGGGTTCAATCCATGGTACCACAGAAAAAGTTAGCTCAGTTCACTGGTCAACCCTCCCAATACCTGCCTCGGCCCTTTTTATGTAAAAGAGAAGTAAATGTACAGCCACATCAATGTTTATAGCAGCTCGATTCACAATAGCTAAGCTATGGAGCCAAATTAGGTGCCCTGGAAGAGATGAATGGATAAAGAAAATGTGGTATATATACACAATGGAATATTAGTCAGCCATAAAGAAGAATGAAATCATGGCATTTGCTGGCAAATAGATGGACTTAGAGACTATTATGCTAAGTGAAATAAGCCAGTCCCAAGAAACCAAGGTCTTTTATTCTGATATGTGGAAATTAACCTACAAAGGGGTGGGAATAGAAATAAAGGGAAGAAAGGAGGATGGGAAAAGGAAAGACAGTGGAACAAATTAGACATAACTTTCCTATGCACGTTTATGAATACACCACAGTGAATCTCTCTGTCGTGTACATCCACCAGACTGGGGTCCTAATTAGAATCAGATCTATTCCATGCTCATACAAATATGTCAAAATGGACTCTATTGTCCTGTATAACTAAAAGGAACCAATAAAAAAGAGGAAGTATCTAAAAGCACAGGCTCCAAATTCAAACCAACCTACTTTACATTCCTGCTGTGGGCCAGTGACTTTGCTCAAGCGCAGCCAGAATTGGAGGAGAGGAAATGTTGAAGCAGAGCCCTTGAAAGGCCATTTTAGGATAAAAGTCATGCTGATGTCGACAACATAGCAAAACAGATTCTTGCTGACGCATCTGCCTATGTCAACCATGTCCTCCCCTCCCCCAGTCCTTCTGCAAAAGTGTACCTGGAGCCAAAGGATCCTATTTAACCTTATGGTGTCAGTGAAATGCCTCCTGCTGTTTGTAACCCAAGGACTCCAGAAACAGGGAAGTTCACAGGGAAGACCCAGAGCTTTTCTGATCCTTCCCCAAGTTCTCCACAAACAGGGGAATACAGCGTATGCCACGGGGCACGGGGCAAAGAGAGTAAAAGGACCCTGTGTGGGAAGTGCTAAGAGTAGACTCTGGGGAGCAAATTCTTAGTGTTGGGAGTTGCCTGGCTCCAAAGACTAACTTCCCCATCCCCCAAGAAGAGCCCTCCAATAGTGAGCCCTGCTGGCTCACATGATTCTTACCCACCAATCAGACTAGCCCTGTGGCTCACATGATCCTTACCCACCAATCAGACTAGCCCTGTGGCTCACATGATCCTTACCCACCAATCAGAAAGCACCCCATGCCAACTGTCAAACCATTAAACTGTTAAACTGTCATAACTGTCAAACCACCCCCGGCTCTATAAATACACAGAGCAGTTCCTCAATTAAAGGGCATTTTCTCCAACAATGAGCCTTGTTGGTTCTTTCACTTAGAGCTCAGCATCTGGCTGGGTGAGCTCCTTTCCAAGACTAAGCACCTGTTGCCACTCACCACCCGCCTGTTTCTTCGGAGCTCGAGGCTGGACTTGGCGCAGAGGGCACTTGTGTGTGTGCTGCGGACGGAACCAGGGCCTTGTGCCTGTGAGGCAAGCGCCCTCCCAACTGAGCCCGACCTCCAGCCCAGAGGGCACATTGACCTAGTCTGTGACTGGACTTATGTGGCTAATTCAGCTACCACACCCTAGGAACGGAGGATCTGAAGAAGGCAGCATCTCCGACTTCAAGGAATTCATGGTCTCGGTCAGGTGCAGTCTCTGAAAAATCACCTGCACGTCACCTGGAATCTTGTTAGTAATTCAGTCCTGTCCCCATTCCTGGAGCCACCCAGTCAGGAGTCTGTGGGGTGGTGTCAGAACTTGGTGTTTGACAAGCCCTCCGGGGGCTTCTGATGGCTTCAGTTGGAGAACATCGACTAGTGGGAGAGAGGCAGAGGAAAAATATGATTTTTTTTTTTTTGGTGGTTCAGGCCAATTCAGGGACCCTGGGAACAGAGGCAGGAGGGTGGCCCCAACTTGGGGGTTTTATAGGGGGGTTGGGGCATGAGCTGAATCAGGAAGTACAGATAATGAAAAGGCCTGGCCCCTATTCCCATGAAGTTCATCATACAGAGAGGGAGGCAGGCATCAACCACTCTATGAAATGTCAGGTCACACAGAGACAACACTACAAAAAACAGGTGTGCGACACTCAGGGTGTAAGTAGCCAAGAACTCTTCCATAGTCCCTGTTGTCACAGAAGGGACATTTGAGCTGGAATTCACAGGCCAAGGGGGCAGAGAAAAGAACAGCATGTGGCACTAAGTATAGCAGAAGCCAACTGGAGGGCTGGGAAGCAAAGAGAGGGGTCCACTTGTAGATGTGGCCAAATCTTGAAGTATGTGTTAGGAGGGCTACGGGGAACCTTTGAGGATTTTAGGCAGAGAGAGGCCAATTTCAGAGAAATATTTTGGCTGTTATAAACAATAAGTAGGTGTGGGTGGCAAGAGTGGAAGCAGGGAGACCCAGGTGCTCAGGGGTCTCTTCCACATACCAGATGGAAAATGGTAAAGGCAACAAGCAGGTGTGAAGGACATTCTTCTAGAACTTAGAGAGCTTTACCAAGATGTCACGCTACCCTCATAATCCAATGAGGAGGCAGGAGCTCTTATTTCTCCCCATTTCAAGGAGGGAAAGATGGAGTCTCCAGTTTTCACGGAAGCAGTGAGTTCCTAACTCTCCAGCTCAGACTAGGAGAGCAGTAAAGGAGAAGGAAGGGGTGGGAAATGCTTTTGGGTGACTTTGACGCCACACTCGTTCATTCATGGAACGCATACTGGAACAAAGCCCGCTGCCTGCTGGCCATTCCTCAGGGAGCTCTTCCTCACCACAATGCTGCCTACCCATCTTCCTGACATCCCTTTTAGGTAGGTCTTGTGGTGACCCATTTTACAGATGAGAATATGGAGGCTCAGAGAGATGAGATCATCTGACCCTAAACACTTAAGACACAAGAGAATATCCTTGGGGTTCAGACTCAGGTTGATTCAGCTCCCAAATACATATTATTTCTTTGTCAAACTCCACAGTCCCTGCCAAGACCCAGCCCAGCCTGGGAAGTCATTTGCTGCAGGCCAGGAGGGGCCTGGGAGGTCTGGGAGGTACTGAGTGTTGACATAGGGTCTCTGACAGGCATGGTATATAGTTTTAATTAAGGTTGTAAGGAGTGAAATCTGAGAACTTGGGTGGGTGGCCTGTGGGTCCTTTGACTTTCCGATGCACTATCTTCTAGGTCCACGGGATGAGTACCTGGTCGAGTCCTGGAATGTTCTGGAATCAAGACTCCAGAGATGCAATCCTGTGTTAAATGTAGGTGGAGATGCACTGTGTGAAACCCAGAGGGGGGCTGGGAGAGCGGGTTGGACCCCAGCCTGTTCCTCCTGCTTCTTTCATTAAATAGATTAATTTGGAGCTGGGTATGGGTTTTCCAGGTGCAGAAGTTATTGGTCCCCTGGAGCTAGGGCACGACCCAGTTCTCAGGAACTGCCCTGTGTGTCTGGAGACCAGCTGGGGTCTCCTTAAAGCCCTGTTCCTGGGCTGAGGAACGGGGGCTGGACTGAGGTCCAACTCGGACCCTCATTTTTTGGGGGGGGGTTACTTTTCCTATTTCCTCCCCTCCCCCTCCCCCACTTCCCTTTGTTTCTTCCAGAACTTTCCATCCCATGCCCTTATTTGGAAGGCACTTGGACTCGCTATTGGGGACAACTCAGTCACAACAAGTCTCAGGCAGACTCCCACTAGAGCTGCCGTCCTGGCACCCCTAGCCCCTGACCCCCTCTTCTATCTGCTCATGATAACCCCCTCTTGAATTTGTGGGTGCAGAGCTAGCCAGAAAAGCAACTGCTCTTAAGAGGGAGGCGAGTGGAGGAGGGGACCACAGAGGCCCCAGGAAGGGGTGGCCATTCCTTAGGAAAGGGGAGTAGACAGCCCTGGGCCAGGGCCACCCTTGCATTTCCTAGGGGCCTGAGTTGAGCCTTGGCTCAGTTCCCATCCGGGGTATTTTTCAGATCTTGACCTAAGAGCTTGGTGAGCAGCGGGGTTGGGGGCAGGCGGGAAACAGAAGCAAATTGAAAGACCAAGGTCAATGCTGATGGGAGACTGAACAACAAAGGATTTTTAGTAAAAAAAAAATGTAAATAAAATATACAGGAAATTGTTCAGGCCAGCTCTATAATTTGCTTGACCCGAGAATAATGAAAATACAGGATCTTTGTTCAAAAAGCAGGAAGCAGGAGTGCTGAGAGTTCCTGCAGGGTAAGGCTTTTCCCTTCCTCTGTGATTTCCTTCTTGATGCCTGTTGGTGTTTTTCTTTTTCTTTCTTTCATTTTTTAAAAATTTGCTATTTGATATTATTCTAAATAAAAAAAAAGAAATAAACATGAATCTGAAATTACAAGCATGAATTTTACCATTTTCACATCACAGGATGTCAACTTTCAATGCAGAGGCAGGAGCCAGGGATCCTCCACAGAATCGCCTGAGTTGGCAATTTGTGCTCCAGAGCTGATGTGGTGCGTGCGTCCCACCAGATATCCCAGGAGCAGAAAGTCCATGCAGAGCTGGGTCATCTCTTCTGCCCTGATGTCCCGACACGTGCACATTCGACCTACCCCCTGTACCTTCAGCTTACAGGTAAGGGAGGAAGGGAAGGAAGGAAAAGAGACTAAGGTGTGCCCCAATTTCCCCTTTCCTCTGATGTCACCATCGGCAGCACAGGTGCTTGGTGAACACAGGGGGTGATATGAAGGGCAGAGGCCAGGATGGGCTTCCTTGCTGGTCTCTGTCTTAGCGTGTCATTGGCTTCTCTGTACATTTGATGCAACTTCTTATCTCAAGGAAAAGTGTGGCATTTTTCCATCTATCCGTGACCACCTTCCTGCCTGGCTGTGAACACAGCACACTCACCTGGTGACCCATCCTGGGTCTACCAGAATCCTGTGCTCACGGGGCCTTCTCAGTGCCATATGCAATGACAGCGCAAGACCCGGAATGCACACATATTCCACAGGCTCCTCTGCTCCCACACATGCCCTGTGGTCCCTTTGGGCTTCACTCAGAGTCAAAGGTAGAATTAACCAGACTATCAAGGGGGTGACGGCTGAGCTCACGAAGCCAGCCTTGCCAGGTGACAGAAATGGAGACCGAGTTCTAAGCCATGGGAATCATCATGAGAGCCGATGTCACAGCAGCCTGAGGAGATGCTGGGCTTGGTACAGGCCAGAATGACCTGAATCTAGGGTTCTAATAGCCACATGGGGACAGAAGAGGTAGGCTTTTAGGGTCAGAGGGGATGGAGCTGGGATTGAGGTGACGTGAGGCCCGTAAGGGAGCTGTGTTCTCCATGAACACAGAGCCCCCACCCAGAGAAGTGGCATGAGAGCTAGATCTGCCTAGGACTCTGGATAAGAATGTTTTTAAAATTCCAATGAAAGATCAGATCCTTTATATGTAAGAATATAGTCCAAATTCACACAATCTATGTGGCCGACTTTGGAGTATTAGGGGAAAAAAAAGGCAAATCCACACTGTAGGCACACATCCAGAAACTGATGTGGATAAGTACATGAGCAAAAAATTCCAACTGAGGATGAGTTGATATGCACACACAAACACGCCCCCCCACACTTCAATCCACATATGAAATAAATCACTATAAAACCGAGTCAACAGAAAGTAGACTGATAACTCTAAGTGCTAAAATATTAAGCACTATTAGACAAACATGTTAGAATTATAGAAAACAAAAGAACAAGGAGAAGCCACAATAAAATAATGCAGTGAAAAAAGAACAGCTCAACTGGGTAAAGCATAATACGGGACTCAGTTGTTCAAAATATACTCCACAAAATTCGATGGATGGGACACTGTAAAGATTAAACACAGCTAAAGAGCAACTTAGTAAACTGAAAAACCAAACTGAGGAATTAACCAGAATGTATATAGCACACAGAGACAGACATATGGAAAATTTGATAGGCAGGTTTATGGTTAAGAAGGACGGGGAAAAAAAGTGTAATAGAGGACAGAAAGAATTTCCAGAAAGTCAAATTAAAAAGAATTTAGAAAATAATTGAATATGTGATTGTTAAAATTTTCCAGAACTGATGGAAGATACAAATCTTCCAAAACTAAGTGTTATCATGTGCTTAAGCACATAATGAAAGCCTCACAAAGAGAATATCTTCAAAGTAATCAGTGAGAAAAGAGAGATTATCTACACAGCATATTCCTTCATTTGTCCAAGTCTCAAGGTATGAGTACAAATTGAATTACTAATTAAAGCAAAATTTTTTTTTTATGCTGACAGCAGGCTTTTAGATATCAATAAGGAACCCCAGGAGATAATAACAAAATTTCTTCAAAGTCTTAATGGAAAGATAATCACCATTTTAAAGTTACAAATCCAGTTGATTAGCAGTGCAGGTGAGATAAACATGTTTCAAACAAAAACTGAGGAATGGTATCCCTCACAAACATTCCCTTAACACATTCCTGAGGGATTTCTGCAAAGAAAAGGAAGGGTTTATAAGAAAGAATAGCAAGATTTCAATAAATATATCAGCAAATTAAAATAATTATGTTCTCTAAAACAATCTGATGAGGGTTAAAATATACACAATTAGCCAGGGGTGATGCACATCTGTAATCTCAGCAGCCCAGGAGGCTGAGGCAGGAGGATTGAAAGTTCCAAGCCATTCTCAGCAAAAGTGAGGCACTAAGCAACTCAGTGAGACCCTGTCTCTAAATAAAATACAAAAATGGTTTGGGGGTGTGGCTCAGTGGTTGAATGTCCCTGAGTTCAATCTGTGGTACCATTAAAAAAAAAAAAATAAAATAGATTGTGAGAATCAGGGTAGGGAACACCTGGATGAGAGCATTTTCAGATTCTTGTATGGTTTGCAGGAAAGGAAAATACATTGATGCCTTTGGACTTTCAGTCAAATGGCCCTGTTCAGAAGGTCAGGGTTTAACTAGCAAGAGAGTAAGATGACATACAATTTCCACTCGGTGCTGGGTGTGGAAGGTGTACATAAAAGGCAGTTGGCGGTATGGAAGACGGGAAAGAAACCAAAACACAAAACAAAGAAAAAAATCCCATATAGAAAACAGGCTCAAACCAGAACTGGTAGAAATGAACACAGTGATCGTGCCAAATGTGAACATCAGAATACGGTGTTAATTCACACAGCTGGCAAAACTCTCCAATTAAAAGACCAAGATGGTCAAATTCAACATGGTGGCAGATGCCACTTTCTGAATATGGGCCTCACCATAGTCACACTGCACGTGCTCCTTTCAACACGTGGCTTTGTGGTTCCTCCACCAAAGCATGGGATGGGGTTCCCCATAAAGTATGGGTGGGCTTTTGGCTACTGCAGAAGCACAGCTGTGTGGCATGACTGTCCATGGTGAAGTGGGACAGAAGAGGCTAAACACCTGAAGAATTTTCAGGAATCAGGTTGATTGGCCACAGGGTTCAGAGGTGACTGTCACCTAAGAATTGTTCCTCTGTAAAATAAGGAAATTCTTTGAACTTGACACCCAGTGTGGAGGGCGGGGCTGGGAGGTTCATATGACAAGTGCATTCCTTTCCATCCTCTAGACAGACAGGGGATTCACAAGTGTTTTTTCTGCAAACCTGGTGTTTATAAACAAAGGGACAGCTGCTGACCACAATGCCTTCTGCAGGTGTCCTCTGCACAAAGCTCTCCAATGCTACAAATATGGTGGGGGTTTCTGCTTAATTATGGTAAGGGGTTCTGGGGGGGCGTCTCTGGCCTGCTTCAGAGGGACTTCAGTCTTTCCTGGACCATCAACGGGTTTCTGCCTGGTGCAGGGGGGCTCGCCCCCGACAGAACCCTGTCCTGGGCTGATGCACCCATCTGAAGGCAGCTGGAGTGTGGCTGCTACGCTCTTCCCGCAAGCATCGCTCCCTGCAACTATGTACCCCCCAGCCAGGAGCAGCATCTCCCAGAGACCAACAGACACAGGGGACAGGGCTGAGATGCCATTCTTGTTCCTGAGCTCCTCACAGGGTCTGGCTAAGACTAGATTCCAGCTGAACCACTCACCCTTGGCCTGCAACTCATTTTCTCTGAAGAGCTTGCCCCTCGATGCCTCTGTTGGACGAACATCTCCATCTCAGGCTTCTCCTCTAGGGAGCCCAACCCAAGGCACATCACATGGGGGATTCTGAACATGCTGATGCGGGTGGGGAGGGGGATTCTTCCCTTAATACAGCTTAATTTGAATATGCAGCCATGTGCTGCCTAAGGATGGTGACACACTGTCAGAAATACATCCTTGATTGATTTTATCCTTATGCGAGTGTCCTGGAGTGTGTGGGTGATATTGTCTCAGGGAACCATCATCACATACGCGTTGACATTGATCAGAACACCGTCCTGCAGTGACTGATGGGGCCATCATTTCAGGTGCCCAGAGGCCCCATGGCCATGTGGGAGGCAGAGTGTCCATATCACCTGCAGATTCAGGATGGTAGGCTCCCTGGCTCCAAGCACATCCCATGACGGTCTTTAATGTCCGCAAGGTCAATAATGGCCGGCCAGAGAGAGCTCATTGGACAATTGAATTTCCAGTCATAAGAAAGGGGGCAAACTTGTTTTGACGTTCCCTGAGGCAGAACAAAGGAGTTATTAGTGACCATCACTGAGGTTCTGCTCCTGGCCAAATCTTTTCCAATTAGAGAAAATGAAATCTCTGCTCAGTGGTGAACCAAAACAGAACCGGGGTCCCTAATGAGTCCCTTGAAAAGGCAGCAGAGAATCAATTAAATTGGTAGAGCCATTTCAGAGGCTGTGATTTACTCTATTACAGCAAGAGCCATAAAAACTGTCATACGTTGGATCCAGAAATCTGCACAGTTTGCATGTGAAAGATGTTTGTGGCAACATTATGGGTAAGAGCATGGACCAGAAGCAACTAATTACGGCACGTCAGGGACTGACTCAGAGGCCATGGAGCCTTCTTAAGATGGAGATAAACTGTCCTTCCAAAATATGTCACCGAAGAGTAATTGATAACCCACACATCTTAATGGCCTATTACTAAGTTACAAAGGCGCGTCTTCACATGGAATTGAATTATGATTTCTTTTTAAAGTTTAATCACACAGGAAGATCGTGGGACTCTACACACCAACAATATTAAAGCTGTCTGCGAGGAAAGGTTGATTCTAATTTGGTTTGAGCTTTGTGCCTTTGTGCTTTTCTATACTTTGAAAGAATCTGCTGTGTTTCAAAGGAATAAACCACCAGAACGTGAGGATGAAAGTGAAAGGACCCAAATTATCAGAGATCACTGAAAAAAAAAATCCTTGCCATCAAGAAAACAGTTTTTTTTGAATCTTGCAGAAAATTTTGGAAAATGGATCAGGGAGTGATATTTATTAGCCCGAGGGGTCAAAACTATCTTCCCAAATCACATAACAAACCTGTCAAAGAAGCCCAACTAGAAAGCCTGGTTCATGACTTCAGAGCAGCAGCAACTGCTACTCTGATTTCCCACTAAAAATAAGATCCACTTCAGATTCCTGCAGCCTTGAGATTTTAAAGTCATGTAGAGTCATTTGTGAGATTCTCTCCCTCTCTCCCTCCCTTTCTCTTTCTCTCTCTCTCTCTCCATTCTCACTCTGTTCCAAAAATATTCAGAAGGCTTATATTTTCTTGCAATTCTATTTTTTTATAGTCCTTGCAGAAAAAAAGAAAATCAGTGACATGCCCAAGATCACCAAGGTATAGAGCGGAGGCTCATGTCCTCTCTCTCCCTCTCCTTCTCTTTTTTGATTCTTCCCCCTCCCCTTTTATTTTTGTTTAGTGTTTTGAAGACATCGTGTTGCTCACACCCCAGACAATAAGACATATGAAGTTAATAAATTCCCTCCTGTTCTTCTCTCTCATCTTCCCAATGGACACTCCATTCTCCCCAAGTCACTTTTCTTAGTTTCTTACCATTCCAGAGTTTCCTTCTGCATGAACAAATAATGTACATGTAAATTCTCATCTCCCCTTTTCCAGAGAGGAAGTGAGTTTTATGCATCCCTCTGCATATTATTTTTCCCACTTCATTTATCTTAGCTTTCTTCCCACACTGGGACATAAAGAACTTTCTTACAGAGCAGCATAATATTTCTTGTATGGTTGTACCAGTCACCCACCGGTGGATATTTCTAATCCCCAATCCCATCCCATCCCACGTGTGCATGTGAGTCTCCAGGATACATTTCCGACGGTGCAATTGTTAGGTTCAAGATTATATGCGTTTGTAAATTTAAAAAGTACTTACAAATGGCCAGAGGGGTGTAAATTGGTCCAAGCACCATGGAAAGATATAGAGCCTGTAGGTGCCTCGTGGGATACAGTGAGACGGCTCAAAGCGGTAAATGAAGAGGGGGTGGGGAATGGAAATATGCGCAGGAAGAAGGCAGGAGAGAGGCTGCTCTAGTGACATGGCTCTTGAGATCCACACTGTGGCCTCCGAGTATCTTTCCTGCCACCCACAACAAAGATACAATAAGAGTCACAGAACCGTGATTGCTACTGGAGAGAAGCATAGTTTCCATGGCTCTGAGTCAGAGCAAATTTCCCCCACGGGGTGGGGAGGGCTTCTTGCTGCACCATGTCTCTTGAGTCTCAAGGACATGGGACCAGGGGCCCCAGTTCTGTGCATCCTCTGCCATTAAGGGCAGAGGCCCCAGGATGTCCCCAGCTGACTGCAAACGGGTCAGGAGGAAAACACCAGCTTACGGTGTCAGGGGGCCCTGTGTCTCTGCTCCCTGGACTGTGAGAAAATGAGCAGCTCTGTCTGCATTAGAGACAGACCGTTTCCCTGGACCCTTTTAATGGGAACTACCCATCAAGAGCATAGCACTTGCGGTTTGTGCATTTTGGGGCCACACCTGCTCAGGGTCAGACAAGGCGAGGGCATGTGGGCTCTTGGCAAGGAGAGCCCTGTATGCCTGCAGGGAGAACCCTCAGTGGGCAGGGTGCCGGGCAGGGTTTTGCCCATAACTCGGTCTTGGGTCCCCAGAAACACAGGCAAAATAGTGTAGTAGGAAGCTTCACTATTGGACAAAGACCCGGGGAGAGCCTCCCCGTTGCCCACTGTGGGCAGTTGTGGACTCTGATGGTGGATGAGGATTGAGGAGGGGTCCTGAGCAGGGTGGGAGACAGCCAGCATGGGTGTGGCATGCTGATTTCACCTGCAGCTGCCACATCCATCGAGGTCCAACCAGAGCACAGAAACCACCTGAGACTCAGGAGAGCCCAGGAGATTGGTCACACAGGAGCTAGAAGAGCTGAGCCTCCAAGGGGTGGATAGGGAGCACCAGGGGAGGAGAGAGGGGACCCAGGAATCAGGAACAGTAGAAGACACCACCGTTCCAGGGCTGGAGAGCTGGGGGAGCTGGTCTCCCAGGAAATCAGAGTCAGAGACACCAGGTTTCTGCCAGCCCTTGGCATTAAACCAAGAGACCTGAGAGGAAGGCAGAGCCACAAGATGCAGGTGCCTGGGTCTCTGAGCCACTGGGTGGAGAAATAGCCCCTGAGGCTAGGAACGCTGTGAGGGACAGAGGGTGTGGATGGACAAATCAGGAGCCCCATGGAGCACCCCTAAGAGCAGGTGAGGAGCAGAGTGGGTGGACATCCTTGGGAAGGTAGGAAGCTTTTGAGTTCAGACAGCATCAACCTCAACCCCTGCTCTGGGTCTTCCCATCTGTGTGACTTTGGGCAAGTGACTCACCCTCTCTGAGCCTCTTGGGAAGATAATGGAAACCAGCTTGAAGGGCTGCTCAGATGATGGATAGGAGGATGGATGTCAAATGTTTGGAACCAGACCCAGAGAGAATGCTTAATACATGGCCGCTGTTGTCATGAGTCCTGTCAACCAGACTTGCTCAAGAAGAGAAGAGAGGCATTGTGGAAGAAGAGACTCTTGGTTCCCTGTGTGTCCTGTGACACTGGGTCCTCAGAGACTGTTGCCATTGCTGAGACACCCGCCATGGAGACTCTGAAGTGGACCATTCATAGCTGGACTGGGACAGGGCCTCCTCATTCTCCTCTCTAACCCCTCACACCTCTGACAAACTCACCATCCTAAAATTGTACATGGACCCCCATCTTCCCAGATGACTGCCCTTCAGTGTCCCCCTTGCTCAGGCCATCCAGTGTCCCAGCGTAATGTTCCTATTGCACTTTGGGGACACTCAGACTTACCAGGGAACTGGAACCACTAGGGGCTTGTTGAAAATGTCAACCTGAGGTCCCAACCAGGATCTACCAAACAGAAAGTCCAACCAGAGGGCCCAGGAGTCTGCATTTTAACAAATACCTGGGTGATGCAGACAGACTCCAGTCGCTGGGAATCACGGCTGTAAGGCCCGGTACAGCTTAGCCCCGTTCAACCCTCCTGAGTGTAGCGCCCCACGGTCCCCCCAACCCAAACCCAACATCCAGGCCACAAGGAGCTCCTTGCTCTCATGCCACATGCTGGGTGGTTACACAACTATATCATCTGAGACCCTTATTGAGGCCTTGCTGGGTACCAGCCAGACACGGGGCTGATCTCAGAGCCTGGATTTACTCCTTGCATTCTGTCTGGTTGGCAGGAGCCATTACTGTCCTTGTTTGATATAGTCACTCAGGCAATACCTGGAAGGAACAGGGCTCGGGTCTCCATACAACGCAGCAGGGAGATCGTGGAGTCAGACCTGGCTTCAAACTCTGGCTTGGTCTTGGGCTGACATTTGTTGAGTGCTTCTTCTATGCTCAGTATCTTGGAGCAAATGACTAAATCTTCAGAGCCTCTCTTCTCTCACCCTAAAAGGGGAATTTATTCACTGTAGCCCATCTGAGGGGGGCTACCTGGGCCAAAACTGGAGGCGAGGCTACATCCTCTTCCAGTGTGGGAGAGAGTTCCGTGAGCTGCATGCAGTAGGTAACGGCACTGCAGAAGCTTTGGACTGATGCTCCTTATTAGAATTATTCATTGATATTAAGCTTCTGTTGGAAAAAATGTTAACACCACCTTGCGAGGTAAGGTCACCAGGTACAAATCCTCCTGGTGGTTAGTTACTAACAAATTCAGCAGCCCACCATCTATCTGTGTTTGTAAATAAAGTGTACTTGACCCCCAGAGCAGGGTATTTGTCTACACCTGGTGTTCCCTCCCAAGGGCACAGCCCAGTAGTTGCAGTCTGGACTGTGTTGGGCTTCCCAAAATTAAAATATTCACTATGCAGCCCTCAGCAGAAAGCGATGGCCGACCCCCAGGTCTAATTCAGGAAAAGTGCATGAAGAGGGTTATTTATGTTCTCTCTCCTTATTGAAGCATTGGGTTTTTAGCTTTGCTCCTGTCCTCCTCAAATATCGCGGGCAATGATATTTCCATGCGGGAATAAGTCCTTTTAAGGTTATTTCTTTGGGGTGGCTGCCAGGCAGTGTGAATTCTATGTGGATTAAATTTCCCCCAAGTGAATATCAGAGGATTGAAGAGCTTATTGTGGAGAAGAGGAACACAGATCACAGGTTAATTCCGACAAAATGAGAAATCTCTATGCAACAGATTCTTTGAATTCTCTGTGTCGCTCTGATTATATGATGAAAAACCCAGCTCTGTTCTTTCCCTAAGTGTGGAGCTAAATAGATCTTCTTTAAGAGTATTATAAGGAAATAGGATACTAGGGGGAAAACATCTAACAACTGGAAAATTTAATTAACTGGCATTTGGATGTATACATCGTTAGTGGTGATGTTAAAATTAGGTTTTAGAGCCCAGTTACTCCAAAATCACGTTGGTTGAGTATCCCTACTCCAAAAATCTCAAACCTGAAAGGCTTCAAAACCCAAACTTTTGAGCATCATTTCATCACTCAGAAAGTTTTGGAGTCAAAGTCAACATAAAAAAGATACCTGCATACCTGTATTCATAGCGGCGCTGTTTACAATAGCCAAGATGCTCTTCAGTAGGTGAACTGATAAAAGAAAATAGGGTCTGTATGCACAGTGGAGTATTATTCAGCCATAAAAGAGAATAAAAATCCTGTAATCTGCAGGAAAGTGGGGTGACCTGGAGATCAATATGTAAAGCAAATTTCGTTGGACCCAGGAAAATAATACTGTGTTTTCTCTGCTAGATGCAATATAGAGAAAAATAAATAAAAACAAGATGATATAAAAGTAAAAGGGGACTCGTAGGGAAGGGGAAGGGGGCCAGAGAAAGCAGGAGGAGTGAGAGATGGAAATTGGAGGGTGGATACAATCAAAGCACATGTACGCATGTATAAAATGTCACAATGAAACCCATAAATGGGTTCAATAAATGTACATTCAAAATTATAATTTTCTAAAAAGTCAATCAAAAGAAGTTTGAGATCGTTTCAGAGTCAAATCTGCATTAGGAATGCTCAGCCTGCATTTTCATTATCATTCAAGACATGGATCCAGTATTCTGAGAAATCACACCCAGCCTCTGGCTGCCGCTTGATAGGATCCCAGCGGCCAATGGACTGACCGTGCCAGGTGGGATGTCCAACGCCCTCTCTGTGAACTCTTTCTTGAGTGGTCCTCATGGTAGGCTCTGGGTTTGACTCCACTTTATGTCCCCAGTGCCTGGCACATAGAAACTATTCAGTAAAGCTTGTTGACCTGGCCCAACTGGTGAGACCTTCCATGTGGGACTCGGAGATCATGGAGAGGAACCAGACATGACTAGACAGGGCCTGGAAATGTCTCTCCACCCTTGGCTCCTTCTCTCCTGTCCAGGCCCCCAGAGCATTTGTAAATGGATGTGCCCCGCTGAGCCTCCAGCTGCCTCCCGCCACCCCTTCCTGTCCTCAATGCTCACTCTGCCTCCTGCTCCAGAGACATCTGCTTGGGTCCCCCAGGAGTCAGCTCCTCGCCAGAAAGTCAGCAAATCCGCACGCCTGCAGCCTGGAAATATTGATTTCATGTTGAATCACATTTTCTCCCGAGCTCCTCCCTCTGTCATCCCCCCATCAGAGGAGGCCGAGCACTGTGCAGAAGGTTCTGACACCGGACTTTGAATCTGGACAGTAACTGGAGCTCGGGGTGTATGGGGCAAAGGGGGGACGGAAGAAAATAAATCCCTCTTGGCGAACCGTCAGAGGAAGACAGACTTGAACAATGAGCAGACGGTCCTCGAAGGCCACGATGACAGACATTTCAAACTTATCACGCCCCGGCACTATATTAAGGCCCCGAGATTACAGTGAGGTTCATTAGAGGAACATCTGTTGGCAATCAGCACAGAGCCGCCAGATATGATTGCTCAGAGCGCAGCCCGGGCTGGAGGCAGGGAGATCCCATCTCTGCAGGGGAAAATGTCCAAGAGACACCGTCCCTGATGTATTGGGCTTTCCTGTGGCTCACTTCCCTCCTCTCATAAAACCAAGGACCTTAATTCAAATAGGCCCAGGAGCATCCATTAGGAAGTGAGATACATTTCCAAGACCTGGAAGTCAATAGAAGTAATGGTGGTGTGAACAAGGACTACCTGGTAGAACTTAGTAGGTGCTCAGCACTAAGGGGCATTATCTCATTTCATCCTCATGTAACCCACGAGGTACTTAATATTGCCACCCATCTTTACAGCCTAGGAAACTGAGGCCAGGGAAAGGAAGGAACTGTCACAAGGTCAAGTATCTAGTGGTTCATGGATATGGTGACCCACTCTCCTCTTTTACCCAGACTGAGGGTTTTCCTGGGATGCAAATCTCCCCAGGTCATGTCCCTGGAATGGTCCCAGGCAAACCTGAATGCAGCCCGACTCTGAGTTCACATCTGTCTGGTGTCAAAGCTCGCCTCCTGATCCCTTCTGGGGCAGTATCTCTTGTGTTCTCGGCTCCTTGCTATTCACCAAGACAAAATGTTTACTGAACACCTACTATGTGTAGGCACCACTTTGGGAACTATAGACAAAATAAGTGAAGGACTAGACAAAAAAATCTGGAAACCTCTGCTTTTTGGCACTACAGCCATAGCAACTCTCATATTTACTGCATATTCCCCTAGACTCCCTATCCTCCTGAGACTACTTAAGTTTAATCATTAACAACAAGAGAACTGGAAGGGCCACCTTTCTGGTGTCCTGTCCCGCATAGTTCTGAAAAGGATCTGTAGCCATCTTCTAGGAAGGTGTGTACCCACAAGGCTCATCCACTATATCACGTCCCCACGTTCCCTCTTCAGTCTAGAAATAGGATGTCCTGAGAGGCGATGTGATCAAAGGGCACACAATCAGAAGGGTTATAATTAGGGAAACCTGGACTTTAGCAAATTCCTCTGCACTGCAACTAGGAGACGCCCTTGCTATTCAAGGTGTTTCACAGAAATACAATACGGGCTTCTGTATTGTAAGGATTTTGGAAACAGCTGGACCCAAGTTCAAAGCCAGACTTTTTGCTCTCTTATCCGGTTACCTTGTTGTGCACGTCTTAACCTTAGCATTTTTGATTCCTATAATAGGAATAAGAGAACCTGCTTGAGGTGCCCGCCTGAAGCAAATTAGCACATACTTTGACGCAATGAACCGACCTGCAGAAAGGATTTAATAACCAGGTCCTGTTGCTCTAACTCACTTGATCTTTCTGCCAACCCTAGGTTTTGAGGATTACCCTGGTTCCTGATGGGGAAACTGAGGCCAGCAAAGGCAAACAAACCAATCCCCAGAGTTCAAAGATAGTGTCTGAGCCGGAGTTTGGAGCCAGGGTGGTGTGGGTTAAAGTAGGATAGTTAATCAGGACTTAGATGAAAGCACAGATGAAAACCCCCACCTCCAGCTATCCAGAGAGCACCCTAAGTTAAAGGAAGCAAACAGCACTCAGGTGGCTAGAGGATGATGCTTGGGGTGACAGGGAGGAGCCAGGGGCTGAGATGGCTTTGTTAGCTGGGGTCTGGTCAGGCTCTGGGGAGCCCAGTCAAGTGCTGTTTGTATTCGAGGGCCATTTGTCCACATGGAATACCTTCTAGAGTGGAAGGCCATGCGGTGGACAATCACAGGCAACAGGGGGGAGGTGGGCTTACAAGCAGCACCTGGACTGGAATACCTCCAGGAGCTGCTCCTGGGCCCAACTGATGGGCATTTGGGAGGAGGGCAGCCAGTCAGTGGGCGTGAGGATCACACCCAGGGGGGAGGGTTAAAAGGACCCACTCTGGCTTCAGGGGCTGTCTCTGCTCTGCTCTTGCTCTGAAGTGGGACTGGGTGCGGGTTGTCTTGCTGGGCTCGCTCTCTCTCTCTTTTGCTGTTCTACTGCTTGGGCAAAATGAGAAGCTCAACATTTTCTGATCCAGGGAAGGAAAAAAGAACACTAGGTTGTTAGAGACGGGAGGGACGTTTAAAATCTGAATCCAGGGGATTGAGCACTCGAGGGACGGTCTGTATCTGGAGCAAAGTTTCCCTGGGCTCTGGCATCCTTGTCAGCCAAGGTCTAGGGAGGGGGAAGGACCAAGAGGGGAGGGAGCTGAGCGGCGGGGCGGGGGGTCGCATTCTGCTAGTAAAAGCTCGCTCTTGCTGGACTCTCAAAAGCATCTTCTCTGCTTCTTAGTCTAGTCTAACCTGCAGGGGGACTTACTGATCTTGCCTACCTGCAGGATCCCTGTGGGACATAATGGTGCATCCCAGGAGGGTGGGTAATGAGAACAGGAGCCTTTCTGGCTGATCTGCCAGGTGACTTGCTCTAAGCTCACCAACACCATGTTCCTAGCCTGGGCTCCTCACACATGCAGCTTGCCTTGAAGATCTGTTGCTCTCTAACCTTGCAGGGATGCTGGGCTCTGAGTCCACCAACTGGAGTGTGGGAGGAGAGAGAAGGCCCAGGGCAGGATTCTGGCCTGGGTTTATTTAGCAGGGTTCCTTTCTTTTTGAAAAAGCATCTTTCCTAAACACCATGAAGCTGGCTTCATAAGCATCTCTCTTCCCAAGTCTGTTACAGTTGAAGCCGGTTCTGGCTTAGGGACTAATGGGGTTGGGGGGACATTCCAAGCTTATCCTGCTGGAGGAGGGCTGGCCTGCTCTGGAGCATCAACTCGAGTTGCCCGAGTGCCTCTGGAGAGCTCTCGCCTCTCTGCCAGTCCATCAGACCTACAGTGACTGTAGTACCTAGCTTCGTTGCGTAAGTGACGGTACTGCTCTCTCTAGATCATGGGGCTGACTCTCTGAAGCCGGGAAGGCCTGGCTTCACCTCCAAGAGCTAACCTGGGGGAGAACTCAGAGGGCTGAGCCTAAGGTGGCCATTTTATCACCTCCTGGGTCTGCACAGTGACCCCAGCTACTGGGGAAGCCCTGGCTGGATCCTAAGTCCCCCCACTTGCCTTTTTGCTTCTGACTTGAATATTTTCTCCCGTCTTGCAATCTCAGCTTCTTATATGCTGGAAAGGGAGTTGGGAGCCCAAGATGGCTCAAACTAAAGCTTCCACTGACAAGCATCAGGGGACCCTGCAGCAAGTGATGTCTCCCGTAAGAAGGGGAGGGGGCCGGGCACGGGACACCTGCTCTGGGAGGAGGTAGCTTTGCCTTTTTGGGCTGCAAACTCCAAGTCTTAAGCCCCTGGGGAAGCTGGCCTGGGGGCCGGGGGTGGTGTGGTTAACTGTCAATGTGTTAGCCTTACTCCAAGCTCAAGGCTCCAGTACTGCAAGTCCTGCTAGTGAAGTCCACATGCAGTAAATAATCAGGGACCACAAACCTGCAGGTGCAGTGGGTTAACCCTCGAGCTCTGGGAGCCTTGCTCATTCTCATGCTTGCCCCTCCACCCACCTGTGGATCACTCCCAGTTACAAGAAGCTCCAGGAGAAAAACCTGCAACTTACCTTGGCAAGGGGGAACCCTGAGGTTCATCTTTACCTCTAAAAGCTCAGGATCACAGGGCTGACTCTCTGAATCGGGTCCCCACAAGAACGGTGATGGGACAGACAGTGTTATGGGGTTCTCAGGATGCCCATCTAGCATTGTGGGGCTTGACTGGGTCTCTGGCTATTCTATTTAGAATAACGGCACAGGAGGTGCTGGGTTAATCACCCAATGGGCTTGCACGCCCAGCTGCAGCGAGGGCTCTATTCAGTATGGTGAAGGAAGCCAGCCTCCCCGTGGAAGAGGGTGCCCATGGCAGGACATTCTTAAGCAACTTGCACACTGATGGGGATGCTCAAATGTTCCACATAAGCCCTGCCACCTCTCAGACAATGGACAAAGCTGTCCACCACAGAGGCCCTAGAGCCAGGAGGGAGCTGTGAGGACCTCTTGACCAACTTGGTGTGGTGGTGCCTGGGACTTTTGTCCATGTTGGACACTTCCTGACTGTCAACTATGAGGTCATAAGTTCCCCTCAATTGCAGCCCTTGAAGGGGATTTCAGTTCATCTCATATCTGGTCTAAAACGAGATGCCAGGTCAAGCAGTAAGGATCAGTCCTGGGCTGAGCTGGCTTCAAATCCTAGAAGCCTTTTCCTTAATGAGAAGGCATACCTACCCCACCTGTGCTGCACAGGGTTGGGTGAGTGGGATCTGGAGGTGTGTGGGCCTCCTAAGATTTTATGCCATCTTTCTAAACCGAGCTGTCTCCTAAAGAAGCTATAGCTGTTGGCCTTATAAAAGGTCAAGGAAGACGATTATCTTTGACCTTGCTCCTAACCTTGAGCAGGCTCCTGGTTGAAGTTCTTAGCAATCAGCTGGGATCATTGAAAGGACTAACCAGGGCTTCTCTGGATTCTGGAGAAGTGTGCCTAAAGCCTCAGGGCTTGGCGTTAACACCGCCAGGACTGGACAGTGGGCATGTGACGTCCTGATCTTGACTTCCCTCCCCAACCCTGATGCCATGTAAGTGAGCTTTCTTACCTATCGGGACAATCCACTAAAACACTGAACAATCTTACGACGGGGAGATGCCCTTCAATGCACCACTCCCAAAACGAGGTCACCTGCACCTTCCAAGCTACAGGAAGACTGTCTGCCATGCTGAATCTTGCTTCCCTTTGAGAGGGACCAGTGCCCTGGCCTCCTACTGCAAGTGTCCATAAATCTCGACTTGTGAAAGTGAAACCTGGACAGCATTTAGGGATTAGGCATACGGGTTTGTCAAGGTGACCTTGAGGCACAGGAGGAAGTGGCTTAAATGGCAAAACAAAGTGGACTAATCCGAGGAGGCTCCCCAATGGGGCCATCTGGGAGTCAGCAAGTACCCTAGAGGTGCGATGAGGACCGTTTATCTGTTGGTCCCCATCTTCCACTGCCTAACAGCTTGGAGGGGCTTACACCTGCACCTGGGAGTCACGTAGCCTCCCAGATAGGAGATCACCTCTGGAAGGAATTGAAGGGGCTGGGGAGACCCTGTCCCCCTGCCTTGGCCTGCCTGTCTCGGCCACAGCTGATGATGGCCATGAGGGTGCACACGTCATGTGTCATGCCAGGTCGTCCTTGAGTGCACTGATTCCCTTAGAAGCAGAAACTGTCCTTCCAGTTAATGCCGCATGACAGCTGGTGTCACTCTCAAAGGTGGGAATATACAAGAACCAGGCTTGGTTGCTGATGGGGGAAGGGACGTGGCCAAAATCTCTGGAGTTCTCCCCATTTCTCAGACTGATTCGAATGGGCCATGAACAGAGATCCCATGTCACTCCCCTGGGCTTGGCACATGTCGACCTATCTGTCCAAGTCCCCTGTGGGCTGGTATTTGCAATGAGTGTCAATGCAGTCCCTGGGCGTCCAGCCCATGGAAGATAAGCCCTTGTTATTCAAAGGAATACCTGCAGGGCACCCTGGCATCAATGATGCAAAGCTGACAGTGGCTGAGGGTGGCACAGCCCAGGCTTCCTGGGGTCAGCTGTCTGGCCATGAGTCAATGAGCTTTCCCTCTGTGTCCCCCGTCCCCCCAGCAATTTATCCCCACTTAAGGGGCCAGGGTCTACCTTTAGCTGCTTCATGCTGATACAAGGAGGCTGTTCTAGTCTTGTCCCCCCACATGCTCCAGAGGGGACAATGGGTGATGCAGAGTTTTGAACTGGAAAGGTCCCTGTGTGTCTGAATAACTAAACGGGAGCCCCTGCGAGTTATCTCACCAGGCGGTGTCTCCTGTAGAGCAACCTTGACGAGGTACTTGGTCCTCAGCACAGTGCCTGGGGAAACCTAGAGAAACCTGTGGAGGATCGTCTAGAACAAGTCTTACCCTTAAGTGAACCCACCGGGGAACTCCAACTCTAAAGCAGTTGGGGCCAGTATCCCCTGAGGGTCCTTATTCAGGCTGAAGTTGGACTCTTGGCAACTCTCCATAGATGACCTGTCTTCCTGGTTATTCTTAAGAACCATATCAAAAAAGGGAATTCTACCTAAACTTCTGGGGCTTGACCAAGTTCATAAGCCATGGTCTGTATCTGTAAACCAAGCAGTGGTTAAGGGTTGACCTAAGTACTCCAAAAGGACGACTTGGGCTGCTGGTTGGGGTCGTTTGGGCACCTAAATGGGCGGTGAGGACTCGGAGTCTCCTGGTGCTACGTGGCCAGGATTTGCTAGAGGACATAGTTGGCTTTCCTGTCCCAAGGACAAGATATTAAACTAGTTACGACTTCCAAGAGCTGTAAAAACTTCCTTATGGCAAGAAGCGGTGGCCCATGACCGCTCTGGAGGACTTTGGGAGCCCAAGTGGAAATTGTGTCCTGAGACACCTAATGGATCTTAATTCAAATTAAGCTTAGTGTCTATCCTGGGGAAAAATACTGAACCTGTAAACAGTCCCAGAAACTCACGCCAGTGAGTGCCCCTTGTGGGGTCCCAGTGGGTGCACCTTAAGGGGTGGCGTCATGGGGATATGTCTGCACTGATCACTGGGAATCTTGTACCTCTGAGCCTTTCTGAATCAATGTAGTGTCCCCACTTATCCTGTTTCTGTATCTCCATAGAGGAGATAGAAGCTGGTCCTCTCCAGAAGCTATAAATCCTTGTACTTCATGGAGAGTGCTTAACTGTGAACATTCATGTTTATTGTCAAATAGCATGACCATGGTATGTTCTAGAACATATGCTCTAGAAACATACTTAATCTGTAGAAGTTCAAGACTTCCTGTCCTGATTTCAAGACCTGAACAAGGTCTGCGAGTTCACCTTTCAGGTGTTGGCGTCGGGGAAGGGCACTTGGCTCTATGATACTAGAGCCACTGACCACTGTGCATCTGGCCTTTCTGAAAACTTCTTCAAAATGCCCATTCTCCAGAGCTGCTCAACCCCGGCTCTCAAGAGGTAACTTTTAGGACTGGACCACAGTGGGTTTGATCTAACACCCTAACAAGATGCCCTGATATATCCTCCCTTCCCCTGTGAACCCCTGTTGACCCTTCATAAACTGCCCGGACTTGGTGTCTGAACCTCATGACCTTGTTTCAAGGTTAACTTCAAGGTCTTACTAATCAGCACAGTAGTAGCAGCTATTGCTGTCAAATTTGGCCACAACTGGCTCTTTTTGGAGAAAATAACAGACTAGTTGTGATCACAATTCCTGGGTTAGAACCCCTGAAGCTAAGCCCAGACCTCATATGTCTCAGTGAGGGGTATAGGAGGCTGGGCCAGACCCAGCTCAGAATTTATCAAATACACCTTAAACTTAGTCCATGAAGAGGCTCTTTCCTTGTTCAATGTGCTTTATTTCTTGAAGCCTTGGAATCCATATCCAATAGGAACCTGTCCTTCCCACAAACCCTCAGTGATCTTGGACTGTGGTGGATCATGTAGATGGGGCAGCCAGTGGTCAGGGATTAATGCATGAGCCCCTATGGCTAAAAACTAACCAGAAAAATTAAACCACTTCAGATGGAAGCTTTCGGTGGCGAGGGGGAACACTTCAAGGAAACAGCGTCAAAGCCTGATTCTGCCATGTTGGCGAGCCACAAGCCATCAATATATCAGGATGCCATTAAGCTGGCACTTAAGTCCCAGGCTAATGCATTATCAAACGAGTATGAACTGGCCCTAAAAGGACAGGTCCACACAAAGTCCAAGGACCGCCACCCACCGGAACATCACGCAAGGGACTCCTTGTGGGTAACAGGAGGCACAATGACAAGGCCCTCCCTCCAAAGAGAGTAGCCGCTTGTCTGCACTCAAGCAGCTTTATAGCCACAAGAGGACTCTCACTAGCTGCTCGGGAGTCTGATCTGGGGTGGGGTTGACGGCAGGTACACACGCTCATGGTCAGCTAAGCAGCTTTGCCTCAGAATCTAAACTCGGAACCCCCAGATAAAATGGCTCGTAAAATGGCAAATTACCTAAAATGACAAACCTCATGCCGATAATCTTTAAATCCAAAAGCAACACTGTCAAGTGTTTGGGGTTTACTTTGGGATCTCTGCTTAAACCATCTGGTCTAACCACCTAGGGTGCACTAAAAATCCTTCAGACATCACTTGGGATACCTGGGGGAGTCCACGTATGGATTAGCATGACGGGATGCTTCACTCATGGCCTTGATCCAGTACAAGGGGATGTTCCACAGACTTCTTGACCAGGAAGTTTAAGGAGATGGACTTGAGTAAAGCTGTTGGTCTATTTTTGCAATAGGACCCGTAGTTGGAGGTTATGGCTTTAAGAGATGTTGTCATCTCTACACACATCTCGGGTCCTAAGCTGACCTGGAAATATGTCACTAGCATGCCTGGGAGGTGGGGGGTCTTAGTGTACCTCCTGGGGGTGCACATAGGGTGACCCTGAGAGGACTAGTAGATGAGGGACTGCCCTGGAGACACTTCTATCTGAACTTGGCTTCCAGATGAGATGCTTGCTCCTAGCTCATCCTTTTTCTAACGGGCATAAGACGTCCTGGGACACAACAACCCTTTCTTGCAAGTAGGGAAAAGCAAAGCCACGACCCTGAAGCTTACCACCTACTGCTATAGAACACCCTTGACCAAGAATGAACCAGGCTGAGTCAACACATAACAGGTGGCTCCAGTGTTTATCTAGCTTCCTGACATGATTGTCAGGTCACCCTCCTCCTCTGGAGCAGTTTGGGTGCCAGGGCCCACCATTCTGGTTACCATCTCTCAGCGTTGTTAACAGGGCCTCTAGCCCGAGTTGCCACTCAGAAGGTCCCTAGCAACAGGGACAGCCAATAGGAGTAGGTGACCTAATGGGACCCAGGACTGTCTAACTTCCAGACTTTTAAGGAGGCCCTTCCCTAGGGTCACCCCCAAGGGAGCAGGATTAAGGCAGCCAAATGTTGTCCAGCCGTCTCTGGCTCACTCCTAGATACCCTAAAGATCTCATGAACCAGAATGGCAATGAGTTTGTCCCTACTCTAACCTTTGCAAACATCTTTGCTTGGGGCAAGACACCCATGGCTATTGGTCTTTCGAGTTTATCTCCGCAGACACTCTCTAACCTGGGCTGCACTACCACAGACCTGCATATCTTCAGCTAAGCAGGTAAAGGGTTCCAGCCACTCCCTACAACCCCCTCAGCTGTCCAGCCAGAGTGACAGGCTGAAGTGGTCACTCCCTACCTTGAATGGTATCTAGGGTCTGGTGAGTACACACATCGGCCAACTCCCTCTTGAAATCCTGGTCTCATTTCTAGTGTAGTAGCGAGCTAGGACTAGCCGCCTTCTAGGTAGGGGGGGAAAGAGGAGCCTAGTTTCAGGGATTCATCTAGATCTTATAGAAAGAGGGGCATATGCCACAGGAGTCTCTCCAGTAGGTATTCTTGAAAAGGGAGAATGACCATCAGCTGTTGTGGTCTCGAACAAAACCTTGCTGGAGAGAGCCGGGGCTGGCTTCTCAGAAGATGTCACTTAGGAGGTATTGGGTGCGGGGGCCCTACCTGCAGAGCAAAAAAAAGGAATGGGCTCCAGGACCTGGAGGCTCAGATCAGCATATCCCTTGAGGACCCGTTTATGTCCCTCTTGCATCTGGGTTCTGAGCCTAGAACCTTGCACATGGGGATGGCTTGTATCTGGATTCTGAGCCCAGATAAGCCCTGTCCTTGGCAGAATGCAGTCACAAATAACAAATGATGCTGGACACTGTTTCAGCTGGTAATGGCAACGAACCTGAGTTGGGTGAGCAAACGTGCAGGCAAAGCTTGCTGGGGCTTCCATTTAGGAAGAGACGGCTCAGACACCCTCGAGCAGCTCCCTGGAAAGAGCTTGTCTGGTCTTCAGGGGCGGAAGAGTAAACTGATCTGGGCTGCACCTGGGCAGCTTGCATGTGCTAAAGAGGAGTTACTACAGCTATTTGAGAAAATACCTGCAGGGCACCCTGACAATGGCCCAGTGAGGGTCACACACCAGCCTCCTGGGGGTCAGCTGTCGGGATAGGAGCCAAGGCCTGCAAATGCATCTGCCCTGTTCCTCTGGGCCTTGTCTCAACTGGGCAGAGTTCCTCAAGAACAGGAAAGTCCAACATGACAAGTAGTACCAGACTGGCCAAATGGCAGTCCTGATAAGCTCAAGGACAAAGGGTAGGAATTGCTGCCCTTCAGACTAGGTAAGGGGAAGACCAGGGACTGCTGTGTCCAGGCATCTGTAGCCATCTTACTCCAACTAGATCAGGCCATGAAGCAGACCCTGTTGCCTGCCCTGTGCTCACCGTAGGAAGGTCTATGACCAGTAGTAACCAGCCTGAGCCTTCAAGGGGCTGGAATAGCACAGAACTGAACCCAGGACAGCCATGTTGGACTTGGGTAGGCACATGACTTCAGACCACAGATCCGTGCTCGGGTGGCATGGTGTGTGTGCAGTAGTGGCCAAGCTGCTCTCTGGAGTTCTGAACTTGGCACCACTCTGAGAGGTAGCATCTGGCAGACTGGGAAGATGACCTACATGAGTAACCAGGGTGGGTGGGTGGGTGGCAGGCTGCAGGGACAGAGACCAATCTGCCTAAAACGAGCATCAGGAGCCAGATGGCACCAAGAGTGTGGCCCTGAGTACTGCATAAGCTCTTGAACACTCAAGTCTGAACCCAGAAATCCTGTCTTGCCAGGCGCAGTGGCACTTGCCTGTCCTCCCAGTGGCTCAGGAGGTTGAGGCAGGAGGATCGCCAGTTTGAAGCCGGCCTCGGCAAAAGTGAGGCACTAAGCAACTTGGCGAGACCCTCTAAAATACGAACAGGGCTGGGGATGTGGCTTAGTGGCCGAGTACCCCTGGGTTCAACCCCCAGTACCCTGCCAAAATCTTTTACTTTTTAAAGTAAAGGTATCCAAGTAGGCCTGGAAGGCAAACTGAGCTGTGGGGCTCAGACGGACATTAATCTGACACGAAGTGTAGTTCTCCATTATGGATCACTTATGTCCTAAGCCACATGGAAGGACATAAGCAGGACTGGCATCACAGGTGTCACCCTTGATACCATGCTAATCAGACAAAACAAGTCAACTCGAGGCTCTGGGGAGACTTTGCTCCTGAGCAGACCCACAGCCCCTACCTGCCCACCTGGCATGTCCCAGGCCCTCACCCGTCTGAGCATCTGCACAGTCGGGCCAAAGCTCTGCACTGGATCCTGTGGGGCTGCCCTGTCAAACCTCAACTCCTACCTCGAGAGAACCTAGGTCTCGTCCCTGCTGGACCTCCCTTAGGTACAGCCTAGGATAACTGTATCAACCAGGCGCACTGTCCTGCTGAGGCGCTTGGGGACGGCACCGCTTGCTCTGGGTACTGCGTCTGCGATGGTCAAGGCGTGGACCGACTGACCACATGGAGCTCAACGGCCTCACTAGCCTTCAAGTTCTATGTCTGTCAATCTCCAGGCAGAATCGCAGCTTGATCTCTGTCCTGCCCTCAAACATCTGAACAATGGGTTTTCCTGGGCCGGTCAAGTCCTCTGGGCTCCTGACGTGGGGACTTGGCCTGGTGGTGTCACCTGCTGGTTGCCTTCCATCCTGCCAATGGCATTAACCCCCTCTTCTTCCCTAGCTAACCTGACCTCAGTCTAACCCAGGCTGACCCTACTCCTGGGCCCGAGACCTTATTACCAGGTGCAAGGTGTTTGGCGCAACTTCAGGTGGTTGGGTTCTCTGATCGGGGAACTTTGCCCTGAGTAGTTGGGTCAGGCTAC
Organism: Ictidomys tridecemlineatus; assembly: GCF_052094955.1. Taxonomy (NCBI): domain Eukaryota; kingdom Metazoa; phylum Chordata; class Mammalia; order Rodentia; family Sciuridae; genus Ictidomys; species Ictidomys tridecemlineatus. The sequence continues at coordinate 84,406,439 of NC_135478.1, read as the reverse complement.
CAGCTCTGGTGCTGCCACAGCCTTGAAAGCTTTCAGCCACCTGATGTGACAACCGGGGACTTGGAGCCCTGGATGACGGGGACTTCTGGGAAGTTACTGAAAGTAACTCAGGAGTCAGGCTGCTCTTAACCCTACGAGGGCCATTGCTGGACTTGGAGGAGCCTGGGTCTCTCCACCTGACTTGGATCGTCTTCAACTCGGGTCTCAAATGGAAGCAAACCACTCCAGAGACCAAGTGAGGGCAGGAAGTTGAACCCCAAGCACCAGCTGCATGCTGCAGACTCGCTGAGAACACCATCAAGCAATAGTCTGAATCATCTAAGCCTGGACTCGGGCTCTGAGATCTAGTGGTCCCTGCCATTTGTTTTCTGATGACTTCTGGAATCGGCCTCGTTCATAACGGCTGACTCGAGTCATCCCTCAACTAACAGCCCCCTTAGAAAGTGACCTAGAGACTCAGAACTTCCATCTAGGTGATTTTTGAAAGAATTCCAAGAATTAGACCTATGTGACTAATTCTGGAATAGACGAATTCAGGGCAGGCCCCCACCCACCCAGCGTGGGCCTCCTCGGAAGCCTGAAGTTTGACCCGGGGAGACCTGTACAGTGACGCCTGAGCATTTGGCTGAACCCGGCATCTAGGCAAAGGTGTCGGAAAAGCAAAGTTCAGACGGCCCATGCAGAGATGCCAAGGTGTGGAAGTTGTTGGAACAAAGGACCCAGCTGAGGCACAGGAAGCATGAGTGGCAGGTGGAGAACCAAGGCTATAGCTCCCGACTCAGCACTGCCATCGTCTGCTCAGCCAAAGGCACCAAGGGTGCCCTCCCGGAAGCAATACTGAGACCGGGTGATGGCTCACCCAGGCTGCACGCTGACCACACAGCCATTCCTGAGGCATAGGTGGGGATGGGGGTCTGGAAGGCCAGAGGAAGTGAGCATGCAGGCTGCCATAGCTGGCACAGGGGTCCCCCGGGATGAGCACAGCCCATAAAGGGGTAAAAGCTGAGGGAGCTCCCAACCGAAACTTCACCCCTAGCCACTGAAGAGCTCTATAGACTCTGGTGCAAAACTCGAACCCAAACGGCCCGGAAGTCCATGTGATAGCACCAGTTTTTATAAAAGAGGTTTCTTGGAGGTGGACCAACAAGGAGGTGGAGGCGCATTCCCATCTCTCTAGGATGGGCCAGTAGCAAAGGATGGAAGCCTCAGGGTGAGAAGTGGCAGGGACTGATCCTAACCCGAGTTTCCAGTCCCTTCCACTGGCCCTTCAACTGTTGAACGATCCCCCTAACCAGAGTAAGGGACCCTTCTCCAGGTCCTGCTGTAACTTGTGGCTTTATGCTCAAGGTCACGTCTCTGCTTCTCTTGGAGTTTACCGGACACTATGGGATGCATTCCCAGACATGACTCCAGCAAGGCCCAGCCCTGGCATACCAGGGGGCCACTAGCAGCCTGGCACTGTCCCTAGACTAGGCCTGGATCAGGACCTCAGCCAGCAGGGGGTCTCACTGGGCCACATCTCCTGCACCCTGAACTCTCCAGAGTTCTGTCCCTGTCATGGAAACGGTTGGCACATATTGCTGTCTCATTACCCTGACTTCTGTGTGGTTGAACCACATAGCCCTTCCTAGGCAGGGGGTCCCAGACCGAAATAGCTGAGATTTATAATCGAAGTCCTGAGTAGAGAAGGCGGGGAGCTGCCTTCTTGTCCTCCGCACGCATTTTTTTTAATGAGCATGAATTGCTTCTACGGAAGTAGATCAGTCCTAACCCCAGGCAGAAAAGTGTAAAGCTGTGCTGATCATGGTGAGCAGATTTAGTCGCCTCTGGGTGAGTGAGTCATTCATATAAAAGCAATAGCTTTTCCCAAATGACTTCTGGGGGCACCTGAGCTAGTTAAACTAACTAGTTTCAACTGTCCTAGCAACTCCTAGCTGTCCTGGGAACAGTTCCTGGAAACTCCCTACTAGTCTCTCAGATCTGAAAGTCCTTAAGCCACCTAGCCTGATCCCTTTTTGTACGAAGAGGGGAAACCGAGGCCCACCTGGGAAGGCAGACTCTTGGTGTTTGGGCAGGGACTGCTGCCCAGATTCTGGCTCATCAGTGTTTGCATCGAATCTCTAGCTCCTCCCTTTTCTCCTCTTGCCTAAGGAAGCATCTGAGTTGATTGATCGGTGCCTTGAGTAACTCTAATTCCATTAGCAATAAATAATGCACTCTCCTCATTCTGAGGAGCATTGATTGGGGAGGAAGGGAGGGAGGATGAACAGCTGTCTGGCCAACTTAGAAGGCACTGGCTTAAGTACATGAAGGCACAGGCACCCGGGCCTTGGCAGAGGCAGCCTGTGGGATCTGTTGAGACTGATCCAGCCTTAGACTCGGCCCTCTATGCCAGCCTTGTTTTTTATCATTGCTACAGGCTCTCACAAGGTGTAGCCCCTGCTCATGTCTTCTAGAACTCTGCATTTACCATGCATCAGTTGCTGAGAAATCCCAGCCTCAGCAGGCAGACACCCCTCTCACCAACGTCTAGCCTGAGGATACGTGGTTCATTGTCTACCAGGACTTGGGGACCCATAGGAGACCTAGGAAGGTTTCCACGACCTCCTTTCTCTTAGCTAAAGACTTGCTGAACTAAATCCCAAGAAGTGACAGACCTGAACACTCTCTAGATAGAGGGCCTGGGGGCAGATGGAGCAAAGCCTGGAGCAGGGAAGGGGGCAGACGCCCTGGTCCTGCAGGGGTGTTCAGCACCTCCGTGCAATGGGACAACTGCACTTCCTGGATCGCAATGGGCTTTAAGATCACGTGTTGACTTGTCTCCAGGTGAATGAACACAGGTGGGCTGGCTGGGCTTTCTCAGCACTAAGCTCGGCAGGAACAGTGATGTCAGCAAAGTGATCAAGTCAGAGATCCTTGTTTCCCCTAGAGTAGAAGGGAGAAGCTCGAGGTGCCAAGCCTCCAGGAGAGGCAAGAAGCCTCAGCTACTCTGCTACAGAATGGAAGGAGTCTCTTGGGGTAGACCACAGCTGCAAGTGCCTCTGCTGTGTTAGGTTTGGAGTTAAAATCTTACACTCGCCCACGTGCAGTCCTGGGGTCAGCTAGAGTTGGCATACAGACGGCAAGAGAACCCTAGCATTCTGGGGAACCAGAGACCTAGAGGCCTTAGCTAGGTCTCCAGGCAGCCCTTGCCCCATGGAAGAGATGCCAGGTGGTATCCAGTGTGGTCCATACCCTATGGAACCCTCCCTCCCTCCCTCTGAATCTTCCATATCGGGATGCCCTTTGAACTAGCTCACAACTTCTGGCTCCATGGACACACAAATGTGGACCTTCACCCATGGTTTCCACCTACTGGACAGGTCCTTCTAAGGGGACAAGTTCAAGTCCATTGAGCCACTGAACGGCAGGAACTGACGAGAGGGTGAGCTTCTCTCAAACCGGAGACATGCCAGACCTAAACACTGGTACCAAGAAGGTTTGTGCAGTCCAAGTCGCCCAGACCTGGGTGAATGAAGACAGAGTTGTGGTAGAGTTTCGGTTGACTGAGGTATCGAGTACCTAGTCCCTTTCCCCAGGGGCCTGGATGAGTGGACCCGACTCATTCCTGAGCTAAAAGCCTGGCTGTGCTTTAAGCCTCTGTTCCTGTTCCAGCAGAATGGAAGCCCAAGCTTCCGTGATCTGCATTATCCCTAAGGTATTACCACGAAGGGATTCAAATCGCCATGGCTAAGCTTGGGGTCACTTGTATCAAGTGCTGGGGAGAAAGAGGCAGCATATATGACCCATGGCCCTGGCCTCCTCTTGCTGCATCACACACTAGCAACTAAAGACCGAGTTCCACTCTATGGACCGTATTGTTATATTCATGCTGGGTCTGGAGCCTTGTTCTCAATGGCTCTCATCCTCTGTCACTTAACATCTTGGAACCTCGTGAGGAATGAGCCTTGTTCTCAATGGCTCTCATCCTCTGTCACTTAACATCTTGGAACCTCATGAGGAATGAGCCTCTTTCCTCTGTAAGTGACTCTGGGCTGGTTGTGCAACCTAGGTGCACAATGGCTGAGACCTTGTCTCTCAAAGATGAAATTGAGGTGTTTTGGCTGCCTCAAAGATCTAGGGGTGATGCCACTCCTAAGCAATCTGGTCCTTGCAATGAATGACTGGAATACAATCCTGGCTGTGTCGTTTGGGGCTCACCAGCCCCTAAAAGCCTGAGAACCTTCTGCCTGGCCTTGCCACGACCTTCAAACCATCAATGGCATAATTAGGCCTCCTTGGGCCTTGGCCTGCCTTCCTGTAACATGTAGATGGAGAGGGATCTTGAAATGAGGTCAGACCAACCCTGGGCAGTCTTTGCCTCAACCATGTAATTGATCCCAGGCACAGGTGCTGGCCCAAGCCACGTGGGGCATGTGCACACAGCAGGGAGCCTCTTCCTGCTTACCACAGAGGCAGCTGGGATCCCCTGCCTGAGGATGGGTCTTCTCTCCAACTGTACCCATGGTCCTGTAACACCGGGCGCATAAGAGAAGGTAGAGCTCTGGGGACTTGAGTCTTGACCCTTTGGACTAATCGGGAAGGGATGAATCCTGCTTCTTGATTCTGCATCCTGCGGGGGAGGGGGGGGACCTTCAATATGCTGTGGGATGGGCGCATGTTCCAACTGCCAAGGGGACTGACTGCCTTCGCTCCAGGTCTGCACAATGTCTGGTGCAGGCGCAGAAGCCTCGGTGCAGGCGCAGAAGCCTCACTTCAGGCTCTATTGCTGCTACCTGCATCTCGCGCTGCAGGCACCAGCGGATTCCATGCTTAGAGCTTGTCCCCCTGTGGATGTGGCTCTGGGAGTAACTCAACAATGGAGTTTGAGGTAGGATCCCCTTCAGTCCCTTATAGGGAAAGCTCTACATCAGGTGGGTGCTGCCCCCTGTGGGTCAGACGGGTGACTTGAGCTAGACTGTATCCCTCCCTCCCTCCCTCCCTCCCTCCTTCCCTCCCTCCCTCCCTCCAGTTAGGCCAAGCACCAAGGTGAAAGTTGGTTGAAGAAACATTTTTGGCCTAATAATTCCATGATGGATGGAAAAATGACACTTTGTACCATACAGCATGCAATTGTAACTCATCAGCCGAGGACTTTGATCCACCTGGGAGCTTTCCAGGAAGGGAAGCAGTGTCTGATGCTTGGGCCGGCCCACTCTCTGACCTTCATGGTGGAGGGGCTGGGGGCAGTCCTAGAATCTGTTGCAGACATTACTAATCCATCACAGCTCTCCATGAGCTCCTGCAGATGCTCAATCTCTCAACACAGTCCAACATAGTAGCAACTTCAGGTTCTCATAGGATGGTTTGTAGTAAGCTTCAGTCCTCAATTACCCATGTGGCACTTGCTAGAACAATAGCTCTGCTTGGCAAACTCAGGTGCAAGCTCCTTCCCTGAGAACTGCACACAGTGCCGGGGGTAAAAAGGGTCTCGGCTGAAGTGCATGCCCTGAAGTTCAGGGTGGATAAGAGGTTAGAGGGGAAAGTTGGCCTAGGCTTTCGCATCAATGTTTTGGGAAGTTATAAGTGGTACCACTTGACCTGAGGTCAATATTTCCTGGGTCCTTATTTGCAACTAGGTTCTCCTAAGACCTGGTCTGAATGTCGGATTCATGCTCAGGTCTGGGCCTTGTTCCCAATGGCTCTTATAAGGTTCCAAGATGTTAAGTGACAGGAAAAGGAATGAGCCTCTGCCAGTGGTCGGCTGCCAGGTGAGCATCTGAGCTGGGTCAACCTCTTCACCTTGAGGGTGAATGGCTTTAGTTCCATGGAGTCTTCGTCCTCCCCCTCAACCTTCTCTGCTTATGTAGGTCATTCAGCCCTTGGGGGGGGTACTGTTCTCTGGCTGCCATATCACAATAGGTAGTGACTTTGAGTGGATGTAGACATTTCTGAGACATCGAACGGCAAGCTGCTTCCAGGGGTAGTGACCCGTCCTTTAGATACTCTGCTCAGGCACCTACATCAACCACAGTGTTTCAGATGTGCTTGGGCCCTGGTTTGCATCTCAATCTGGGACTACAAAGACTGGGGTGGAAGGAAAATGGTCAAATGGTGGCTGGCATCTACCACCTCCACCCAACTTCCTAAACCTTCACGATGTGAAAGGCTTGAAGTTCTGGAAAACACAAATGCATCTCAAACTTCTTGATGCCTGGAAACACCTGAGTAAAACATTCAACAGCAAATGTCTGTGTACCAGATTCCTAGGTGCTGAGGATGTGGCAGAGAATGCCCTTGCTTGCAGAAAGTTTTCAAGACCCAACTGAAACATTGGGTAGTGGCATGACCTATGAAGGAAATTGAAGCTGGCATATGGAGTGGGCACAACTCGGGAGTCGTGGGCTCAGGTTCTGACCTGCAGTCTTGGCTAGACACGGAAGCCCTTGATCTGCAAGACATCCCACTGTCAAACCTTAACGTATGCTTCCCCTCAGAAGTTCACTAGATGCTCCTAAAGGAGTAAACCTTGATTCTTAAAGCTGAGTCTTAAAAACACTAGCTAGAAACTCAAGGTGGTGAAATAGAGGTCTGGGAAGATGGGTCTGGCTGTAGCATCTCCCCAAGAACTGCCAATCAGACCCCAAAAAGGCTCCCAGTTGGTACTTCAGATGAGATAGCTTTGGGGTTGAAGAGCCATCCTGCTGGCTTCCTACTGAAATGTTCGTGGTGGGCCTTAGTTTCCCTGAGGTCCCTTCAAGGGAGGTGTGCAGACCTCGGGTCAGATTTCACTTGGCTCCAGCAACCATCATTGGGTTGATGCCGGATTTGGATCCTGGCACCACTTGGTGTTTGGAGGGAAAAGCTTGTTTGCTTGTTAGGGGGAGCAAGAGGGAATACTGCAGTATGTACGTGTCCTGGGTCATAACTCGGGCAAACAGAACATGAAAGTACGTGGGCTACAAAAACCGTCGAGTGGAATATACCATGTATGTGGAATAGATTAAAAACATATACCCTCACAAATTAATGGGGACAGATGGCCGGAACAACAGATGGGCCAATAAATGGGGGCCTTCTCTGACCCGTCAACCCATCTTGGACTCTGGGCTAGTCGGAGTCTCTTCTCCTAAAATTGGCTGCAGAAGAAACGGAACAGTTTCCTAACCAAAAAGCTCACCTCCATCCCAGCCCCAGGAGGGAGGGGGAGATAGCCCTGGAGCATTTGAACTAAGAAACTTGGAAAATCGTAAGGTTATTGCCATCTTATTTTTGCTAATAAAACACAAAGGCCCTGCTTAGTGGACTGACATGGTGGCTTCTAAAAAGCATACCTTGAGGGCCATGTGTGGCTTGGGTTGACCCTCCACCATCCTAAAGAATGGAGGTGGACAAGGTCCATCCAAGTGAATACTGGGTGACTTGGGCTTGGAATTTCTCTCTAGGGGGAATTTAACTCTCCCCTCAACTGAACGGCTAGGCTAGTATCAGTTACCAGTCTAACAATTGTGTACATGTGACTGTCTTTGGCTAGCCTTCCCCCAGGGACTGGGCACTTTGGGTGCCCTGACACCCATTGTTGACAGTTGCTTCCTTTGAGGGGAGAAGGGGAAATGAGCACACGAGCCCCAACATGGGCTTCCCTCGAGTACCTGGCACACCCACATTCTCCACCTCGCTAAGGTATACTGTGCGTGACAGTCTCTGCACCTGGAAGATGTAAGTCCTTGCCTTAGTTCTCCAAGGTGGCAGTACAGAACCTCCTTAGGTGGCGTCTCTGGCCATCCCTGGAACAAGGATAGCCTCTTCCTTCTGACCAGGGCCTTGGTGCTCCTGGAGAGGCATTTCTCAACCTCCTCATCTGGGATACAGGCCAGCAAATGGGTGTCTGCAAATGTTCCTGAGCCCTCTCCTAGAGGTTGGAATCTAGGGATGTCTGAGCTGGAGTAGATGGCACTGTCCACAGGGCTGTTAGCCTTGGGTGGGGGAAGTACACTAGCAAGAGGTTGACTTCTAAATTACTGGTATAAACTTAAAGGGTTGGACAATCGTGCCTCAACAATGCTTAAACGTCACCATTGGCACCCGAGTGACAACTTGTGGTAGAGGGCATTGGGTCCATCTCGGGTTACCACAAACCTCTCCTGTAGCCCCGCCTTCCAATAGTCAAAGGTACTAATGCAAGTGCTGCTCACACTCTAAGGCTTGTTGAAGCAAAGGACGGGTGAGGAGGGGGGACACTGGGTAGATGCAAGTGAGAATTTGAGGCTCCTATCGGGGTGACTCTGGGCTGACCATCTAACTTGAAGATTCGGGTTATTCTGTCGCCTAATGATCTTGTACACGTGGCTGCCTGTAACCAGACCGAGTTCTCCAGGGACTAGGGACTTGAACCACTCAATCCGTCGAATCCTGCATGGGACATTGACACCTACTGAGTAAGTGCTAGCTAGATTTGAAGACCTGAAAATCATTTCCCATGTCTGAGTCTTAAGTTGGCCTGAGATTTTACTTTGGAAGCCTGAGGATCCTTCCATGAAATACCATCAGTTTGTGCTTATAAAGGAAGCAAACTGACACCCCCAACTTTTCTTGGGCTCTGGACTCCCATTTGCAAGTGCTGAAGGTTGTTCTAAAAGAGCACTTGTGACTTGGGCTATAACTTCTTACTATAGCTTTGTACCCAATAAAAAGCTACCTAAAGGGAAATAAAGATGTTCGCTGGGAAATAGGTGGTGCCCTTGTAAGGAGAACCACTCGCTGAGGGCTTACAAAAGTTGAATGAGGCTCTGAAGGGAGACCTCTAAACATGGAGACTTCATAGACTACCATGATGGCAGGCAGAGCACTTCTACATGTCCCAAGTCTTAAACCTAGAGCCAAAACGTTCCGTCACCTGTTTGTCCTTGAAACATCAAATCTGGAATGACTGCTGTCCTACTCCCAGCCTGTCCTTCTGGCCTCCAGCTGATCGGAGAAATCTAGCTCTACAGGGGAGGAGGGTGGCACTAAGTTGTGTCTGACACCAAGCTCTGTTGCTGGGACCTTAAACCCAAGCCCTTCTTGGCCCAGGCAAGTAAGGGCTGAGAGCAGACCAGGAGGGGGCTGGACAGTAGACACACAACTACTTGAAGCATGGCTCAAACACCTGAGACAGTGGGAGGGCCAACTGTGCTGCCAGGACTGTCCAACAGGTACTAGGAAACTCGAGTTTCCATAAACCTCACGTGCAGGGCCCAGACTGCTGCTCCAGGCCAGGTGTGAACACAGGCAGAAGCCTGCGGAAACTCCTTGGCTTCTAGCGCTGGCCATGTAGGCAGAGTCCTATACCTGTGGACCTGCCCATATACCCAATGGTCAGCTCTTCCAACGTAGAGAATGTCAAAATCAAAAAGCACTAAACCCAATGCTGGCTTGAATGTGCTCCCTAGATCCCATCCCCAACTTCCCTTATGGGTGAGCCTGCAGCCACTAGCACTGCCCAGGAATAACTCACTTATGTAAGTGAGAATTGTCCCAGCATGACTCTGGGACTCGATCTCCACAGCTCCTCTAGAAGCTGAGGACCTTCAGAGGCCACCCACTATGGCTGCCTAAAATTTCGTTTCTTATGGACAACGAGACAATCCATCTAGTCAGGTGTGCTCTGTGACCTACAAGTCCTTGTGTTATACACAGTCCATTGCAAGGTCCCCATTAGCTTGGGAGACCAAACATGGAAGGGAAGATGAGATACATCTATGCACTGAATATGACTCGCAACGTGTCAGTGACAAGTCTCAAAGCTTACTGAATCTCTTGGGTACAGCTTGGCTAAACACTCAACTTCACTGGGAACACCACTATATCTTAAGTAACGTTCTCAGTCTTGGCATGTCTAAACACACCAGGATGCATCTAGGTCCATGCTAAGATTGCCATAAGACGCCATGATGTAATGGTAAACCACTTGAAGTGTCGGAACACGTGTTTTGGCTTACCACCCCTGACCTAGAAGTCTACATTCTGAATGCTAAACCAAACTATCTTACAATCGCATTCTTTCCAAGAAACTACAAGAAATGGCCTTAGTAGGGAGACTGGGGATCAATACGTTTTTGCTCAAAAGATGGATAAGGATCTAGACTTGTGCTCCTACTTCTTGTTGAAGTGACCAGTATTCAAAGCACCTCACAGCAAAGCCAGTCTTGTGGGCGGAGCTGAAATTGACCTGCAGTCGGACACCGGGCTTTGTTACACTCTGTGATGCTGACGGAGCTAGGAAAGTGCATCTCGGCTTCTTGGCTACCTAATGTACCCTCAGCAGGGACTTCCTGCTGCCACACTTCCACATTGACTGCATTCTTAAAGCCTCTTTCCACTATGAGTTCTGTGGTGGAAGTGGGTTTCCAAGACATAGGTTCTGAGTGTCCGGGCTTTGAACTTGGATGTGAGAACACTGTCGGTGCCTCTGGCCTCCCTCAGGAGGGAACTCTGAAATCATGCTACAAAAAGGAAAAGGCACAAAAGTCCTCTGTTTGGAGGACTCCCACAGTAATCCACTGTGGTCACCATTCTGGGGTCAGACTGGTCTTCACTGTAACTCCATGACCCTAGACCTAGCCTCACCTGTGCAATGGCAAGCTGGTAGGAAGGCAATTATATGAACGTGCCTGGCCCTAGGATGGACTCGTGGGAGGGCTAATGCTAACCCAATGTGTTTTCTTGGGGTCTAGACTGAGATGATCTCAAGTGTCGGAGTTGGCCTGAACCTGCTGTGTGCTTCCCCATCTGCCAACTTGGCCCAGGTCCCGTGACTATCCGCTGCTGACATCAAACAGATCTGCTTTAGATTGAAGTAGACTGAAGACCTTCACATTCTAGGGGTGGATGAATGAGAGCATGTTTACTCTTCCACACAGTCAAGCCAATGTAGTTGCAGAACATATTGAAATACGGGCTGCATCCTGAGTTAGGCACATCCTCTAAAGAAACTGAGCTGAAGTGGTGGCACTCCTAAGTGGCACATGGGAAGGCCTTGAGTGACTTTAGCTCGATATCATGTAAATGATCTCTAAATCTCCCAGTGAACAATAGGGTCCACCTGCATGCCTATTGCAGATGTGAAAAACCCAGGCGGAGTCGCAGAACCCGAGTGAAGTGCAGCTTACATCTCCTAGTCATGCCAGGTTGAGGAATCTCAATCTATCAAGGTGCTTGACTCTTCCCATTGAGATTCCAAATTGCTGCAAAAATGCAGTTTGCAACCAATCATGTGAATGGTCTCTTGACGTATTTTAACCTCCATGTGCATCCTGCTTGACTCTGCAGCCTGGTTGACAGGGTAGAAGGTGGCTGTGTCCTCCATGTTCCCAACATGGCAGACCCTTGTAGTTAAGGGGACTGGCACATGACAGAAGAGTGCTAAAATAGGCTCCATTATGGACAGACCTAAGCACAGAATTGCAAGTAGAAGGGATTGTGTCACTGGTCCCGGAGGAAGTGGACCCCAGTGAAGCAGCTTGACACAGGCCTGGCTTCCTGGAATCCCCAGGGCTTGAATCCCTTGAGCTTACTCTAAGGGAAAACAAGCTTTCAACCTCTATCCTTGAGATGCTTTGTGTTTTATTCACACACGTTGAACTTGGTCCAGAACCTTCCTCTGTGCCAGGGTCTTGGGTCTGTTGACAAGCAGACTGGGCTATGGCTGGCTGAGTCTGCAGGGTGAGGTCATGTAGTGTAAGACATGGCTTCATTGGCCTGTGGGATCCAGGAAGTTTCAGCTCCAGGAGTCGTGAGTAGGTAGGTGACTTGTACCTAGCATCTCCTGAGGAGTGGTCGGGAATATACTTAGACACTGTCATCCCTGTAAGTGTCTATAGAGTGCAAGCTCAGAAGCAGGAGTCCTTCCTTGCACCAGGCAATGTACCTGGCCATGTTCCTCAAAGGCAATGACTAGATGTGGCATTCATCCTGAGAACCCTGACTTGTGCCCCAATTTGGGGAGCATCATACCTAAAGTCCTAACAGATGCTTTGTGCAGACACAAATCCTGGGTCTATGCTTGGGTTGGGGGCAGGAAGGTTCGTGTCCCATATGAATGTCATCAAGAAGGCATCTGCTGCCTTCTCTGGGCCTAGCTGTCCTATGGACCAAGATGTGGTCTACCTTGGCGATTGTCCCAAGTGAACTTGAATGTGCACTATGCAGAACGAACTGCGAGTCTTCACCAGATGAAGTTGACTGTTCGACTTGACTGTCCTCGTGGGCTTTCCTGTGGGTCTGCCAACAGCTAATGGAAGGGTGTCCATGTTTCAAACCACATATCTCTTCCATCAGTTTCTGCCTGGCCCCTCGATGTTTTCACTAGAGGACACATAGAGGTGAAGGGTTAAGGAGGACTGTCCCCATCGTTCCATTATTCACTACGGACAAGCTTTCCTTTGCAATTGGACTTGTCTGTCCTAAACGTAGCTATCCCTGCTCTTTCTGGATCAGTGTCAGAATGTTATGTCAACCTGCGACTTGTCTTGTAGACAACATAGTTGGGTGGCTTTCCTAAAAAGCAAACTAAGCAGACTGTAGTAGCTCAGCTGACTAGGATGAAATGGCCCTTAACTCGCCTGCTACCAACCAAACCAAGGTCAGTCTGCTTTTGCTTGGACTTTTGGCCACTAAACCTTGTTGTACACATATCCTCAGGAACTGGCGCATCTATGGCATGGATCTCCAGAAGGGACTTCTGCTGGTTTCAAGAAGGTTCCATATTGGTGTTGCCAAAGAGTTTTCTGAAAAGGACACTCATGCTCTACTGAGTAGCACCATAGTTATTGGAGCCAAAGACGGAACATAACCAGGAAATTGTCCAGGGGATTTGAAACCAAGGCACCAGGAGCCCTTGAGCCCAATCATGCCCTATGGGAAGGTGTTAACTGTCCCAATACAGTCTTTGTCCTGTCAATGTCCTCGAATTAAGTTCTAAATTGGGCACAAATGTCTCTAAACAGTATCCCTTGCAAAATATCTGCATAAATTGAGTTCCTTGCAAGAAGTCTGTATAAGTTGGACTTGCCAAGGAGGCAAAGAAACCAGAATCTTGGTATTGATGTAATTTTAACTTGAACATGCTTGAACTTGTGGTGATTTCTTGAACTTGAACTTCAGTGGCTGGCCTTACTGAATCCTCCTTTGAGCCTTTAAGGCCCAGGCCTTAGTGTCCTGGGCTCATGCCCAAGGAGCAGCTAATACTCGTTCTTCCCGGGTATCCTCACTGCAACCTAGCCCTTAACAGATGTGCACTTAGAAACAGCAACCTACTAACAAGGAAGCTACTCGGATGGTTACAGCCAGAGTTTTAAAACTGTGGCTCTGGAATGTGGGGCAGGATTTGCACAAGGGCTTTATCCCTGCTCTTGCTCATAGGCAATTAACTTATCTGCATTACCAGAGCGTCCATGCTGTATGTGTCTGTCAGACCCCACACCTACAGCCACCCGGGCAGATGGCACATGAGATGCTACAGAGACCTGTTGCCAGGTGCTTTATATAACTCTACTTGGGGACTGGTGGGGGGGGTTTCTCTGCCCGCTTTTAACAGCTCTCTGTAGCACCCTTGCCTATCACTCAGTGATGAGCCAGGACCACCTTCAGGCATTTTCCCAGCCGGCTAATCAAATGGTATCAGTGGGAATGTTTACAGTTTGCTGCCACTTAGGGAGCTTTATCAGAGCCCTTAATATCAACCCACCTGCCCAAAGCTGATAACACAACAGGGGCTAGGGATGGGAAGCCTCCAGAGAGCCGGTGAAGACCAGAAAACAAGATGTCAATCTAATCAGACTTCGACTAGGGCTCCTGCTTGGGCTGGGAACAGCTTCCTGGGGATGACACGTCACTGGCACCAGACAGATGCTCAGCACTTGGTAGTGCTGGTCTCTCTAGACCTGGAGCACCAGTCCTGGTACCACATGCTCGTCTCCATAGTGATGAGATGCTTTTCCTAACACTTGCTAGGAACTGAGCCTGGGTATTCATCTTGCCCCTACATGACCTTGAACCACTTTCCTGGCCATTCTTGACTCTGTCAAATGGGGGCATTCTCTGAATTGGTTAAGAGCATACACGACCTCCAGTCTCATACCTCATCAGAACTCTGACCCTGTAGTCCTAAATCATGACTGTTGACCTGACACCGGAGGCCTACTGCCCCTTTTGGTAAGAAATCAAAGTGTCTCTACCTTTGTGTTTCCTGCCTTAAAAAGGCTACAATGACTTGGAAATCTCACCCTATCACCATGCCTCCTGAGTCTTATGATGTTAGACAAATACTCAATCTTGGCAACATGTGATCACCTAACCACTAGCAAGGCACAATCTCTGGTCTTGGGCAGACTTGGTGGCCTTGTATAGAGTCTCAATGTGAGAGTGGTGACCCCAGTGACCAAGAATGGCCATGGTACCTTAAACTGAACATGGCTTCCTTCAGTTCTAGGATCACATACATGCTGCTTAGAAACTGTTCTTGGTCAGGTGCAAATGCATGACTTAAGCCCTGACCCCTGACTGCAGCCTGGAAGGTGGAAAGGACATTCTGGGGAGCTGCAAGCTGGTGGCCTCCGCTGCTGGGCACCCGATTGTAGTCTGAAGTGCTGGCTCAATGCATCCCTGGCACCAAGTACGGCAACAGGCTGCTCTGTCTTGACACCGGGAGGCAGGGGGTAGTAATGCCTGCTCTACAAAGTTCACAAAGCTGCCTAGGGAGGAAAGACGGGAAAGGGGACCCTCAACTTGGGTTTCAAAGTTGTGCTGCTCCTGTGGACAACCGGCTTCCAATGCCTGCCAGTCGGGATGAAGAGCTGGCGACTGCACAGACTGAGGAAACGTCCTGATCCAACCGTGGCGGGGTTCTGGTAGCGGGGAGATGAAGGGTCCCCTGGCCTAGCATGCTTATTCTTCCTCTGGCTTATTGTTTTGAGGCCCTGACTGTCTAGGCAGTCAGTGTTTGCATACAGCCTTTCTGGCCCAACAGTATGCCATTGCAAGTTGAAATTTTAAGTGTCTTCTGCTGAGATCTTAGACTTGTGTTTTGATCGAACCTTAAATTAGTCTTGGTGGTGGGGGAGTCAAAGATTAGCAGACTGGAACGAAACAACTGTCGATGTGTCTCTGAGTAACTGCACCATTATTGATCAGACCTGTGTCTCTATCCAAATCGCTGACTAAATATTGAACAGAATGAGTTGGTTCTCGTGGGCCTGAATAAATGTCTCCCTGGGGACGTGACTCTATTAGTTCATGCTCCGCCACCCACATCATCCAGCTATGCTTGAATGGTTTCATCTGCAGAAATCTTCCTGTGGCTCAGGTGTTTCTGAGAGTTGAGATGGTTGCCTAAAAC
The DNA here is from genome assembly GCF_052094955.1 of Ictidomys tridecemlineatus. NCBI lineage: Eukaryota > Metazoa > Chordata > Mammalia > Rodentia > Sciuridae > Ictidomys > Ictidomys tridecemlineatus. Next base: position 84,391,084 of record NC_135478.1, on the reverse strand, counting down.
ACTGCCTTGGCATTCTAGAACCTTCCTAGAACAACACAAAGCTTATCGCTGACCTCTGCCTTCTAACCTCTTCCGTTTCTAGGCTTGAAGGCAGCTTGGGGGAGTGGTGTCTGAAGGTGAGCCTGCAGGGTTAGGCTGGGAGCTCATGCTTGCAGACCTAAGCCACTGATAGACCGAACCTTTACTGGTGCTGTTGGCCTCGTAGCTCGCCAGGCACTTGAATAACCAAATCCAAAGGGTGAACAGAACATAAAGCAGAAACGAGATAGCTGTAGAGTCTGGGCATCACCCCCTTCAATACTTGGTGCCCAGAGGCATAAGGGAATCCAGTCTGGAACCACTTTGTTCAAGTGCTTGTGATCAGGTCACCAGCAATGCCTAGTGCCCTCAAGTACTTCCTGTGGGGTGCCACCTTGGTGCACCACCTCCACCAGGCCAGGATGCACAACCCTGCCCATGAGAATACGTTGCCCTCCCGAGGCTCATGTTGAGAAATATGCTGCAAAATGGGCAGAACTCTCTAAATGGGTCAAAAAACACAAAAGATGAGAAAATGATCCTGGCAAAACCTGACGTCCTAGAGCTGAATCTGGAACCGGGAAAAAACGGCATCGCTAAAAAGGGAAGTCGAGCTCTAGTTGCATTGGGTCAAACTTCCTAGTTCTTGTGGCTGCCTGACCCTTCTGAGGGCCAGGCTTGGTGACAGTTGAGGAACTCTGCCACTGTTCTGCCCCTTCTCTTGGTGTTAACTATCCCAAGCCCTTACTGAAAGGGGGAGTGTGCTAATGACTAAGAAACTGTCCACGGGCTGCCCTTCCCATAAGGCTGTGTCCAGGTAGAACAGGATGCTGAGCAGTGCCCAGTGGAGCCAACCTGTCCGTCTTGCTGGAGTGCCAACAAAGGCTCAAGGGAAAAGCATCCTGGTCCATCTTGCTGGAGAGCCAACAAAGGCTCAAGGGAAAAGCATCCTGGTGGCATGGCCACGTTGGTCAGAGCGGGTCTCCCTGGACAGGGAGTAAAAGGGGTGTATGGAGGTGAACACAAGTGACCATCGCCTCCCGTCACCTATCCCTGCCCCCAGAGGGTCACTAGCTGTGGGCAGATGCCTGTGAACATAGCCTTGAATGCAGAGGCCTCTGGAGAAGGATTTTGAAGGCAGTGTTGACCATGTGGTGGCTGTGGACACCCACGGATGCTGTGGTCTGTTTCTGGATTTTTGTCATGGTTGACGCAGCTCGAACACCATTGCCGATTCAAGTCTCCTACTCTGCTTGACCCAATGGGGCATTTGGGAAAGGCGACCTCACAGCTTGGCCCAGAACCGGGGAGATCCTGTGGTGAAATGTAAGGGGAATGATCTTCTGGGTTTCTCAGGGTAATTCCAGGGACCAACCCTAGGCCCAAAGCTTCAGCCTCTGGGAAGAACCGGAGGTCCCTTGAGCTTCCAATGCCATCTTCATGGGGACACTAGCTTTCTGAGCTAAATTGACTCTACTCTCTCTGTCAAAGGAGAGTTAAAACAAAACAAAAAAAACCTGGCATTAGTGGAAGTAATGCTGACAAGAGGATGGGTTCCTGTGCCTTTAAAGTCAGAGAAGGCTAAACTGAATCCAAAGAGGAAACAGACCATGAAGGCAGACGGGCTATTGGGAGACTCAGGATTCCATGAGCCAGAGGGGTCCCCCAGGCCAGGGCTGAGTGAGGGCCAAGTTAGGGGCACATACTAGTGGGATGCCTGGCTGTTGTCACTGGCTAAGTAGCTACTAACCACAACTAAGGGTAACTCCGAGACTTGGGAGCCAGCATCTGATAGCATTTCTTAGATGTCACTAAGAACCTAGAAGAGAACATCAGGACTTGGTCTCCTATATCTAAAGACAAAGGAAGTTGATAAGGACCTGTTTTGGTTTTGGATATGAGGTGTTGCCCCCAAAAAAAACTCATGGGGGGCAATCGATGTTCAGAGGTCAAGTGACCATGAGAGCTGTACCCTAATTGGTAGGCTAATCCACTGAAGCAATGAATAACTTAAGGATTACTGTCTGGGTGGTAACTGTAGGCAGGCTGTGTGGCTGGAGGAAGTGGGCCTTTGAAGGTGTGCCTTTGTACTGTCCCTGACTGGCCTCTGTTCTGCAGTGAGGGCCTTTCCTCCTCCACACCTGCTGCCATGTTCTGCCCCAACTGAGGCTCTAAGCAAGGGACTCGTCTAAGCATGGGCGGAGGCCTCTGAAGCCTCAAGTCACCTTAAATCCTAAGTTCTTGCCTTGGGTTTCGGTCACAGAGATGAAAAGGCTGACTAAGGCATCCTACAAAGTGAGGCTGGAGTGGATGCACAGTGTGACATACCAGGGTCATGGCTGTGGAGGGGAATGGGGTGGACAGACCTGTGCTGGGACACTGAAGGGTCTTCTCTGATACAGAACATGCTCACTGTGGTTGCGAGGGATTTGTGGACTTCAACTGGGAACACTAAGCCCCAGGGCTCAGATGGACCCCTCCTGAGGTCCTTCCAAGGACATGGCTCCCTTTCTCCCTCTAGTCCTCAGACCTCTTCCTCCTGCTGCCAAGAGCTCGACCTTCTCGAGTCAGACTTGAGCTTGTCAGTTCTCAGACCTCTGCAGGCATGTCCGTTTAAGGGTCTTGGGCCTCCCCATGGTGAATGGAACAATGTGGTTAAAAAGCCGCCCTGGGGAGCAGGTCATGGGCTAGGCTGCTCCCAGTGGGATTGAGCTTAATGGAAGGTCTCAGGAATGTATGGCAGCTCAAACAGGAGGGCCTTAGCATTGGAACTGCTGGAATGACGAATCAGAGGCTGAGGATTGAGGTATTGACCCACGCCAAGCTCAAGCTTGGCCTGGTGCAACACTCTTGATCTATATTCTACTTCCTGGCCTACTATGCTAGCCGAGTCTCCAGGGGGACGAGATTGCTGGCTCTGATAAGCTAATTTGAGTAGTCACTGATCTTAAGGGACAAGCCATCCAGGGCTGAATGGCATAGCAAAGGCTTGAGTTGACCCATCATGTGCTGCTTTGCCTTATGACACTTGTCTCGGTCACTACCTTCCTTGGGGCCCTGGGAAAAAATAGATGTCAGTCCATAGTCCCTAGTTGATGGGACTGCATGCTGGTCCCAGACTTGGAGTCTGGCAGTATCCGAAGCCTTGGTCGTCTTTCCCCCATCTATCCGGAACCACACAGCTGTGTAGAGACCCTCGGCTTCTGCTCTGCAGTGACCGTCCTAGGACACTTGAACAGTAACAACTGGTTAGAACCTGAGCTTTGGCTCCTGTAAGACGACCTGTCATGGTAGCATCGCTGTGCCCGCCCTACCTGATGGGTGATAGTCCCTTGAGAGATGAGTGTACTCAGGGTCTGGGCGTGTGGGCTCTGACTTGAGAGACCAGACAACTCTGGGGCTGGACGCTAAACTAGGAGTGAGCAGGCGGGGTTGAGCCTCCTCGTGGAGAAGGGAGCATTCTAGAAGACAACTGGAAGCAGGCCCTTGTGGCCACAGTAGAGACTGGACAGAAAGGCTGTGAGCCCAGAGAAATGGGGTGTGGACAGAACATCTCGGAGTTGCCAGCACTGAGTTGGTCAATGAAGTTGCTGGAAACCAACAGTGGCTCACGCAGGAATGTGTTGCCCACGGGCTGCTGGAGCCGTGCTGGATCTGGGGATGGGGTGCCGGCCCCAACTCCCAAGCCCTAACTTGGCCCACTTCAAGGGTTTGACCTCCACTCGGAACCAGCTCTACTAACATGGGCTCCCCTGGTCAGTGACCAGGCGTGCCAGTGATGGCCAGGGAGGCCTCCAGTAATGGACGCCCTTACTTTCAGCCCACCAGGTTGACAGTCTGAGCACAGCCCGACTCAAATCCGAGTCCTGCTGAGCCTCTGCTGAAACAGTGGAGGTAGGGGAGGCTGGGTTCCTTGGGCCCAGTCCCCGGGAGCCCCCTTGAAAACCCGAGCATTCCTTAGTCTTATCAAAATGGAGTCCGCATTGTCGGAATCGCTTTCTCTTGATGGTCCTATGGCCTCACATCTGTTCTCTATCTTAAATCTTAAGATACAACTTCTATCCTGTTGGGTAGATCAAGGTTTCCCAACCCTCTTTATTTTCCCTGTGTGAGGGACTTGCTGAGGCCTACCTGCAGGTCTCTAGACTGTTCTATCTCCTCAGAGTAGTCCTTCTGAGGCTGACCTGGGCTAGGGTCATCCTTATAGATGGTGACATATGCTCAAAAGGCAGTCATTCTCCCAAAATCCTACATAACAAGACTGGCCTTGGATCTCTAGGCTATTGTTTGGATTCTCTATCTGCACACCATTTCTTTAAACCTCAGCCTGAGCGCAAAGTGGTAGATACTAAATGGGTTCTAGTGACCAACTGTCCCTAGAAAACCGCTGCTGAGCATGGAGTTTCCAAATGTTAAATTTTTCCTGATGAAGCCAAACTAGGGGTGTTTCTCCTGCCTTGCAATAGTGGAGAAGGTCACGGGAGGATGTTCACCAAGCTGGTGCCGTCAGCCACACCTTCATGAGTCTAGGAACTGCAAAGATGTTTGGGTACTTCAGGACGCTTCTGCAGAGATGAATTAGAAGTGTTTGTAGGCCTCAGATTCAAACTGGTATCTAGAGTAAAGGTAAAAAGAAGCCAAGCAAGATGGGCTGTCAGGGTGTCTAGTGCACAATGGACCCAGAGATCTTCAAGAGTTAAAACTTGACTCTAATCTTCACGTGGAATTAAGGGCGTAATCTACAGTGACTAATGAGCTTTGTAAACCTGAGATGGCTTGGGCACAAGACCATTCTGACGGGTCTCACTAGACCCCGGAAGCCTACCCCTGTGGTGAAGACGACCACGACTGCATGTTGGGTACTGAGCTGGTCCCGTCTAATCTGAGACCCAGGTCCGTGTCAGCACCTCCATTTTACAGTGGAGGAGATGAGCTTGAGCGTCCGCCTCCCTGGAAGCCTGCGATGGCAAAATCGCCACTCGATCCTAGGCCAGCGGGGTTCTGAGTCCAGGGTCTTCATCAATGCTGCCTGTGTTGATTCCTAGATGACACTTCCCCCCTCCCCCACACAAGCCAAGAACAAGAGTGTCCAGGGAAGATGTCCTCCTGGGAGCTGAAATGACCCATGTAGCTCACCGGTGGGCAGAACCCATCACCTAGGGAAAGGGATGCAGCCTCCTCCACGAGGTCCGTGGAGTTCCTATTACTGTTCCCCCTTGTAACTCCCTTGACCGTAAGGGTTGTGACTTGCTTATTTGGGAATGCTTGATGGTTCCCCAGCTGGGCAAAGTCTAGTTCATGAGAAGGCCAAACTAGGTCTCACATGAATCGGCCGTTGTGTGGTTACAAAGGAGATGGAGGCTTGGACCTCCTAGAAGGACATGATCTCTGAATCAGGTGATCATGCACAGGGACGCTGTTCCTGGTGTCTATCACTTTTCGGTAGGATTGACACACAACTCTTCTAGTTTACCTCGTGGGAATGTTAACCAGCTTTCTGTCTTATCAGAGTACTTGACAGGAACAACTTGGAGGTCAACTCTACAACTGGCCTGTTCAAAGATCTCAGTCCATGGTTGGCCAACCCCATTGTTCTAGGCCCAAGGTGAGGCAGGACATCATGGTGGAGGGAAAGAGGCATGGGTCATGGCAGGTGGGAAAGGACTCAGGGACAGGGTCCTGTTGCCGCACCCCCAGTGCCAATCCACCTCCAGTTACCCCCACCCCCTACCCAATTAGTATCACCCAGTTGGTCCATTCAAATGGATGAATCCACTGAAGTGAGCTCATAACCCAATCTCTTCACCTGAACATTGTGGCATTGCTTAACACGTGAGTTTTGAAGGGGACACGATGAAGTGTGACAATGCTGAGAATTGTTTCTGAATATTGGCAAGGTTTCCCTTCCGGAAACGATTTTAACGACTCTGGAATCTGATCTAGGCCAGGGCAAGATGGGAAAGGGCCGCCCACTTAGGCAGCTAAGCGAGCAACCCACCTCCCCGCCCCCCCGGTCTCTTGAGCTGTTGGTGTTGATACACGTGGACAGGCTAGGCTGGTGGGCTACCAACTGTACCTGGAATAATTTACAAATGGACCTTCATGGAAAAGCAAAGGCTTCCCCCAAACCACTCATTACAACTCAAAAAGATCCTCATACACAAGCTGTTGCTCTCAGAGTATTAAACATGATTTGGGGTCCTATTTTTATCTTCCAAAGCTCATCCTCCAAACTATTGGCCAATGTTAGATAATGTACTCTACAAGTTCTCTTCTAGAGAACATACCTAGAAGTGGTCAAACAACACATCTTTGTGGTATGTGTTACATAACTTACAGAACAGTCAAACTTCTTAGATTTGAACCCAAGAGTACTTGAACTTGGCAATTAATATTTACTTATGAAGATTCAAATGTTTTCTATAATTATAAACATCCAATCTACACTTGCCTTATTAATTATTTTCAAATCACCCACGGAAATGGAAATGATTCAAATGCATAGTCAATACTCCAGGGTTTTCACTTTGCCACAGAAACAACTTAAATATTGCTGTATTCAAGGTCCAGAAAGCAAAGGGCCCTGCATCTTAAATAGTAAGGCTGGATAGACATCTTAAGTAACATCTGTTAACATTTTAATCACAGGACAGAGCAACACAAACTTACCAGGTTCATAAACCAGACTAAATTCAAATTCTGTTGGACAAACAAGTTGCTTACAATTAAGGTTCTTAGTTTTCAAGTCTTATGTGAAAACTTGACCAAGACCATAGAGAGTAGGATATTGATTTTTAAGTGAACTTTCTGCCGCTTGGTCCTGAACAGTCTAAGGAATGTTGGCCACGTGTGGTCCTCTAACCTGATCTCTGATCAGATGTAGTCCCTCAAGGAGTAGAAAAACTTTCATGCCCATTCCACCCGAGGGAGCATTAGACCTCGGTTATTGGAGTTGGCTCTAGGTTTGGACACAAATTCGGGAACATCAAATTCTCCTAAGCTTAACATAAAGCCAAGTCATCCTTAGTTAAAACTCCCCAGCTTTTCTTGCAAAGGGTAACCCTCTGTGCTGCTGGTGGGATTCACTTCTGGATCAGCTTAGGGTTGCTTATGGAGGCAGCTTCCAGTTCTAGCCCAGGCTGACCTCCTCCTGTGCCCTAGTCTATGCTGCATGTTCAGGGAACATGAGGGTCTGAGGTCCTGGGTGAGCACCTTTCCAGGCATCTACCCAGATGAACCAACAAAGCCCCTCCTGACACAAGGGGCTGCTCCCTGTGAGGCCCTTCTGTATCTAGGGGAGCTCCTCAGACAACTCCACCTCCAACCCAGGGGCCTTATTCTTGGCATCTTCATGCTCAGGTGCTCGGAGCTTCTACTTAAAAGGGGGCGAGGGAAGAGGGATTGGAAGAAAAATTGGAGCAAACTCCTAACCTTCTGGGCAGTGGCCTTTAGCTCTCCAAATCTTACCCCTCACGAGCACTCAAAGGATTCAAAAAAGATCCAAATGGCTATTTAAGCACTAAGTGGACACAAAAGATCCCTGGTGTGTACCCGACTCCAGGTGACAGATCCCCTCACCCCTCTGCCAGAACCAGAGACCTCTACCTTCTAACAAATGTCTCTAGGCTGGTAATGGGAGTGGGGAAGAGAAACACCTGATATAAAGGTTCTCAGCTGCTGCTGGGATGTCCCTGGAGTCCTGACCACAGGTGCAGCCCAAAGCAATTGAGTCAGCTCTCCCAGCTAAATGCCAGCAGCCCAGGGCTGGCTGCTGCTCCTGGCTGGCTCTGCCGATCCTCCCAGGGTGACAGGTCTATGCTGCTTGATGCTGGGTTGGAAAATCTGGGAGACTGAAGCAGGGAGAAAGTTCTGTTCAAAACTGGCTTTTGAAGACAAACTTGGTGTAAAGTTTCCTCCCATCTTAGAGTCTCAGAGTACAAAGAACTTCGAGGAATTAAAGGGGGATGGTTGGATACTGGGCATGAATTTTTGCTTGGCATGGGGTCCTCATTCAGAGGCGCCCCTCTCTGGGAAACATCTTGATGGCTTTGACTTTCTGCAATGAGATAACTAGGACCTAAAAGTGGGCTTCCCATTCACAAAGGATTAGGGAAGAGCAAGTGACCATTGCCCATGAACCCCTGTTACGTTAGGTGCTCCCCAATTATGTGCCAGGAAATGCTTGAAGTTTCAACTGCCCAACTGTCCTGGACACCAGGAGAAAAGTCAGTAAATTAAACTCGTGACAAAGTCCACACGAGAACACCAAAGCCTATACCAGTTCCCGACTTGCAAATGGATTAAAACTCAGTTGCCTCTATGGCCCTGAAGAGTGTGAAGACTGGGCCAGGCATCTTCTGCAGAACTCGCGGGTCATGAGATGATAGCACACTGACAAAGGCTACTCGACAGACTCCTGAGCTGCACAGGCCTCATCAGACAAAAGTCTCGACACACCTGTGCACCTGGAGTGGAGAAGCTGACATGAGAGCCCCAGTTACCACTCTGCATGAACGACCACGTCCATCATTCTAGAACTTAAGCTTCCCAGGACCTAGAGGACTAGGTCTAGTCGGGCATAGCACTGAATTCTTGCCTGGACATCATATTGTGGCTTGAGGTTAAGTTAGAACTACTCTGACTACAGCAATGAGAACCACAGGCTCCAGGTTCTGAACCTGGCTTCAACTACCCTCTTGCTCTGTGGCCTTGGATAGACACTTGGTCTCCAAGTCTTGTTCTCCAGGATCATCTTGATCTGGATCCTAGGACAGGATTTGACATGTTGAGAGATTAACATGTCAGGGGAAATTCTGGAGAAGGCCGGGACAGCCTCAGGTCTTGATGTGGGCCTGAAGAGAAGGAAACTGAGTGGGAGGTACACCAGACTGCTGGGCAGGCTGAAGCTCTGCCATGGAGTTGCTGGTTGGGAGCTGAGTGGAGAGACCAGACCATGATGCAAACACAGGGTGGCCTGCAGACTTCATAGCTGGGACCCCTCCCTGCAGACCCAGAAGGTGTTTAAAATTGCTACAGCATAATTCTTGGCTATAAGGACTTGGTACGTGGTGTATAAAATGCTTCTTTAAAACTGAAAGAGCTGCTATGCAAGGCTTTTTATTCTGGGTTGCTCTGTAGAGGCTGCACTTCAGCCTGTACAAAACCACGTATATCACTACCCCTAACTCCTTGGTTTTCCTGCCGGGTATAATGGAGCTACCCTTTCCAGCCAGGATAAACCTGGAATGCCTACTGAGTGCTCAGCAGGGCCTAGAGCAAGCAGAGAAAGCTCGTAGCTGGTTGGTGTTGGCCATTACCACCAAGGTCACTGCTGGCAGTGAATCTGAGAAATCCTCCTGCTGTAGAAGGGGCATATGGCTTTTTTTTCCTGCAAACCACCTTGAGTGAGGTGAGCCGATTACTGGGGAGATCTTGGCTCTCGGGCCAATTCATAAGCTCTGGTAGTCTCGGGTAAGGAATCCCAACTACACCTGGTGGGTCTTACCAAGGTCTTGGTGGAGCCTGGGGCCACCCTGCACATGTTGCTGCACTGTCTGGCCTTGGGCTGGTAGGAGGACCCTCACCTTGAGTGCAAGGCCACATCGTGAACATGAAACCTGTGTAGTCACAAAGGCACCTGTGCTTGTCTTGGTGTCTCAATGTTATCTCTTGAGCTAGAGGCCCACGTCCCCTTTTGTTAGGGGTCCCATGAGCTATGCACCTGACCTGAGTGAACGTTCCAGTCCAGGGTCCTGAGAAGTGCCTGCCTTGTTCAGGGGTAAACTGATGACAGCGTAGTGAATGGACCACATGCAGGTACATAAGCAGTGACTGAGGAACTTGCAGAATGGCAGACTCGAGGGCTGGCACCCCGGGGAGCAATGCCACCCCTAGGCTGACTCCAGCAAGAGCTATAACTGCAAGGACAGAAGAATGTCCTGTGTCCCTGCCAAAACTGAAGGCTAAAAAAAGAACTGGGGAAATAAGGTCTCAGACTTTCTTGTCATAAGTCTTGATTCCCACTGAACAAATGGGGGGGCCGGCAAAAAGATGGATGGAGCCAACCCACGAGGTCGACCTCCTGAGCACCATGAAGGGCGTGGAAAGGAAGAGCAGATGGGGACATCGTGACGGCTCTGTGCCTATTGGTGTAGATCTGAAGAAATCAGACTGCAGTACCCAGACGACCAATCCCAAATGGGATTGGTCATACATGCAATCCGTAGTTCCATGAGTGGTCGACCATGTCCACCCCCAAGAACCCAGATCTGTCCCTAGACAGAAACTCGTTATCGTCTCCCTCTGCTAGCTACGCTGAAGCCCACTGTGATCCCCTGCCTGAGACCAGCTACGTCTAATCCTGCTCTACCATCCAGCACAACCAACTCTGAACAGCAAGGGGGTAACAGCCTTAAATGGAGACAAGGACAGGATTCTGTTCAGTCCCAACCATGTTCTTAAACACGAAGGTAGGCTATCTGTTTTGCCAGTGGCTTCATGGAATCTTTTACTTGGGATTACTACTTTAGGACCTTGGTGTCTTTCACTATAAAAACTGTCATGGAGACAAGTCTTGGCACTCACCCTTACAGGGGAGAACTTGGGCACCATCCTTGACATCATGGTGGGGACTTCTTGGGACAGTTCTTGATTCTGTATGGAGCGTGATTCTGTATGGAGCCAAGTTCCCTGTGAACAACATGAACTTCATGGTCCTAGGTCGAGAGTGAATTCATCCTGCTTGGGTGTGGTTTTTTGTTTGTTTTTTCTTTTCTGGGTGGGGAATAAGTTGTTGCCTTCTGAGCCTTCACCATTTCCCCATCCACTCTTCTCCTCCTTTCCACACCCTTCATAGGGCCTCAGTTGGCCAACCTCTGTATTGACAGAGGGTGGGGACAAGCCAGCTCTGGACGTCAAAAAACGGGGGACGTGGTCTCTGCAGTTCCTGGGGCCTGCCCCTGCTGTCCCCCAGTCAGTACCCTGGAGAGCCAGATCAATGCATTACATTGTCGTGCATGCCATAGGGATCAAGAACGGAGTGTCCTGGGAGCTGAGATGAGCTTCCTGGTCACCAGGATTCAACCTGTTGCCAGCAGAGGACTAAGAGACCTCAGTGAGCCAAGGAAAGGGAGAGATATGCTGTCTGAGAACACAAGAAATGGGCTGGGTCACTGCTCCAAGTGACTTCTGTTGCTGCTGAAGCCTTGGGCAATATTACTGGACAGACGAGAAGGTCAGGACAGACTGACCCTTCCCCTGCACACCCAGCCTGCAACGCCCAGACCATGTGGGAGTAGAACAAGGCCAACAACCATCAACCCTGGACAGGTGAAGGCAGCCACAGCATGAGTGTGCCACTGTCCCAGCTCACCTTGGGACAGAAGGACAGCCACAGTTGGATTGTCCCATCCTTCTCCCTTGGCAACATGCAGGACCCTGGCACTGCCTGCCATGGCACATGAGGGGCTCTGCATCCCTCTCTGTATCCGCATCGGACACCCTCACTGAGCAGATGGGCACAGGGGCCTCCTGTGTCAACCCAAGGCTGCTTACTCCTGGTCAGTGGGTGCCTAGGTGCAGGGGGGTGAACACACTCGTGCGACCTTCCCACAGCCACCTGCAGGAAACACCCTCATTTCCCACCTGTTGGCAAGGCACTGACAGCAGAGTCACAGCTGCGGGTGTAGAAAGGCTGCAGGGGAGAAGCAATTTCCCAGCCCCAAGCTGCTGTGGAAGGAGAAACTGAACACTTGCTTGTAACTTCTCCTCCAGGTGTGCTGGGCACTAATCCAAGTTGGCACTTGGGCCCAAGGGTGAGAAGACTGTGAGCTGGGCCACCCCAGTGACCACCTTCAACCCCATTCCCCAGGCTAGCCCTGCCATAGCTGCCCTTCTCGGGTACTGAAGTCTTGCTCATCCCCTCTTAAAACTGAGCCTTTCCCCCAGTGCCAGGAATGGGAACCAGGACCACACACGTGTTGGGCAAGTGCGCCATCACCGAGATGCATCCAGCCCCTGGCTATCTGTGCACTGACATCCCCATAGACGTGCATATCATGTGCCAATCACACCTACTCCTGCCTCTCCTTACCTCCTGGTCTCCTTCCCCATCGGCTCCCCTCCTACACTGGGTCAGTTTCTTCCACATAAGCCAAAGACAAGTACCAGGTGTTCTCTCTCGCTCAGCATCATGACCTAGTTCTAGTCACTTTTCTGCAAATGACACTTAACTTTTTAAGGCTATCCTGTTTTGTGTATGCACACATGCATTTTCTTATCCATCAACGAGCACCTAGGCCAATTCTACAACGTAGCTATTGTGAATAGTGACGTGGTAAACATGGGTATACAGCTCTCTCTCCTGTATGCTAATTTTCTTTTCTTTAATAACATACTCAGATGCAGAATAGCTGGATCATGATACAACCACTCTTGACTTGAAGAACTTGCTGTCTCCCAGAGGCTGTGCTAGCTAACATTCCCACCAGTGGTATATAAGGATCCCCTCTTCCCCATCGAGCATTCTCTTGACAACAGCCATTCTGACTGGGATAACATGGAATCTCAATGTAACTAGATTTGCATTTCCCTCATCAAAGCTGAGCATTCTTTTCCACATTAGACACTCGAACTACTTCTGAACTTCGTTCAGATCACTTGCCTACTTGCTGACTGGACTGCTTGTTTGCATATTCTAGACGTGAACCCTCTGTTGGGTGAATAGCTAGCAAAGACTTTTCTATCCTGCATGTTCTCCTCACTCTCTGGCTGTGCAGAAGCTCCTCAATCCATCTTTGATTCTTCATCCTGTTTGAGAAATCGCTGCCTGTGCCTATCTTGGTGTTCCTGTAGTTTGAAAGTCTCAGGTCTTGCATCAAGGTCTCTGATCAACCTTGGGTTGTTTGGGAAAGAGTATAGTGTCAATCTTTGTATTTGGTTTTAATGTCACTAGAAGGGGCTATACTGACGCGTGTCTTGGTACCTTTGTGGAGGGTTGATGGCTACAGAAGTGTGGGTTTATTAAGGTGCTCTACATACTCCATTTGTCTACATGACTGGTTCTGTGCCAATACCACACTGTCTTGTTGCTATGGCTCTGTAGTACAATCTGAAATTGGGTATCAATGCCTTTAGTATTCTTCTGCTCATGGTTGCTTTGGATTATCTTGGGGGAAACTTCTAGCCTTCCCCATGAATTGGGATATTTTTTTCTTTTCAGTGTAGAATGTTAGATCTCTAGATCCCATTCAGTCTCTAGACCACGGTTGTCAACAGACATTGAAATGAGCTTCTCCCAAATTGTGACAGGAGGCCTTGTCTCCTAGGGGTGTCTTGAGTTTCTTCCTCCAGTGCTTGATAACTTCTATGGTACTGGCCTCTCACCACCTTGGTTACTTATCCCTAAGTTTTTTGCTACTCTGCTGAGTTTGAAGTCTTGGGTGGAGTCCTGTGGAGTCCAAGTATAGAATCCTACCTACAAGCAGGGATAACTTGACTTTTCCTCTTTGTATCCCATTTGTTTCTTTCCAGGTTACTGTCTAAAACTTTGAGTACTGTGCTGAACAAGAAAGGAGATGCTATTCATTCCATATTCACAGGAAATACTTTGTTTCCCATTTGTGATGGATAGTCTATTATGTTGAGGTATAATCTGTCTATATCTAGCTTCTTTAGGTCTTCTATGAAGTGATGTTAAATCTTTTCAAAAGCATCTTCTGCATCTGAGAACATGTGACTCCCCCTGATTTTACGTATATGCTATATCACATTAATCTTGGATGTTGAACCATCCTTGCATCCCTAAAGTGAAACCAACTACATAGTCTCTGATCTTGGATTTTTTTTCAATTATTGAGTAATTTTGTATCTGTTCATTAAGAGCACAACTATGAGCCAATGTCCTTATCAGTTTTGTATATTGGCTGTTATCTCAATGTTGAGATGTGCTTGGCTTTCTTTTTCCCATAACATGGAAAATCTTAAACTTTGACTCCCATGACTTCAGATAAGGTAGTAACTCCTAAGTGCCCATCCCCTATAAGATGGGGGGTGGTCAATAAGACGGGCCATCTACAAAGGACACGAACCAGGCTCTCATGCTACCTGCTCTGTAACTCCTACCTGGGGTTCACACTACTCCTTTCTGGTGGGAACATTAGAGATGGAGAAATGGGGCCCATGGAGCTGTTTGCTCAAATGTCTGACGATCTGCCTGCCTGTTGAGGGGAGCAAGGTTGGGTGTCAAGGACCAAAGTAATAGTGAATAGTGACGTGGTAAACATGGGTATACAGCTCTCTCTCCTGTATGCTAATTTTCTTTTCTTTAATAACATACCCAGATGCAGAATAGCTGGATCATGATACAACCACTCTCGACTTGAAGAACTTGCTGTCTTCCAGTTAGTCCACCGTGATACCTGAGCCGTTCATTCCCTAACCAATTGCACTTGAGTGCCCTCATGGTGGGCCTGCTACTCCCTCAACTTCAAAGCCCTGTGGTCGACTTAGACTCGGGGTTGACCAGGAATCGTAGTAGCTCGGCTCCTAACTTGACCCTGTTCCTTGGAGAACACTGCTAGTTCCCCCAAATGGCATCTCGTGGCCAAGAAACCCTCAAAGCCTCTTTCCCAATACCTTGCCCCCCTTGGCAAACAGGCTTCAGAAATGCCACTCCCAGCATTAGTGCACTGGAAAGCACTGGTGCACATCATTTGAAGGATTTTCTACGAGAGGACTGTCAGTGACCAAACCTGAAGTTGGTCGAGGGTCAGCCTGCAGCATGGTAGGGAGCTCTACCAGCAGACAAGCATCATGAAAGAGTTGTAAGGTTCGGGTTCATCCAGATGGCTCACCTGCCTATGGAGCTCTTGAACCTAAACAAAGGGCCACTCTTGCTTAAGTACACATGTACTCAATGGCTGTCCACTTGAGCACTCCTATCAGGACTTACTGTGTACCTCCCCAACTAGCCTCTAAATGAGGATGTAAAAATCCAGGAGTCTGCCCCCTCTACTGAGGCATGGCCCAGCCAAGCCATGCTAAAACTTGAGAGTTCAGGCAAGCTCCCTATTTTCCCTCTGTGCTCAGAATTACAGGATCCTCTTAACACTGTTCCACCCAGTCTAGTGGAAAGTGGCTGACAAAGGACCCGAAGGGGGTCTCTAATGACAGGCACTCTTTATTTCCAGTGCATTTAATAATGAGGTGGTAATTGCCTCACATTAGGTGTAGCTGGTCATCACTGGAAAACCTGTAAGAATAGCAGCCTGAACTAACCAAGCTGCTTTGCTCAAAATCCAGAGGCAGTCCATGTCAGGGCTGGCATGATGGTCCAGGACCCAGGGACCCTGTTAGGGAAGGTGTCCATTCCAAGGACAGTTTCCAGATAGCCGAAACCCAGACAATGTTTGGAGCCTCAGCTAATAGGATGGCAAAAGGGCTCAATAAAAGGAGGTATCCCTTTAAGACCTAAACTTGCATCGACCATAGTCCCATTTGTTAGAACTTCAGCAAAGAAATATACGTGACTATATGGACCCTACTGGGTGCTCGAATCTACCCAGCTAAAAAATGGGAAGCCTTGCTACTACTGGGGATGAAGAGCAAGAAATCACACTTCAGGGCTAACTGGCCCAAGGATGGGCACACACTGCAGTACTGGCTCTAGAACTTCAGAACCATTGGCCCAATCGCTGATCTTGCTACACCCATTCTACAGGTTTAAAATCGGCTATCACAGGCTTGTTTAGATTGACCTGGTCCATGCCAGTGCATCCCCCCGCTGTTGCTAGCGCACACCTAGAACTTGCACCCATCTTCTCAGGGCTGCGTCTGCCACTGTGCGCATCCTACTTTGTCTACCTACTTTTTTCCAGAAAGTAGAATCTGCAGAGAAACGTGAGTTGTATGTGGACATCTGGCCCTGATTTAGGGAGTCTTTGAGAGATGGATGCTTTGCAGAGAACAATGCCTTTGGCGGAGGCTGCCGGCCTTGCAGGGACACTTAACTGCTAAGTACAAACAGCTGTCCCCCATCTGCAGGATTCATTTTCAACTGTATACAGTAGATACTGCTGATAATGAACTTGGGTCCAGCTAGGCGCAGTTCATAGGGCATACAGACTGAAGGGCACTGCTGGGGTTGCAAGGTGAGAATGGTGATTCCATATTGAACGGGAGCCCCAGGAGGTGGCTCGGTCCTCAGACTTGCTCTCTTGGCTGAGTCGAGTGAGACCTGGGCTACTTTGTCTAGAATTTTCCTAGTTTTTGTTTATATAAAGCTGAACTGCACTATGGCTGCCTAATGAGTTTGAAAGTGTCTGGATCAAAATTCTTCATGTGAGGGAAGCAAAGATCAGTGTTGTGAAACGTTAGAGCCGGGAGGATCTATAAAACCACCTGATGGCGTTTCCCCATCTGGTCAGGAAGATACACTTCAGAAGTTTGACAAACACCCTTCCATTTCGTGGAAGAAGATCCCATTTGTTTTTAAGGTATCTTCTTGTCCTATTTTTGACCCCAATAATAGAAAGTGCTTGTTAATGTTCTGACTGTGAGCTCTTGGGTGGCCAGAGAAATGCTGGGCTACCTCCTGGTTGAGCTTAGAAGGAATAGCCCACAATACCCCAGGGCAGGCACAGATCCCAGTAGCCACCGTGGCCACACATACATGGAAAAACTAGCACTTTCTGAAAGCTGCATAGAAATTGGAACCTACAAATGAGGAAGCGTCCTAGTTCATCAGGGACATGTCAGTCGTCCAGTAGGTCCACTAGGCCTTACCTTTATTTTAACCTTTGCTTAAACATGTTATCGGTCTTAACATCTGGTGATTCCTGATAGATAATCTCGCGGGAACAAGTACTCCTGCGTGTGAACACTCTGCATCTTCCATCATCCTAGTGCTTATGAGCTCATCACTGCTGGCTAGAGGCAGCTTGACTTCAGTGCTGGGGGCCAGGTGGCTGGCATGAAAATCCCACCTGGCCACTGATCAGCTGGTGACATTTTGAGGCTCTAGGTGGTAAGTGTGCCCAGTTCTAGCAGATATAAGAGTAGCACAACTCCATCTTCAACATGGGCAAGTGAAACGGGCTTTGAATTGTGCCAGGCATATGTAGTAAGTGGTTCCTCACCCATTAAAGGTCTGTTGGAGCTGGGTGCAATGGCACACGCTTGTGAGCCCAGTGGCTCTGGAGGCTGAGGCAGGAGGATCGCGAGTTCAAACCTGCCTCAGCAACATGGCGAGGCCCTAACTTCCTTAGGGCCTTCTCTAAAGGGCTGGGGGTGTGGTCAATGGTTAAGTGTCCCTGGGTTCAATCCTAGTTCCAAAACTTTGCTGGGGAAAATGTCTTACCTGGCCCCATTCTGCATTTCCATGAGGAGCATTTTGGAAACTGCTGGGTCTTTAACGGGGATGCTGAAGTCCTTGTAACTACTTTTGCACATTTAAACGCCTCTATAACTAAGCCTTTAACCTACATCATAAATATTGGATGCGTGCTTAAACACTTAAGCAGCCTGTGGCACAGTGAAAACCTAAAGATGTGCTAGCTGTTACTGACATGCTCAGGACCCGGCTTCAGAATCATCTTTCAAATTCTGCAAATGCTTCCCTGGACGTGCATCCACCTACACCCGCCAGCTCCTCCTTCCCCCAGCCCCTCTTTAGGCTGCCTTTCTTCCCCTTTGAATCATCCACAGTAGACCATGGTCCTCTAGGCATGGTGGTAGATGGCTCCCCACAGGTAAGGGAGTCTGTTTCCACATGGATCAGCCCGGCTCATCCCACATGAATCCTCCCTGCCGGGAGGAGGCTGTTATATACCCCACACTGGAGATCCGAGTTCCTGCATCAAGAACTCGGCAGAGGTGAGAGCAGAACCTCCCTGTGGTCCTAACTTGGTAGCTGTCACTGCCCCAGCCTCTGGGTTTAGAGCAGTGGCGCAACTTGGCTGTCCCCCTGAGTACCATAAGCATTTCTTGCCTTTGGTCTCTGGAGGAACACTGGCCATCTTTCTCTGAACCTCCCGGTACTCCTGGGGCTTGACTTGCTGATAGCAAATACCCACTCATTGAGACTCCTAGAGACCTCAGTTGAGGGGGCCACACTGAATCTTCTGGGAAATTTTGTGGAACTTGGGTCCTTTACCCAAGTCCAGAATTTGATTGTTGGTGAAGTTGGAAGGAACACAGCCTTCTCCTGACGTCTAAGGTGACAGATTTGACTTGAGCTGGTCTTGGTTTTAATGAGCTGCTTGGCTGGTGTGTTTGGTTCATGGAGAACCTCCTTTCTGGAATCTTCTGCTCTTGGAATGTGAGTGTATTGGTTTCCGAGCCATTCTTCTCTGGAAGTGTTCAGTATCGGCCTGTATCAGGCTCCTGATGCCGACAACCCTCGGTCAGCTGTGCCCTCTAAACCCAGCTCGTGAGGTCAAGTTTGCTTGTCTGCATGATTCCTGGGTTTTCTGACCCTGAACAGTATGACCGTAAATGACAGGCATATCTAGACAAAACCTTCTCCAGGCCTTTTGCAATTAGGCTGAGCAGGCCACAAACCTTAAATGGAATTAAGCTCAAAACTAAGTTCTGGGAGAGGTCACTTTGAGGAGAACCATGACGCTTATTCTTGTTTCCTGTCCTCTCCTATGGTGACCCTGTATTTAGGAGGAATCTCCACACCTGGAGTCAACCCATTCCTCGGCCACAAAGAGGCACCAGAACAAAGCCAGTCAGGACTGCTCATGTGCATGGGGACAAGCGACATCCCTGGCTCTGACCTTAATGAGCCTGACTGGTTGGTCCAGGGCGCCTGCCCCTCTCTCGGCCCCCTGTGGAGGTGATTATCCAGTGTCTGCCCTTTTAAGGAGGGCAGCCAGGGTACTGGGCCCCTCTAATGAGAGGTGACAGTGTCTCCAGCCTCTGGCTTGGGGACTGATGGGAGGGCAGGGGCTGGAGAGCCTGCCATCTCGGGGGTGTCTGCTCCCTGACCCCAGAGGACAGAAGTCTGTTTCCCCTGCTGTTAGGGAGGCACAGATGGGTCCCTCTCCCTGAAGAAGAAAAGGGAGCCCAGTGTTTGTTTAGCCTCAGCTTAGAGAGGATTAAAGTCAAAGGCCAGGGCAATCAGACAGGGGAGACCCGGAGAGCGGAGACAGTACGCACTCCCCTGCTGCTGATCTGAGTGGATGGGCCTCAGATCCTCAACCTTGGTCCCTGTAAGGAATGGACACCCGAGCAGAGGCTAGTAGGAGCCTTTCCAGCTGCATCGTGCCTGTGTCCTTCCCCAGCTTTGGTGCCCAGGGCTGTTGTCTGGGCTCCATAAAGAGCAGGTGGAGGCAGTTCAAACCCACACACTCGCGTTCTTGAACCAACGCCTGGGCTTCCATGCGTCCCCCCACTCTGGGGTCCTCTGTTCTCCCAGCCTATGCTGTAGGTTGTGGGGAGTGGCTTGAGCTATTTCTTTCTGGAACTTTTTCTCCCTCCTTGTGGCTTCCTATGCCTTCAATGCAGATCTACTTCTGAAGCTTGACTGCAAATCCAGCTGGGGGCTTGTTTCTCTCCCACATGTAAACAGAAGCGAGCTTCTTTACCTGTCTTGACACAAATACTTATGTCTTGCCTCCTGCCAGCCATGAACAACCTGGAACTTCAGGTGAGCATGCATTTGGCCCCTGAATTCAGGGACAGTTTCCATCCTGTGGGGCTCACCAATCCTTGGTCCCCTGCTGTCCCCTCAGCTGGGTGATAAGAGGATGGGACAGCACTCTACTTCCTCATCTTGGTTTAGGAGTGCTAATCAGCAGCTGAGCTGTCTTACTGTTTGAGAGCTCCTGACTTGCAGGAAAAAAATCTTGTCTCCCATATTAGAAGAACACGCCCTGGGCAGAGGTTCCCGCCCCTCCTCCTAGCTCCTAGCAGCATCCTACAGCTGGGTCCTTAAGGCCACACATCCTTTGTCCACTGTATGGCCAAAGAGCCCAAGTGTGGGTGCCAACTGGAAGGTGGTATTCTCCTTTGCACCGATTTTCCCCAGCCCCTTCCGTTCTCATTCCTCCCTCTTCTGTGCTAAGCTATGGGGGCGATTAGTGGTGGCTAAGTCCTTGCTCCGTGGCCTTGTGAGCTGCCATGGCAACTAGAGTGTCAATTTGCCCCATCCTTCACCTGTGCTCTACGACTTGGAGGTTGCCTCTTTGCATGGAGGACTGCAGTTAGTCAGGTGGCCCTCTTGTGGCCCGGCTGGGCACTAGTACCTGTGGCATTTGTCTTCAAGAGTAAGCTCTGTCCCAGAAAGCAGCTTTTGAAAGTGGAATGTACTGACCAGTACTTCCAACATTGCTTTGGGTCCTAGATAAGGTGGTGATCAGGTGGCATTTAGAAGCCTGGTGCTATGACAATCATGGCTGTTTCTTTAAGTTCCTAGTGAATGGTTTGGCCACACTCATATTGGGAGGACTGTTGTGACCAAATCCTCTTGGCATGTCCTGAGCTGAGTTGGTTCAACTGGGATGGAGGGTCAAGGACCTTGTATACTTGTAAGGGGCCATCGACTCTGCCAGTCAGAGTTGTCCAGAGTTGGACTAGGGTCCTACGGGTCCACGTTGGTGGTGAAGCTTGGGAAAGTGGCTTTTGGAATGATCTTCCATAAGAACACAGGCCGTGCTGAGGAAGGGGTCATGTGAATTAAGACTGAAAGGTGACACACGACAGAACCTTGGCTAGAGATGCCACTGCCCTCACTACAGCTGTACAGGGGCTGGCACCCAGGGAAAGGGCACAGGCTAAGACATTTGCTGTGGCACACGTGTGGGTTCTGGATAACCCTGCTAGTGAGCAGGAAATAAGCCTCCAGTGACATCCCCCTCCCCAGTCCCTTCGCAAGAAGGGCGTTACTGGGTGCATGAAAATCTTGGAGGGGTGCTTGTGCTTCCGGCTTCTGTCCTTGCGTCTCTTCTTCTCCTAATGCGTAGCCCTGGGGGTCCCTCTGCCGTGCGTTCTCATCTGGGGATGTGCTGTGTGGGAAACCAAAGATGCTCTGTGACCTAACAGCTGAGGTCAAGCTGTTGAACAAGTGACATGTCGACTTTCCTAGTCCCCCTGGGGACAGCCCCTCTCCTTGAGCTCTGACCACTCCAGCATCTTGGGCGATGGTGATGCTGCCACCTTTATTTCCATGGCCCACATCGGGCTCTGCACCTGGTCCCTGAATACATGTAACTTAAGGAGAACACAAACCATGACCGTGGCCATTTGAACCTCCAATGAACAGGCTTCCAGTGGAATGAGGCAGCTGGGAGAGGATGAACCAGGCCATAGTGTCCACGCCTTTTTCTGGGCCCAACCTGATCCCCTGGGGAAGCTCCTGGGCTGTCCAGCATCAGCCGGGACCAGGAATAATAATGCCTTGACTTGATCGGCTCCCAAGAGACAAGCATTCAGAATTCAGGTGGTCTGTGCTGGCCACCAAAATGGGGCCAGGAATCCAAGTCTACAACACCAACCTCTAAAATGCCAATAGAGAGAGGGCCAAGCTCTTGTTCTCATGGCCTACAACATGTGGCAGATGGGTGAACACTGGACCTTTATCTTGTCCACCAGCTGACCAGGCCCTGAGCTTCCTCCTCCATATCCTGTGCAACCTGTATCAAGTGAGCTCAGTTGCTAACCTTGATGACCTTGACTCTTCACTCTCACCCTCACCCGCAAACAATGACCATTGAGCTAAACGCCCATCTCTGAATTTGGATGGAGGGCTCAGGACTTCCATACAGATGTAGGGATGTTCATGACACACACCAAAATGAGAAGGTGACTCTGGAAACTTGCCTTAGCCAGAAAAGGGTTAGAAATACAGATGTGGAATGGAAAAGGAAATGACCTATAATAGAAGCTCAGCAACATCTCAGAGCCTAACTCCTGGTCTCCACATAACATGGGGACCTAACCCTAGAAACACCCAGAACAGACCTGTCAAACTGAACACCTGGGGACTTGAAGTAGGATACTACAAAGTAGGACCCTTCTGGGTTACTCCTTGACTCTGCTTTCCTGGGCATCAAAGTTCCTAGTTCAGTGTCCAAAGATGCCCCCCCCCCCCGTTCCTGACTGCCCAAGTTTCCATAAAACCAGACAGCAGCAAGTGAGGGTGTAGTTAGGGGGTTCTTAGACTGAACCCTATAAAGGATGCATATTGGAGGCAGACACCAGTCTTTGCTTAAACACCCCTAAATAACTGAATGCTTTCCTCTCCAGCTTGATTTCCTGCTCCCTGTGGTTTGGATTTTTCTAGTCAAAAAACACCCATTGGAGACTCTGGGCCAGGCAGAGGAGCGTTACTGACTCCCTGGAGAGTCCCACTTGGAATCATATGGGAACTGAGTGTGTTCACTGCCCCAGGATCTACATTTTTGGAAGAAACCACATAGTAGGTGGAACTCTCGTAGTTAAAACAGGACTGATGGCCCTACTGAGGGGGATTCAATCCTGGATTCCTTGCCACATCCTGACAGTCCATTCCTCTCACTTTCCAGGTGAGCTTTAGGCACTGCTGGTCAATGGTGAGGAATGCCCCTTACTCCAGTCCATGGATAATCCAGTCCCTTGGCTGATGCCTCTACTAGAGGTTTCAAGGAGTTGAAGACAGATGTTCAGTTGGGAGAGCAGGTTCTCTTCAGCCACCACCTTGTGCAATCAAGTGACCTAATCTGTTGGGTTTCTCAAACTTGGGTTGTGCTTAGTGCTGGTCTGTGTGGCCCCCCATCCCAAGCCCCTGGGATAGCCTGGGTGACCAGGTGGGCTGGCTGACATTTCCGTGCATGCCTATGCTGAAAGGGTATGCAGAGGGACTGACAGATTTTTAAGATCTTGTGACAGTGCCACTGGGGATGTTGGCCCTGTCACTCGTAGCATCCAAAGGTATATCTGAAAGTCCCTTGTCTGACTTGGGCTCAGAGCTGTGTGGAAACAGCCACCCCAGTCACCTCCTTCGTTCTGCACTTGTTCTGGGGACCTCAGTGGTGTGAAAGTTCTTAACCTCGAGGCTAGCCCAGGACTTTCCTTGAACTTGACCAGGGGTTTGTGGAAAAGGCGTACCAAATCTCTCTGGTATGGAATTTGCCTGGTTTTCTGGATTTCTGGACCATGGGGTTCGTAACACGGAGCTGTGGCTTGAGGGGAGTCTTGGGATAGTTCCAGGACTTGTCTGAAGTTGGCTCAGGTGTCCTGGGTGGGGGGAGGCGGTGATCTTATCCGGCGTCTGTCTCTGGAGATGACCTCTTGTGAGCACAAACCTTATGTACACCCAGACCACCCAAATCCAGCATATGGATAAGCAACTGAATCCTCACCTTCCCATGGGACAGGGAGGAATTCCAGGTAGAAGGTAACTTGGGAGTACAGGTAGCCCCAGAACACCTCCAATCACGTGCAGTTTCCTGATCTGTTGGGGGGAACCTCTCCCTTCTCCTGAATCTTACCAGATCCAGGGTCATAAGCTACCCTAGTGGCTTTCCTAGGTTTGGCCTTGGAGCCCCTGAAAGGCAGATGCCTGTGGCACATGTGGACAACGTCACCTGCAGGGTCAAGGCATGTGGCTGAGCTTTATAGACTAGAGAGTGGCTCTGAGATGTGCAGCTTTGCCAGAGTTGACACTGGGTGAGAGGAACTGCATCAGTTGTGCCCTAGACCTTATGACAAAAACCTGTTCAGGTTGCCACACACTCGTATGGCCTCTGCCCTCTAGATCTTGATCGCAGGGGAAGCCTGACTTCTGACATCAGAGAGCCCTTTGGACTCCTGATCTCACTTTCCTTCCCCAGTTCCCTTATTAAATTTGACTTTTCTAATCCTCAGAGCCATTTCGAAGGGCCAGCCATCAAAGCTGAAGGTCATGTTCTTGGTTCAGGTTGAGGAAACTTCTAGAATCCTCATGGCAAAGGATCCATCTGCCTTGATTCTGAGCTGATGGTCCACCTAAAAACTGCGTTTCAGGTGAGACCTCTCAGCCATGACTTAAAGTCACCTACCACATTTAGTACATCCTCTGGGCTTTCAGTCAAACCCTGTGAGGAGTGGGGTGAAGGGTAGCTGAGGTTGCTTATCTGGTGCTCCTTGATACCAGCTCTTGTTGACGATGGTGACTGACCTTCTGAACAATGGTCCTCAGTGCTGGAGGTAGCAGCCAAGTCTCTCATGGCTGTTCTGTCTGGAGCTTTGACAAAGGCCTTGCTGAACTGCTCTTGAAGCATTGCTGCTTGAGCAACTCTAGACTTGGGGTGTTGCTTTGCGAAGAATGTGTCTGCCCAATCGCCACCTCGTCCCCATTGTGAGTTGAAAGTTGGGCTAAGTCTCCATGAAAGTGCCCACGTTGGCACTTGGGATGGGTTAGTGAGGGACTACTTGGCTTCAGGACATCAGACGTGGGGTATAGCTGGCTTGTATGAGCTGACTCTCAGCCCTGGCATGCAAGGATTCTTGGAGGTGCTAATAGACTAAAGACTGCTTATCCTTGTACCTGGGCTCTTGGCCTCGGTCTCGTCACTAGAACCAGATCTCTAGAGACCAAGGGGACTCATCCATGAGATGCATCCTAAAGGGAACTAGAATCTGGGCAAGCATGAAAGAGGGTGCTGAACCCAACATGGACTCTTCCCCCAGTTCCTGGGAAAGCATGAAGTTCCCTACTCAATGCCCTTGAGATCTGAAGGAAAAGTAAGAACCAGAGCTGGCCCAGGACACGCTGGACTAACCAACTTTCTTATCCATGGGAAAGTTGGAAATGGTGAGATGAGAAGCGGTCACAGGGTCCCAAGCATGCTTTTCCTTACGTAAAAGGGCTCTTGGGGTGGGGGTGGTCTGGAGGGCAAAGAATGCAGGCCGCCATGTTGTGAACCAACCCCATGGGGAGGGCCTCTTGAAATGCAAGCTCTGCCTGGGGAGGCTTGGGCCCAGAGGACAGCCAGGTGACGCTTGGGCCTTTCATACTGGTGTCTCGTTGGGCACAATCTGAGGCCCCAGAAGAGGGGCAAGGCCATTTCCATGGTTTCCCTAATCCTCCAGGGATGTGGCTGCCGTGCTTTAGGGTAAGTCAGTGACCATGATGTCGAAGTTATCACAACTGAGAAATGCTGGTATCTGTCAGGAACAGACCACCAAGCAGCTTTGGGTAACTCTTTAGGACCAGGATAGAAGCTTCTGGAAATGGATGAGCTTATTAGGTGGGGGGTGTTGTATCTTGGTGCTGTCTGGGTGGTCCCCTCTGCCAAGGTGGTACGTATGGCCTGATGGGGTCCAGATGAAATGACAGGCCCAGCCTCTGGGTGCCTCTGCCTCTGTGGCCTTCCAGGACATCACTTGGTAGTGCAGACACTGCCTGAGATGGCATCAGAGGGGACAAGACCCTTGGCACTGGGACTCTGGATGCTGGCTTGTGCTTTGGCCCCTTTTACATGTCCTTGCTCACCTCAGAGGGAGGCTGGGTGCCTCCAACCCTCCCTTCGGGTGTTGTCCAGTGTGTCTTAAGGTTTGATTCTGTAGAAATGGACGGGCAGACAGAAGAGGTGCCAGGAAACGCACGTGGTGGAAGGAACCCTGGCTAGGCTGAGTGTCCTAGAGACGGAATGACCCTGGGAGAGGTGGGGCCCTGTGCTTCTCATTGGCTTAGTCGCCAGCAGGGTCCATGGCTGAAAACCGGGCATGACCTTGGAAGGTCCATCTTCCACCAATGGACCCTTGCACATTGACCACTGAGGGCTGTCGGATAGCAACTGAAGCCACCAGAATAAGGGGATTATGGGAACTTCATGTCCTGTGATGGCATTGGGCAGTTAGTGAACATGAGTTCCTAAAACTCTTGTTCTACTTCCCTTTTTCTTGAATTCCTTGCTGTGACTCCCGAAAGCTACCTCTTCTGCTCCCCATCTTGTGTCTCAGAGAAAAATTAGATTTCAGTAAGTTAAGGATGTCGCTGGCCATCTGTGACGGGGTGGAACCCAGGGTCTGGTGCACACACCTAACCACTGGGCTGCTCCCTAACACCTAGGTGGTTGGCCCATGTTAAAGGGACTTGGGACATCTAATTGGAAGTCTCCGCCAACCACGGTGGCAAGTGGCGCTGTAGTTGCTATAGGGAAGTTTGCTATTTATAGCAACATGAAATGTAGACACCAGCGTCCATGCCCCAATGTCCCTGAGGAACAAACACATTATTCGTTCCCTGGATATCGTTTCCCATTTCTGCTTAACTGGGTTTCTTGGCCAAAAAAGAGGAGCCTTGAATATTAGACGCCCTACCCAGGTGTTTAAATTTGTATGATGGCCATTGATGCTGAACGATGTCTCTTTCTACAATTGGTTTAAAAAAAAAACTGTTTCTGGTCAGAATCTCAGCTGAGATTACAGTGAAGTACGGCTTAAGTTGTTCCTGAGAATTTGTATTGGACATTGTTTCCTGTTTCCAGCTTTGTTTGGGATCTTGGCTTAAATAAAACCAAGTGAATGCAAATGGATGACACCAGTTATAAACTCGCTCTCCACTCCCAGCTCCCCAGTTACTTGGCCCTCTGGAACCAGAGTGGGACCTTGTCTTACAAGCTTTAAACCCATGAGGCTCTCCTGGTCGGGAACCCCCATGTCAACTAGAACGAGCCTGAATAGCCAACTGTCCTGTAAATGAAGTAAGACTTGGCTTCCTAGAGTGCCCGGGGTATCTCCAACTAGACAGTGCAGTTTGCTAGCACAAACTGCCACCCTTAAGAATCCCAAAGTTGAGTTTGAACTTGATTTATGGCCATGGTAGAGGGGAAAGTTGACCATCATAGACTTACTATCAGCTCTAGGAAGGAGCTGATCCTGGTGACATTGCCCAAAACCAAGATGGTGGCACAGTGGGACCTGCAGCACTTTGTACCTTTTCCAGCCATCCCCATAGACCCCAGCTGCTCCCAGAAACTGCTGATGCACCAGGTATAATTGAGGAAGGGGACGTAGAGAGCCAGGAATGGGGGAACTGGGTGGGGAAGACACTGGACCTCTGATCTGCACTTTAAGCAGTAATGGCTATGACTATGGTCACTCTGCATGGGGGAGAACAATAGTGTTATGCAGGAGCTGGCTGGGCCATGAGGCCTTATATGGCTGTGATCATGGGACTGGAGTCACCATGCCTGAGCATGTCCCCACCCGTGCTCTTGTAGAATTGCCAGGTGGAGCTGTGAGTCTACACTCCCCACATTCGGGAAGGGGGGCTGCCAATCAATGCTGGTAGCCAAAAAGGCCAAGAAACCTCTTTGTTAACCATTTCCACATCTTCACATGGCATCAGCTGTCTGGAACACAAGTACTACAGTGACCTGATGTCCCTTGATTCAGATCCCGGTTAAAGTGCCCCAGGACTGGGACGAAGTGGCCTCCCTCCCTGTTCTTTGTGGTTCTTGAGATGCTCTGGCCTGATGTCTGGCCATGTGTTCATGGGAGTTTTGTGGACTCTTGGACCCACTTGCACTGAAGAGATCTCCTAAAGCTGAAAATCCACGTAGGTTGTTGGTGGCACTTTTGATCCTTGTTCTTTAACCCAGTGTCTGGTCAAGATCTAGACCCCCAACATTGCTCCAGTTTAGAGGTGAGGGAGCTCCCCTATGAGCCTCCCCATGCAGTGGAGGCTCTGCATGCTTGGAACTGACTTCAGCTCTTGCTGGGGTCCCAGTACGAGAACCCTGCTCCATGTTGTGTCCCCCCTCCTCCCCGCCATGCCTGCTCTCCCTGTAGGAATGCCCCTGGGCTTGACGCTGCACTTGAAGGTAACAGCCCATGAAGCAGCTTAAGCCACTGGCCATGGCTGCTGCTGTGGTTACCAGCTCTTCTGTCCAGCTGCCCAAACTGGCTGGTCCAGGAAGGATACTCTGGAGGCTTATCTCAAGCCACTTCAGACAAGGGGAAGGTTGCCTTGCTTTCTCAAATGACAAGATTTACCCCCAAAACGAAGCCAAGTCTCTTCCTCATTGAGATATGCAAAGTCGGACATATGTCTAGGAATTAAAGGAGACCTTATCAATGGCATCATATCTCACCACATGGGCTGTAATGAGCGGGAGTGGATGAGCCACCTCTCGCCCTCCCCGCCCACCGCCCACCAGTCTCCACCCTCCTCCTAACCTCCCTGAGGTTGCCCTGACTCTTCCCTGAGTCAGTTAGACACCTCTAATTCTCCCTTGTGGACCCTCCTTAAGGGACTCCTCGGTGTCTCCCCTCCCGCTTCGTATCAGACTCGGACCCTGCTAAGCCCTTCTGTCTAATCGGATTCTTTCCAGAAATCTCTCTAGCCTGGCTCCCATCACCCAATGCCCCTGGGTTACCTCCTCACATTCTGGAATAACTGTCCATGCTTTGGGTTTCTCCTCCTCCATCCCATAACTGGCCTCTGGTTTAAATGCCTTTGGCCCCTTCTCAGTAGGGGTATATGTGGGAACCATGAGCACTGGTTGGATTCACTCCTCCAGGACCTGAGTTAGTTTTAACTAAACTAAGCATATGGAATGGTGGTGACAGTCACTTCTGACTGAACCAGAGGTGTTTCTTCAAGACTAGGAACTTCCCCCAAAGAATTTTCTTACCACTTCCCTCAACTGCTCGCCACCTGCTAGGGAGGCTCAGTTCTGCTAGACTGGAATAAAATGGCAGATTCTCTGCTGTCAAGGTCCCTCAGTTCCTAGCCTACAGATGGCATCCACTCAAGGTCTTATGGGGACAAAGATGAGAACTGTTCAGTGAGATCAGTTTCTCTCCTGGCTACCTCCAGTGACATGATCACTGGATTTACCAACCCTGGGGAACTTGGTCACTGTTTCTTTATTGATCTTTCCAACCTTGGGCTATAGTATCACCTTGGATATAGGTGAGCTGATGAGTCACCTGGTGTGTGCCTATGCATGTGCACCAGGGGAGAGTCTCAGGTCTCAGTTGAATGATCTGGATGTGACGGTCATCAACTTTACCCTGCCTTACCAACTTGTAACTGGTCTTTTGTTGAATCACCTGTGTGGGCAGGACCAAGTCCCCAGTGGGACAAAAACATGTCTTGGTGACATCGAATCTCAGGAAGGTGCTTGACTACCCTCTTAAGAACACATGCTGACTCTCCTTGGTGACAATGCAGCACTAGGTGTGGCCTTACTTCTCGGCAACCAGTGGCAAACCTGAATCTTTGACTGACTTAAGCTGGAGTCTAGTGGACATGTTACTACTTGGTCATGCTTGCCTCATTCTGCATGCTGATCTTAAAGCCTAGTGACTTCCTATTGACCCCAGAGGCTGGAACCTTTCCTAGAATGTCCAAAGGTTCATGGAAAAGACTTGACATTTGCCTATAGACTAGGAGTGGGGTTTGCCTGGGTCTCCTGGACTTCTGGACCATTAGCTTAACACCGGAAGAAGCCACTCTGGAGAATCTTAGGCCAGGCATGCTGGTGCATGCCTGCAATCCCAGCAGCTTGGGAGGCTGAGGGAGGATCAGGAGTTCAAAACCAGCCTCAGCAAAAGTGAGGCACTAAGCAACTTGGTGAGACCCTGTCTCTAAATAAAATGGCTGGGGATGTGGCTCTGGTCAAGTGCCCCTGAGTTCAATATCATGTTAGTCTCAATAGAGCTGAGACCTCTGAGACTTGGCTTCTGTTCTTGCTGGATGATCTGCCCTGTCATTTCTGGAGATGATGGGAGATGTCAACTTCTCGTGAGCTAGAGCCTTAAGTGCCACAGACCACCAAACTAGTGTTCACCAAGATTCTAAAGTCTATGCGTGGGGTAACCTGACGTGGAAGGATTGCTCTTAATGTAGGAGGGAAATGGTCTGGGAAAGTCTCAAAGGCTCAAGTGGGTTTCCTGACCTCATTGAAGTAGACCTCTGACCCCTGTTCTACCTCCAAGGTCACCCCACACCTCTTGATCTTGTTTGGAGTAAGCCCGTGAAAGGCAGGTAATGACACTTGAAGCACGTGTGTATTGTCTTTTGTTGCAAGACAAAGGTCACCTACCACCCTTGGGTGCTGAGTTTTACTTGGTACAGCTGAGACTCTTGGTTCAGAAAAACACTGACCATAAAAGACTTTCACGTAGGAAGAGCTACATTAATGATGGTCTTCTGACATGGAGAACCTGTCAGAGAGCATACTTCTCTAGTTTCTTTCCAGTTCTCCTGCTCCTCCAGAGGAGCCTGGGAAGGTTTGAGAAGGTCCAGCAATGTCTTCCAGAACTGCCAAAGCTGTACCCTAGTGATGAGGACCCTAACTTGAGTCTCCTCGAAGTAGGAGCAATGATGAGTTTTTCCTCGTTACACTCTCTGCCTGTCACTCCTCTCTGCCCGTTAACTCTTGATCTCCTTAGAGAGAAGTGTCCCCAGTAAAGGCCAGGGAACAACGACACTTGGCCTCTGAGCAGAGGGACCAGAGGCTCAGGACGGCATCTGCTTGATATCAATGCTGAAAACTGAACCTCCAAATTCCATGAAGAGAAGCTGGAGCAGGCTTAGAATGGCTCTCCCCACAACTTTCCTATCCTAAAAAACCCTAAACTTTGATCTCGAGTCAGGAATTATTTAGCAACTCTGTAAATCCAGACCTCTGAGAGGGTGGGGCTCCCACTGGGTCCCTTGGGTGTGTTCCCCTGGGCCCCATGGTTTCTGGGGAAGTTCTCCCTCATCCTAACATAATTGTGCACAAGTTCGGTGGAGCCCCCTAGCCACCCGGCAGGTCCCTTGCTGGTATCAACACTATCCTGATGTCAAGTCCCCTGTCCAATAGGAAGATAAGTCCATGTCATTACCCCTGACATCTTAACAGAGTTGATACTGAATGTTCAAGAAGCCCGAATAAATGCAGGCTCATGAAGATTTTTAACTAAGACTTAAATATGCTCATGTTAGCAAAAGCATGCAGTTCTCCAGAGGGTAACGCGTTCTTGACGATTAAGGAGAATTCTTGCAACAAGATGATTATCCTTGAATCCAGTGGACATGATGTACAGGTCAGGGTCATTGGACAGGGAGAACTACTGGCAGGGGGGGAGGTTGTATAAATCTGTGGGATGCAGCTTATGCTGGTTTTTGGTCGGCAAAGAGCCCTCGGTATTTCTAAAATGGTCATAGAAAGCATCAGAAAGGCACAACGTGGCTTTCCTCTCGGCAATAACCACATCAATGACATGGGTTGGGTCTTGTTTCTCAACCTCTCAAGCATCCCTTAAACCTAGGTCTTATGTCTGCCTACTGCAATATACAAAGTCCATGATGTCTCTAACACACTCTCAGAAAAACCCAATTCCTCTACCAAATGACCCATAAGTAGTCACACTCCAAGTTGGCAGCCTTTTCCTCCACTGTTCAAGTCGGGATCCGAACATGGTCCATATGCTAGTAGCTAGCAGATCACAAGCCCTCTAAATGGATTAATTCATTTTGTCCCCTGGATTCTTGTCCTATACTGGACAGCCAATATCCTAGAGATGTGCCCGGTACCTGTCATGGCTTCACGTTCCTGTTCATGGTCCTCGACGCCTGCTCCTCACCCCTCCTGAAACTGAGTGTGCTGTTAGAACATCTTTTTTCTTTGAGGCTCTCTTAGCTTGGAGCAGGAATAGTGTCCCAAATCTACAACGCCTCAAAAGGCTCTTGCTGCCTATGGTCACGAGGCACCAGCCTTGCCAGGTGAGGCCTGGAATGACCTGTGGAGTTTTCGGTACTGCTTGGGAACTTGGCTCTGCTGTCGCCTGAGGATAGAGGTCCATAGTTCTACCTTCTATCTACTGCCTACCATGGTTCCTCAGATGAAAGGCTTGTCCTGTTGGCTTGACACCTAGTAGCCTGACTGCCCCATCCTACCAGGTGTGGGTTCCTGGACACACCCTACTGCCTATTGGCCTTTTGTTTAACGGGTGAGACCACCTGGGCCTTCAATAGCTCCTGCTGAAGGAGTTCTTGTTCCTTCTCAAAGTCCTGCTTCCTAAGTATGACACAAAAAGACTTCCATGAAGGTGATCATTGTAGTGGCCTGTCTTGAGGGACGTGTTGGGGGTCACATTATGGACATGAGATTGCTACTTGATGAAACCAAAGATTTTTTTTCTCCCTTTTATAAAGGTTCTTTTCCCTTCTGGGTGGTCATTACATGGGGACAAATGAGGTCCTTGTTCTAGTTCACGAATTGTACTAACTTGTTGAACAAAGTGTATAATCCAGCATTTCTAATTCTATTCTGAACAGACACTTCCAGCTCCCTGTACTGTTAACCATAGAAGTGGAATTTGCCTTCCATTGAGATGTAATGGATGTTGGAAA
This sequence comes from Ictidomys tridecemlineatus, assembly GCF_052094955.1. Taxonomy (NCBI): domain Eukaryota; kingdom Metazoa; phylum Chordata; class Mammalia; order Rodentia; family Sciuridae; genus Ictidomys; species Ictidomys tridecemlineatus. The sequence continues at coordinate 84,358,749 of NC_135478.1, read as the reverse complement.
ATGCTGGACACTCTCTCCTGGCAGCCATGGAAGACAAGAGAACATTCAGGAACATAATCCTTAATGCCTTCCTAGTTATCCTGCTAGGGCCACACAAGATAGTTCTATGTTACCTTCCGTAGAACTACATACACTGTGTATGGTCAGGATTAACTCTTACCATGGGAGGTTGGACAGTCTGCAATGCAAGGAAGCATTCTTGATCACTTCTAAAGACAAATACTGAAACAGGTAAGAAAGAGTCTAGAATAAGGTACAAGATGGCGGCAGCAGCAGAAGGCTTTCTACTGAAGCTTCGCCTCTTGTGCTTGCCTTCATAGTAAGGCCCATCCCAGCCTCTAACCCAAGAGTTGCATCAGAGGCTTGGGCAGGGCCAAACTGCAGCCAGTCAGTCAGATGGATGTGGTTATATCCCCTCTGGTCACTAGCCCTGAGAAGCGCTGGACGGCCAAACCTTGGTGCACAACTGCCCCCATGAAACACTCAGATCCAAGACCCTTGTTTTAAGGGTTTGTCTTTGTTCTAATGGTTGGCCTGTGTGGAAGGACCTGACTCCAACTCCCAACACTAGTCACCTTTGAGCATTTTTGCCACCCACTTAGATAGAACATCCATGGTCTAACCCTATAAAACCATGTGGTTGTCAAGTTTTCTAGACGGGCTCATCCAGAATGGAGGGTATCCTATAAGATAACCTGGACTCTGCATTTGGTTCCTTCTGATTCCACTCCACTTGGATACTTGGCAAGAGTCAGACAAAATGGTGGTCACTTCGTCTGGGGTCACATGTTAAAGCATGTGCCATAGTGTTCCACCTCTAAGGATGCCGAGATTGCTCCTCAGTTAAGTTCAACAGCCCTTCTTCTGTAAAGGGTCGACTCCTTGACTTGTGATTCATGTGGGGTAAAGGTTTGAGATCCCTGAAAGTGACTTTTTATTTCAACTGTAGAATCTGAACCTTGGGTATTGCACTCCCATCAGATGTTATAAATACATTCCATACTTACCAAGGGAATTCCTGAGTTTTCCTTCTATAGTTTTAGAAATCGTAACTTTAGAGGGTTACTGACATAACCCTTTTCACCTGTCTAGACAACGAGAGCCTCTTCAAACAGGCCCTAACCCTGTTGATTATGAGCAAATATTCTTCCTGCATTCTTTGCACAACCTATGGTCAAGGTCACCTTAACTTTCTTGACAGACTTGGACTCCTATCGAACATACTGTGTATGTTTACTAGGAATACTTAGTAAAGATGTGGGTGTTGGTTGAGGTCATTACCCCCAAATGATGTGGGGTTCCAGGAATTGAATCTTTGTCTATGTAAGGGAGCCATATTCTCAAAGAAGAGATTTTTTAGTCAGCTATTCTCAAGTTCCTACAGAATAAGTGTCCGCCATACTGTAGACCACACTTTCATAACTATGCCTAACAGGATGGATCTGACCACCACGCTCTCCCATGATTTCACAAGAATTCCCAAAGGGCAGCCCCTGTTAATGGTGTTCATGTCAATCATGGCAAGGTGAAGGCATCTGAGATAACTGGTCATTTGATGAATTCTGTGGATGAGCCAGGGAACTGGCCAGCCTGTCTTTCCAAAGTTGTGTGGCCCTTATTGGGCTCCACCAGCATTATTCCATCTTTAGTTTCAAGAAGCATCACCTTGTCAACTAGAATCTGCAATAATATCAGAGAATGATGGGCAATGTCAATCCTAAGACTGTGGTCACCGGATTCCAGCCAAACACTGGTGGCTGACCTGTCTTCAGTCATAGGACTGACATTGTCTCCCTCAACTATACCTGAAGGGACTTTAGGACCTGGCACTTAGGTTTGTGCCACTGTAAAGTCTTCCCCTGTGGGAACACCTCAGGGACATAAAGCATGCAGAGCAATGTCCATAGAATTTCTCCCTAAAGGTCCTCGGGTGCTTCCTGTGTACAAGCCCCATGAAGGCAGGGCTGGGTGTCCTTTTCCTGCTCGGGCCCAGAACCAATGGGGCTACACCTACACCACCTGTCCATGGCTGCCTGCCTCTGTATGAGAACCTCACATCTGAGAGAGTTCATGGACTCCTTGGGGCCAGAAACCAGATCTCTCCCTAAACATGGGTCCAGGGGTGACCAAGGCTCTTTGTACAACTAAGATGACTGCTCATGGCTCATGGCTTTCTGGACATGGGTCTTTTTTCCTGAAAACTGCCTCAGATGGACAGGGGATAGAACTGAGGTCACCTCTGGCTTTGCTTCTGGGCATGACATTGATGTGGCCTTGCTAGGTAGCACGGCCCTTGCTCCACTGTCCTCAGTACTCATTCCTGAAGGTGTCGGCTGCTTGTGGGTTCAGGTCTTGTGTGAACCCACTTGACCAAGTGACCAGCATTCCAGACAAGCGGTTGTCCTTCACCCACAGAATCCTAGGAGGGGAGTTGCCTCCAGTACCAGAAGGGACGGTTCCTCCCCCATTGAGAGCCCTGCTTCCCCTTTCTCATGTCATCAGGCAAAGGTCACAGGTGTCCCAGGGCTTTCACCACTATCTGGGGTGGAGACCCTAAATGTCACCTAATGACACTGGGGCAAGTTATTGTAGGACAGCTAAAGCTCAGCTTCCCCCCTTGACCATTCATCTGGCATAGGATCTCGAAGACTGAGAATATTTGGAGTGAAGACGGCGAGAATCTAGAGAAGGAACCGCATCTGTCCTAGGGTCCGCCTTGGAGCATGGGTGGGCTGCCATCGCAGGTGCCTGGGCTTCCTCTTTCTAGTTCCCCCAGCTCCATGGAGGAGCCTGGGGACCCTCCTGGGGAAGGCAGAGCACTGAGCTTGCACAGCGCGGTCCGAACTGGACCCTCTCTGTGGGGGTCGTGCTCTGTGGTTGCACCTCCAGGTAAGAGGACTCATTCCTTAAGCTTCGACTTTGTTCCTCTTCATTCACTTTTTTCCTTGTTAAACCCTGGAACAACTTATTAAGAAAAAATGCTGCTGTGTCCCAGGGAAGATCATCTGAGGAAGTGCACCTTGCGCGGGAGACTGAGATTTGGAAGGGCAGAGCTTTTGCTCCAGATGCCAATATGGGGAACCAAAGCACAGGCCCCCCTGAGCAGGAAGAGAAACTGGTTCAGACTAAGGTGACTGTTCCCTAGGGTTCATCTAGGTCCTCCTGAAAAGTCCCGGGCTTGGTTTATGGATTGGAAGTGACTTGGCACATAGGACGGACTTCTATATTGATGGCCCTGAGAGCTGGGCTCCTGTCTGCACTTCTCTGGTCTTCTCTATGGGCTCCTAGATGAATCCTCCCTCACGTTGGCTGTGGAATTCACTTATGTGCAGACTTGGTGGGGGCCTCCCTCCTGTTGCATGGAGGATACCTCATCATTGTCACAGGGTTCCTGTGTCGAAGGTAGACCTGACGGTCACTGTTCACAAAGTGACTCTTTACCACAGGTCTTTATCTTGGAGCACATGTGGCCCTGTCATGAGTGGGAATCTCCAACTTTCCCTCTAGAAACTTCCCTTTTAGTACAAAAAACAGGAAATTTCTCACGAAACATTATCATGTTGAATGGCAACGTAGGGCTCTTGTTGTTATAACCAGGAGGTGGCCTTTTCTTAATGGACAGGACCTCAGAACACTCATGGAACTTGAGAAACATCTCAATCATGGTACACCTGGTCTTTCGTGTGGCCAGAAAGTCATTGGTTTCGCTTCTTATAAAAATTTCAGAAACGCACAGAACCAGCCAGAGAAATGGCTGTTCCCATCGTGTTCAGGGACCCACCTCTGACAGCTGGGACACGGTGTCTGGTTTCCTCACCAGCTCGTGTAGCTACCCCTTAAGGCAAACAAACATCTCCATCTGCAGCCTCCATGGTGTATGGACATGTATCTAATATCTTAATGCCTTTAGCATTCAGACTCAGCTTCTCCGGCATCCAGCAACATGTAAACAGTCAAGCCAAACTTTCACAAGGATCATCAAAACTGGCTTGTTTAAATGGGGATCCAGATACGGCCTACACATCATGAGCAGGGGTTCCCCCACCTTTTCCCCTGGCAATTTCTGTCTTCCCTGTGTCCTAAAGAAGACGTTTGCTTCAGTCCTCTGAATGGGAGACATTTTCCCCCATAAATCTAGTTTTCCAGCCCTGAGAGCACAAGACTCTAGTTCTAAGGTAAAGAAATGAGAAAGGAAACAGCCTCCCTTGATAATGAGCCAATTGGGACCTGACAGGCCTCACCTGTCTCTCTGAGCAGGTCTGGACAAAATATCTGGGGGCAAGAAGGACTTTGATGGTGAACTTGTTTCAGTGGAAGGAGTGGCATCTATCGAGCTGTTGGTCTTGACGTGGAGAAATCTGTCACTGTTGTCTGCTCTCCTGACTTCTCCCACTTTCTCTAGTCTTGGGGCTGCAAGGGGAAGCCTGGGGACACTCGTCACCCATGGATGAGCTTTTTCTGCTAATCAGAGCTGTAGCCCATTAGTGGGGTATCAAGATGGCTGCACCTCAAGATCAGTTCTGTGGTGATGCAAATAACCGAGTTCTAACTCTCTGCTTGGCTCCTCATCTTGTGAGAAATGCAGGCGTGTCCTCAAGGCTCGTGAGGCACTATGTATGGAGAGCTGAGGCCGAGAAGGCAGAGTCGGTGTCAGCCTGAGTGGCCACTAACAGAAACTGAACCTCAGACTGCAACGCAGAGGGAGGAAAAGCAGGCTCAAGGGTCCTGGTCCGTCTTCTGCAGAGGAATCCTGAACTGTCTTCAGGTCGGAAGTGACCTGGCAGTGGGGCCATGACGTGGGAGTTGAGGCTAGGGGGCCTTGGTGTTTTCTGGGGTGTCTTCTTGGCTCTATTATTCCAGGGTGAGTTCCCCTGACTCGGGATCCACCTATGGGCACACTGATGGGCACCTCCTGGCCTGTGGGTCAGGCTTCTGGCGTCAGCACCATCCTGGATTGTAGCCTCTGTTGGGGCACCACCCTGGACCACCAGTGTCAGATGGACCTGACACTGAAAACCTATGAATGGTTGTCCTTGGTTTGCCTCAGCTTCCCTGGTGTGAGGAAGAGACTGCCAGATGTGGGGGTGCACACCTATAGTCCCAGTGGCTTGGGAGGATCAAAAGCTCAAGGCCAGCCTCAGCAACTTGGCCCTAAGTAACACAGCCAGACTGGGTCTCAAAAGGGGTTGGGGGGATGAGACTCAGGGGCTTAGCACCACTGGGTTCATTACCCAGTACGCCCCCCAAAAAAAACACCCTAAGACCCTATACGGACACTCCTACCCAGTAAATTGGAAACACAATTTTAACCAAAGTAATCATCTCAGTGTGGCATGGTCTAGAGCTGTCTTAATCTCTCATATTTAGAATACACGGAGGACACTATGTCTCACATAGCTTTATGACCTCTGAGGCACTTGAAAGTGTATTTGGGGTACAATCTGTCACTGACTTATTGAGGAAAGAATTCCCCATCCTGCACACCATAGCTCGCATTTTCTCTTACTGTGAGGAATATTATCTGGATTTGGAGGAACACGCTCGGTCCTCCTAGCACTTAATTGCTAGACTTTAGCGCTCAGCTTAGATTGATGTCCAGCCCTTCATGGTTAGTGGGGAAGATTCCAAGGATGATGGAGGAAAGGGTGCCTTCTCCCAAGGTCCTAGGTGCTGCTGTGTTGGGCTTCCCCTTTGGACAGGAGGCTTGACCATCTTTCACAGATGATTGGTTAGTTCCTGTCACTGTGGCTCTTTGAGGTAGAGCCCGTGGTTGACCAGATGCCTGTTCTCCCAGCCTCCACTAATACTGACTCCTGAATATTCGAGGCTCCCTGTACATTCTGCCTTGGGCTTCCCTAGGATCCCACTCCTTGCCTCTTAAGATATCCATTCTCAAAGTGGAGACTGACAAAACAGGAAAGCCCTTTCTGCCAAAAAGCTTGGATCTTGAAGTCACATTTTTCTTAGACTTCAGAAAACTAAAATATGTTTCAAGTTAGTCCTAGAAGGAAGGAATGCATTCCTTCTGCTCTTTGGGGGTTGACTCTGCCTCCATTTCTTCCTTCTGACTCTCAGGAAATATGTGTGCCCTTGACCCTTGGGGTCCAGCTGGGCTGACCTGCTCCACAAGTAGCAGGTGGGTCAGGCAGAACTTGGACCCAAATTGTGACCTTCCCTCACTGCAAGAAGAATCAGAATTTTCCCTTTTTAGAAATGTCATTGTGGGGAAAAGCCAGAGCCTTCAGTGACATTTCCAGAATGAAGCCTGCAGTCAGGACAAAGGCTGTGTTGTGTCCCTACTGCCTGGGGACCCCCACCCCCACCCCATGCCACTCTGGGGGGAACTTGAAATGCACACCCAAGCAGCTGTAGCAACTGTGTGGCACCTGGTGGGCCAATTGCCCAGTGAGTCTAGTCCTGTCACTCCTAGATCACCAAACCCATTAGTCAGTGGATGAGATGGGCTAGGTGGACGTACCCATCTGGTTCTTAGAGGCAATGTTTCCAAGACTTTTGCCCAGTTTCCCTCCACACATTCAGGGTCTGGAACTCAGGAGAGATGGGGGTGGGAGATGGTGTCTGACTTCATGTGGGGTCTTCACTTGGCCATTTGCCAAACTTTTTCAGCAAATTCCTGAAAGTTGCACCAATGACATCTTGGGTTATCTGGGCTCCCCACTGTCTTGCATTAGCCTATCTGGAGAATTTGCTAATCTTTACCAGGCTGACAATTCCCTTGAGAAGCCATTGCTTTTCCTGACTAGGATGCAGTTGGATACTGAACAGAATCCTGTGAGGGGGTGGCTTATGTTCTGTTGGGGCTGTCCCTGCATGCACTCCATGATGGGAGGCTAGGAACTTGCTCCATGCAGAAGGGTCTACTTTCTGTCTAATGTGCTGTTGTCCTTCTCCAGTGTGGCCACCACTTTATTGCTCATAGGGACATCAAGTATCCATCCTGAAAGTGTGGTCACCGAGGGTCTGACTGGCATTTCCTGACATAGTCTGGGGGTGGGTGACTAAGGGTCTGGATCTAAAGGGACCACAGCCTTCCCCCAGCCCTATCTGAACCCGAGTTAACTACTCCTGGCTGGGGGTTTTGCCCTCGTCCATGGGTGTGCATCTCACTGACCTTGACTCTGTTCTCCACAACACCCGTGGAATATCGCCCTACGATGGGTCAAGGCTCTGAGTCTCCACATAGGGGGTGAGCCTGCAAAGTGCCCCTCGCCAGCTCAGGATTACTAGTGTGAACAGGGGATACGTCCTTCTTCCCCACCTCCTGTCCTTAAAGCCTGCACCTGGGTGAACACATGTTCACGTCAGCGCCGTAAAGAACACCATCTCCAGGGAGACAGGCAAGTGCCCGTTAGCCAGAGTGCCATGTACAAGGCTCGAGAAATACTTCTGCCTTTCCTGTCACATCTGAACCTCTGTCAAGGACAACTACCCTGATGGGAGTGAACTTGAGTTCTTGTTATGGTTCAGAAATGTTTGTCATAGAAAACTTTGAACATGTCAAACCTGCCGAGAGTCTCCCACTTGCTCACGGCTGGCCTTGCTCATAGGGCTGATGACGGCCATTCTGAAATGCAAAACCTGGGCCTCAGACTAACCTGTCCCGGGAATGGGATGATCCTAGGATGGGAATGGGTACAAAAGAACTTCGGTGTGGACCCTCCACACACTTTATTTTCCAAATGGGGCCAAGTAGCATCTCTTCAAAGGACAATGTTTCATGACTTGAAAATCCAGGAGCATCAAGTCTATAGTTCTCAAAAGTAAGCCTTAAGGATGAGCTCAGGTTAGGATCATGGTCAACTTCTTATTCAGCATTGATACTGACTGTCTGCTTTCATCCTAGGGCCTTGGGCACTGGACCCCCTTAGAGCATAACTGAGCTTCTTCAAGCAAGTGGGCTGTAGGTTCAGAAACAATATCCTGGTCTGGCTGCATTGACCAGCTTGCCCAATAACTTCTTTCATCCTGAGTCCATATCCTCTGAAATTTCCTAGAACCTAAACTGGTTCAGGTGTAAGAGGACTGCTCTGATCAGTCTATTTTTCAGTATGACTCGGTTTCTCAAAGTCTTTCTGCGGTCACCTTGGGGGGCCTAGTGAACCCAATACCACTAGTTAGTAACTGCCTTGCAAAGCTTGAAGCTGACTTGGCACCCTATTGCCATGACCTTCAGCAAGAATAATGGCACAAAGACGAGCTGGGCTTCTCTGTGGACACATGGTACTAAAAATATGACCACTAATGGTGGCAGGGCTGGAGAGGGCATTGAGACCATGGAAATAGCCTCTTCCAGGAGCTTCCTGTCCTCTTAGCACTTACTGAGGATGGCGGTACAAGCCTCCAAGCCATCAGGATGGTTACAAACTTCTGAATTCTAGCACTCTTCTCAGTGCATACATCACCCACAATAAAATCATGGCAGAAACTGCTGGCACAACATAAAAGTGACCCACGGATCACTTCTAAGGCTCACAGCACTATCAAATACACAACACTAAATATTGAGCCCACCAGCTGATCACATTACGAATGCATCACTTTGACATGTCAATCATGCCATCAGTTTTTCTAAACAAACCCAAAGGAAAAGGAACAACCCACGTGGAAATTGACAACCTGCTCTCGCCCTAAATATACTCGATGAAAAACTGTACACACTTAAAAATCAAAGCATTGTGCCCACTTTCTTGAATTTTTAACTGTCAACGGACCTTTACATGTGGTGCTGGGAATCTATCCCAGTGCCTCACATGTGCTAGGCAAGGGCTCTACCCCCGAGCCATACCTCCAGCCCTGAATTACATACTTGTGACTGGGAAACCCTGGGAATGGCTACCACTGGATTATAATACTGGCAGAGCGCCCTGGGGTTTTAACCCATTGTGAAACCATAAAGGTCTCCTGTTAACACTTTGAAGAATGTTTTATATATTCCAAGTCCTATGTTTGGAGAAGGGCAAGAGAATAGCCCGTCCTGCTTTCAGATACTTAGTCTGAACATAGAAGCTTTTCATCTGATTAACTGGGATGAGTGGCGATACCCAGCACTCTGCCAGCAGGGTGTAGGTAGGACCAGGGATCCATTGCCCGTGGCCTGCTGGAGCTGACTGTACAGGGATGGTCAGGCTCTCCCTCCACTCCCTCTATTCCCCCTTGCCTAGGGCTCCTGGCTGTTAGCAGGTTTGCATTAAGACTTTGCTTCTGGGAACACGTCAGGGGCACATGCTGCTCTCTAGGAACAGGGGTGGAAATCTGCATCTGGAAGTAAGGAAGTGTCCTTGCTCCTGTATCTCTGGGAACCCAGGCCCATGCAGCCCAAGCTGACCCCAGCCTTCCATGTTGGCATAGAGCCTGACCCTCTGGGCCACAGGCCTCCGAGGACAACTGTTCTCCTCTTCCCCAAGCTGAGCTGGGATCCTGGCCCAGGAGGTCAGTGTGGGCTCCATCTTCAGGGCTCCAGCAGCTGCTCTAGGAGAGGGGCAGGTCACCCCTGCCCAGGTGGAGGAGCACAACACAATCCTGTTCTCAGAACTTCCAGGGACGTGGTGTAAGAATGCAATGCCTAACTTCTCGATTTCTTTGACTCGCTCAAACTGTAAGTTGTCAGGTTACGAATTTCTGAACTCTACCACCTCTGAGGGGGAAGGTCTTATTAAATCTTCATTGGTTGGGGAAACCCCTACTTGGGAAATCACAGTAGAAGCTACCAGAATGATATAGAAGCAAAGACCCTTTTCTAGACTCCTGGGAGTGTTAATTCTAATGATGTCCAGATCTGGCCTCCTGGGCCACGACGGGAATGTTCTTTGGACTTTCTTAGGAAGGTGACTTGCTGGCATCTGGTCACCTGGCATTTGGGCATGCAAAGTGCTGCCAATCAAAGCTGACCCTGGCACCTCAGTAAGGCAGGTCAGGGCTGTGGGGAGCTGGGTCGTCTTCCGATGTCTCTCCTTAAACTGGCATGTCTGCCCTCCAGCAGTTATTCTGGAATTGCCCATCACTCGTTCTCGTGAAAGGCAGATGGTCTTGATCGGCTGCCTGGTGTTCTCCAAACTTTCTGGCTTTGCTTTAAAGGTAGGATGGGGGGGTCCATGTGTTCTTCCCTGGGTTCCCCTGTGGAGGCCTGCAGCCTCCATTCTCAAAGTTTGAGGCTGATAGCAAGAAAATTCTTAAGGAGCTGTGACCTTGAAGTTGTCTGCTTTTTTTCCCCCCATAAAAATTCAAGATGTGAACGTGCACTGTTAAGAAGGAGGCATCCGGAAAGAAAGGCTCCATTGGCCTTTCTCAAGACCTGCCTTTTTCTTTTTCCTCTCAAGGTCCAGGTCTAGCTCTGTTGTGCCGAGAAGCTGGAGCCAGGTCGGACTGGGCCTGCTCTTCACCAGCTACAGGAACCGACTAGTTCTACTGCTTCACTAACCAGCTCTGATCCTTGGCTAACCACCTCCTCAATGCTCAGTCCTAGAACAAGGATGGTGTAACAAGATGCAGCACTAGCCAGGAAACTACCTTTTGGGGTTTTTGTTTTGGCTTTGGGGAGCAGAGGTACAGGGGATTGAACCCAGAGGCGCTTTACCCTCGGTGGGCGAGCTTTCCCTGATGCGTGGCTCACTGGAGAGTAGCAGGGGAAACTCTCTCCTTTATTTTTAATTGATCAGCCTCAAAATGCGATGCACTCGGCTGGCTGCACCTTGACCTGGGTGGTGCTAATGGGAGTCACTGGGGGTTGTGCCACTGGGAGCCTTCAGGATCCACAGCCCACGGTGCCACGTCACCCATGCACCAGTCACACCTGAACCTAAGGAGACCTAAAAATGACTTCCTGCAGAGGACTGAGCCTCAGGAACTCGCCGCCTCCCTCCCCAGTGCTCCCTGGGCTCACCTCCCAAGCAAACACTTCCCCTCCTCCATCGTCTCCAGACCTGGTTCTGAGGAGCCCAGTCCAAGGTGCCTGCCACCTCTGCAGAGAGGGCTGGGGCTTTTTCCTGGGTGATGCTTGGCTGGGTTTGTCCTGGTCACACTGCTGATGCCCGGAGAGGGCAGTCCCCGCTGCTTCCTGAGCTATCCTGCACTTTGCAGCCTTCCTGTGAAGCTGAAGAAGCCCCCTGCTCCTGTCCCTTCTCAAATAGGCAAAGAAAGAGCCAGTGGTTCTGGACATCCCAGGGCCTAGGTCAGAGCTGCTTGGGCCCGAGCCCTGTGCCAGCCTGGGCATGAGAGAGTGGATATGGCCAACTCCTCTTCCCCACATCCCACTGGAAAGGGAGTGGCATTTACAGAATCTTATGGGGACAAGAGGAGGGGGCTAAATGGATATTCCCAGGATCCAGAGATCACTAAGCGACACAGTTAAAAAATAATAATAGTCTTCCCTAGAAGTTGGGAACAGAAAATCAAGTTGCCATGAGTCTCTACAAGCATGAGAGAGAGAGAGAGAGAGAGAGGGAGAGAGATCACTCCGTGTCAGCTTGCCCATACCTGGGCAGTCCCCAACCAATATGCATTTCCTCTGGCTCTAAGATTTGTTTTATGGGCTGTTTTGGGGGGAAAGAAGTAGAATAAGGTTTTTGAAATATCATCACTGAATGCTTCTAAGAAGATTCAGAATCCTGAGCAGAAAGGGAGGTGGGGCTGCTTCCCTGGGTAGGAGCCACAGGGAGTCCAGGACAGTCTGGCCAGCTCTGGATGGGGCTGGCCAAGCCCAGGGCAGAGGAGGTCATCTTGCAGAGATGCCAGTGGACCACCCTGAGCAGGGCTGCTCCGCAGGGCTCACAAGTGGCTTGTTCTCTCCCAGACATCTGGGCACCGGGCTCGGAGGAAAGGTTGGAGACAGCGTGTGTCTTGGCTGAGCCGGCGAAGGGTCCAGGAGATAGTCCGTTTATAAGAAGGGTGTTTGCATCTCCTGTGCTTATGCAGAAGAAAGCCACCATGGACTCCGAGAGGGCTGCAGCCTGGGGGGATTGGAAACGTGGAGATAGAGATTATGGGGTAGGGAGATGGGAAAGTGGGAGGGCTGGGGGCCAGGTTTCTGCACCTCTTGAGCCGTCAGACACCAGAGGGAGGAGGGCAGCAGCTTCTGTGCTTGCCCCATGTGACCGAGGCACAGAAAGCCAACCCAGGCCTCCCCTTCTTCCAGGCTGAGCCTTAAGTCAACTGCCACCGACCGACATTTTCCAATACCCTTAGAAGGAACCTAGGCACATGCTCATTCAGCGGGCCCGATCACCACCACGGAAATACCAGGACGTGACCTGGCGAAGCATGCCACCCACCACCTGGGGGTGACACTTGGCATCAGGATGCTTGCATATCAGCTGGTGTGAACCGGATTCCTCTCAGAGGGGACCAACAGCCCCAGCTTGCCTGGAACTCTGCTGGCTTTCAGCCTCTGATGTCCTGCATCCTGGGAAAAAATGTCTGTCCTTGGAAAAACATTTTGGTTGGTAAATCATGCTGACTACACACAGAGCTCACCCTGGGTCTTTTCAAGCACATTGGTGACTCCTTTGCCAAAATAAGTCCCACTCCCACTGTTGCCTGCCTAGCACCATGCTGACCCCATCAACGTGGTCCACGTGTGTCGTCGATGCTGATGTCCTGCCCCGCCTCCCCGGTGCACATACCCCTTAGCTGCTGCCCGTCCCTCATATAGGAAACTGACATGGACCTTCCTGGAGAACTGACCTGGGCTGCATCAAGCTAACCAGCTGGAGACGGGGACCTGCAGGGTCCCAGGCCTTGGTTGAATGCAATGGTTCTCAGCCAGGTGACACGGGGCATGTCTAGAGACAATTTCGGTTGTCGTGACTGGGGACATACTACTGAACTCAGGTGGGCAGAGGTCAGGGATTCTGCTGAGTCTCCTACAGTGCCCAGGTTATCCCCCAAGTGTCACTAGTTCCAAGGTGGAGAAACCCTGGTGCATATGGCATCAGCTTCTCTGTTGCCTGATTGATTGACAGATGCCTTCCCTCTTGCTCCCCTCCCACAAATCTCGGTCCTCCCTCCTCAGACCACGCAAGTGCGGTTTGGACCCGAGAAGACAGCCCAGGATATTTGAGAAGAGACTTGGGCTGCTCCTGAGGGATTAAACCCCCTGCCTCCTGTCAGGTTCGCAGGAGCAGCAGCTGACAGGAGGAGTCGCCCAGAGTGATTGATTAAGGAAATGCACCAGGAGAAACCAATGGAGGATGAGGGAAGAAGACGCCCAGCCAGGGTGAGATCTCAGCAAAACCTCGGCTTAGCCTGATCCTGCGGGGGAGCCTTGCTGTGTAAATTATAGCTCAGAGCGGGGCCCAACATTCCAGGCAAAGTAGCGGGGGCTCGGGCGCTGACCCGCCATGGCTGAGCTTCCTACAAAAGCAGTGCTGGGCTCAGATGATCAATGCTGTGCCCCATCGAGGGCCATCAGCTCCTGGACTTGCAGGCAAAGCAAGTCCTCTGAGAAGACCTCCAAAGACAGTCACAGCTGCAGCCACAGGACCCACGAGGTCATAGAGCTGAGGATGTTATCCCAGGAGGGGTAAGAGACAGGGACTCTGGGTGGAGCTCCAACAGTGCAAATCTGCTGAAAACCCAGGTGACCCGGTTAAAACCAATCACCCACTTCTGATCTGCAAAGTGCCAGATTCTGCACATGTGTCCCTCCTCCCCAGGAGCCAGCAGACAGCCATAGTGAGTGGGTTGAGCACCCACGAGATGAGTGGGAAGCGTGGTGTGACACCCTCGTCACCGGTGTCTGCCATGCCTTCCCCTCGCCTCCTAAGAGGCTGCAGACGTCTCTCCCTGCTCGTGATTTATTTGTCTCTAAGGTTGTTCCTTAAAGGAAGCACATCTGCGCATCAAATCCACCCGGCTTCATCAGCTGAGCGCTCGCCACTCTCTGGCAGACAGCCCTGCCTCCAAAGAACCATCTTTAGAATGTTCTTGAAGCCACGCGTGAGCTGGAGGATGCTAGAGAGCGTCAGAATTTTCTTTCCAAAATTGGCTGCGGACCTTCATTCTGGGCAGGGCGAATTTCCCGTTCCGTGGGATTACCCAGGAGGACCCGGGCCCCAGGGAAGTGCCAAGACTGAGCGCCTCTCCTTGGTGCCATGGAATTGCCGTACCCTTAGGTCTCCTCCTTGGCAAGGGATGCTTCGATAGTGTACCACAGTGGACGGCTCATGCCACTGAAAGTATTGCCTCGCCATTCTGGAAGATGGACGTGTGGGATCACAGCATGGCAAGGCTGGCTCCTCCTGAGAGCCACGAGGCACGTCTGTTCCATGCCTTGCCCCTGCCGTTGGTTGGCAGACTTGGGCTACAGACCATGTGTCCCACCTCTGCCTTCACCTTGATGTGGGGGCCTCCTTGTGTGCACGTGTCTGTGCCCAAATTTCTCCTTTGATGAGACACCCGCCATATTGAATTCGGGACCCCCTCCACTAATGTGGTCCAACACCTTCAAGGACCCTGTTGGGAGGCCCTGGAGTTTAGGGCTTCAACAGGTGAGTATTTGGGAAATGCAACTCCGTCTCCTACAGGCGTCTCACGGCAGGATGGCCTGCCATCCCGTGTTGTTGGGATGATGTTGGAGTGAAGGGTGGAGGGGAGTGTCCACAGGACAGAGGAAGGGAAGATGGCCGGGTGACAGACAGGTCAACTATGGTGAGAATGAGCCAGCCTTGGCCCACAGCCTCTGCCAAGCCTCACGGTGGCACCAGTGTCTCCACACCCTCTGTGCACCTCTTCCTATCTGTCCACACCTGCCTTTCACCCCCACGTGTTCCCTCCCTCCACCTGGGACACACACACACACACACACACACACACACACACACAGATTGGCCCCAGTTCCAGGTCGGCTGCCCCCAGCTTGCTGCAGGTAACACCCTGACCGTGTCGTGGACATTCTCTCTGAAGACTCTGTCCCAAGGTTTGTGGATACCCTGGGCAAGGCGAGGCCCTTGACATCACTCCTCCTAGGCCACAGGCACCTTGACCAACAAAGGTGGGAGCCAACTGATAAGTGCTCCCGTCCTGGGCCCTGGCAGACACTTCTGAGATGCACTTCATAGGACTCCTTGGGTCCAGCAGAAGAGGCACTGGACGCCTATGGTGTGGCCAGGTCCTCCGGCTCCTGCCCTGATCTTTGTCCTTCTCCGTGGGGTCAGGTCCTACGTTGGCTCTCTGTGCATGAAGCTTGCCTCCGGCTCTGCTCTCAGACTCAGGCTAAGACCTTCTGGGCACTTCCACAAAAGGGAGTGGGCTTCTGCCTGGTGCCAACAGCACATCCCACCTCCTCCAACCCCCTCCCATGGGGACAAAGAAAGCTTTCAGGGGACAGCATTGGGCGGGTGGGGAGAGGGGGTGGGCAGGGGCTGGGACACCATCTCCTTCCTGTGAGCTGAGATGGGCTAGGGGCTTGAGGGAATCCCCTGGGCCACTGAGTAGCTCCATTCCCAAGAGCCCTGAGGCTTTCTGCAGCTAGTATTTGGAAGTGGGCTGGTCCTCCAAAAAAATAAATAATGCCACCCTCCTAGGAGCCCCATCCCCCATCCCCATCCCCCTCCCTGGAGCCCCACCCTGTAAGCACAGCCCCCGTGGGGCTGCCTCAGCCCTAAGAGCAGCCCTGAGAGCAGGTCTCGGCAGGGCTCTGGGCTGTGGCCAGGGCTTGAAGCTTTGAAGCCTCACCTTCCTTTGAGGAGCCTTGGTGCAGTGGCTTCTGCTGTCCACACCTTGGTATTCTGCTCTGTGCAATGGGCGTCCTAACAATGTGGAGGGCAGTGACCTCAGGGGAGACCTGGGGAGTGGCAGGGGGCTGGGAGTGTTCTGCTTCTGCATCAAGGGTGCTGCTCTCTGGGTGGGTCTGGTGGGTAACCACTGAGGACGTCTGTGGTTCCTTAATAAGAACTTTTAAACTCAAAATAAAATATTACCTGCTGCTGCTGCTGTTATTAGTGATGTCATTCATTCCAAGCTGTAGGAGAAGCTGGAGGCGCTCTTGGCTGATGCCAGGACCCCAGGAGCCTTGCCTAGGGCCCTGGTCACTCGACACCCCTCACCAAGAGCCCAGGTCACATGCTGGGGACTGCTCCCAGTTATCCCCATTTTACAGAAAGGGACATCAAGGCCCATAGAGTCAAGGTCACCCAAACACAGCCCGTGCTCCTGACGGCTGCCCTTCCCAGCTGGCCCCAGCCCTCCATCTCTTTCCTCCCCGCCCTCACCTCTAGCCTCTGTCCCCTCCCCCGCTAGTGCTTTTAGCCAGGCTGGGTCCTTGCCAAGTCTGGGCTGTCACAGCGTTCCCATCTTTGATCACCAGGCAGCCCAGATGTTGGGCTGATCAAAGGCAGCTGCTGCCTGGACCCTCCCCAGAGCGCACCATTATGGATGCTCTTGGAGAGGGCAGGAGCCTGGTGGGACAGACACAGGATGTGAGAAGGAGCCTTGCTGGGCGGGGCTCCCTGGGTGGTGCCAGGGAGCTAGCTGGGCTCTGGGGCCTTCCCTGAGGCTGCAGGTCTCAGAAGGACCGGGTCATGGCAGAGAAATGGGTGCTCAGCCCAGGACATGCTGCAGCTAGATCCAGGGCCCTGGACTCACGTCAGGTCACACAGCACCATGTCAGAGGTGAACGAGGAGGCGGGTGGCAGCCTGGCTCCTGGGGATGATTCCCACCATTGACGTGACCCCAGCATCTCACAGGTGCTCCAGAGACAAATTTCCTGCTACAAAAAAATTAAATAAAAAAAAAGCAGAGCATGCAACAAATACACAAGATAACTTAGTGAGCTTTTATTTTTAAAATACAGACGAACAGAGGGCAGAGAAAAACAGATACAGTGGGGGTGAATACAGTGGTAGATCTGTCGTATGTTAATTTGACGCAATTTATAAGCAGACTCTCATATCACAACACCTAAGATGTATTCAATGTTTCCTGGTTTCCAGACACAGGTTTACCTCAATTTTGGACAATTAAGGTATGTGATTTTTATTAATATATTTTTTTAATTTGAGAAAAATGTAAAAGCGTGCCTACTTGGATACCCACTTTCCAACAGATGTGATGTAACCAGGTAAACACTCCTGGAGGTGACAGATGGCCAGATACAAAGCTGGCATATGCCAGGAGCCCCACACCTGCAACCTGACTGGAGGGTGGAAACCCCACCTCGTCTCTCCTCCCCATGGGCAAAAGGGGGTTTTATGGTGTGCTGAAGGGCTGGTCTTCCCCACCCCACCAGCCCTGGGATCATGCGGCCGCCTTGCTGGCGTGCGTGCTCTCTGCCCAGCTCTTTGCAGTGTTATTTGCAACAAGAGTTGTGGAAAGTAAAATTGTCCTGGGTTTGCCGGGTACAGAAATGGAGACAAGAAGAACCAGGAACTGTGGGTGATGGAACCCGCACACACCAGCTTCTCCCTGCAGATCATTGCTCAGAAATTTCCAGAGTCAGTGGTTGAATGTGGCCACGATTATAAAAATTATCCATTAAGGCATAAGATTGCAGCTTCCTGGTTGGGCACCTGCCTCGCACATGCAGGAAACTGGCCCTAGCAGGAGCGTTGGTACCCTGGAAACTGGCGACACTATACAGCAGGTGTCGTGGTTCAGACGTGAGGTGTCCCCCCAGAAGCTCGTGTGTTTGACAAGGCAAGAAGGTTCAGAGGTGAAATGATGGGGTTCCGAGAGCCTTAACCTAGTCAGCCTGTGAATCCAGGGGCATGGATTAGCTGGGGTTACCCGAGGCAGGGCAGGTGTGGCTGGAGGAGGCAGATTCCCTGGGTTGTCTGTGGGGTGGATAGTGTCCTTGTTGAGCAGAGCTCTCCCTGCCCCCCGACTGTCATGTCCTGAGCTGTTCTCCTCCGCCAAACTCTTCCCCTGGCATAGAGCAATGGAGTTGGCTGTCTATTGACTGAGACCTCTGAAAACCATGAGCCCCAAATAAACTTTTCCTCCTCTAAGTTGTTCTTGTAGGGTCTTTTGGTCACAGAAGCAAAAAAAAAAAAAAAAAAAAAAAAACCCAAAAACAAAAAAAACACAAACACACACACAAAACTAATACAGCAGGAATTCCCTCTCCCCAGAACATACTCTGTCCCATGGAAAACAATTGTTAAAGTTTTACCAGCTGAGACAGGAGGATTGCAAGTTCAAAGCCATCCTCAGCAAGGGCAAGACCCAAAGCAACTCAGGGAGACCCTGTCTCTAAATAAAATACAAAATAGGGCTGGGGACGTGGCTCAGTGGTTGAGTGCCCCTGAGATCAATCCCTGGTACCAAAAAAAAAAAAATGGGGGATAGAATGGTGAGGACAGAATTCAAAATACATTCACTCCTCCTTCCTGCTTAGCTTCCTTTAAAATTGTCAAATAAAAATTAAATGTCTTGAAGATGTGGGACATGAGTTGACATACTAGACAGCACAGAATGACAAGCACAATCTCATGGACACCTACAAGCTCCCCCTCCCCAGTACTGCTGTGATGAACCCAGGGGTGCCCTACCACGGAGCTGCACCCCCAGCCTTTTTTATATTTTATTTTGAGACAGGGTCTCGCTAAGTTGCCGAGGCTGGCCTCAAACTTGTGATGCTCCTGCCTCAGCCTCCTCGGCCACTGGGATGACAGGAGTGCACCACCACAACCAGAAGTACAGACAAAGGTCCCAACCCTGACTTCAGCCCTGAATGGGGTGTGCACACCGGCTTCCTGGGGCCCACAGCTGAGAGCTACACCTGGTGGCTGAGAATCGTGACAGTCCTTACTGAGCACCTGTGCATACCGGGGTGCATACTTGTGCATACTTGGGCAAGTGCTTCAAGGTGATTATCCCATCTCTTCCCACCATAGATGCTTGGACATTGAAATATGCTGAAGAAAACCCACTTTATGTTTCTATTTCCCCCAGTCAAACATTACACAAACCATTCCAAGCCTTTGGAATAGAAGAGCAAAGAAAAAAGAAAGCCCAATTCATAGATATCCTGGTTTCTCTTCTGTCACTCTGTGTCTTGAAACCATCATGTAAACACCAATCCTGGCAGTCAGCAGTCTGTCGGCCAGCAGGCCAGAGCAATACCCCCCAAACCAATTTTAACACAATCAGAGGGACCCTCCCCATAAAGATCTGGTCTCCGTGCCGCGACAGCTGAGTCTCCCCTCTGCCTGCCCGTGACTTGGTCACACAGTAACTGCCCAACGCCCTGATCTATCCACATTTGCTGAGTGCTGAACAGACCCAGCTCCCCTGGTTGCCATCTCTGTGCCCTCAAACAGATGGCTTGGCTTAAAGGGCAGTGCCCGTGAGCTCCCGTGCGACCATTCCAGACAGCACTTGCTTGTCACTTGTGTGGGTGTTGGGGGTTATGGCTCGTGGTCAGCAGGGCTATTCTCTCAGCACAGACGGATGCAGGAGAGGTGGCGGGGCGTCTGGAGGCGCCCCCTGAGTGGCCCACGGCCCTGCCTCCACGCTCCCGAGCTGCAGCCTCCCCCCTCCCTCCCTCCACCATGGCCCCTGAGAGCAGGAGACCAGGGAGGGTCTGATCAATCACAGGACTTTAAAGGACTGCTGGCGTTTGGACACAGTGTCCTCCAGTGTTTCCCTTAGCTACATGGTAACACCCGTTTGTTTAGAACTCACAGCAAATACATCTTGGAGAGGACTTTGATCCCTGGCAGCTGTGTACATGTGAGTGAGGCCGAGTCCCAGGGCAGAGAGGACCTGGGAAGGAGGCGGGCTGGGCAGGTCTCTCTCATGCCCTCTGGGCTTGCACCTCACCCCAGGCCTCACTCCAGCATGCCATGCTTGGAGACCAAAGTGAAAGCAATAGCCCAAGCTCCAATGTCAGAGGGTCCTGGTTCAAGTCCCGGCTCTGCCACTTTCCAGCTGCATAACCTTGGACAAGTCACTTAACCTCTCTGGGCATCACTTTCTTCATCTGTAAAATAGACATGATCATAGTTCTTGAAGTCAGTAGCTTGCACGGGTGTAAATGGGATCATGCACTTGAAGAGCCTGGGGTAAGGCAGGAACCTAACAAATCTTTGAATGAACAAGACCTTTGGCTGTGCTTACTGTAACTGAAGTGTTACAGATGGCAGCCCTATGAGCTAGCCCCATGACCGCCTGTGAGTTACTCCCCTCTCTGAGTCTCGGTCTCCTCATCCATAAAGGGAAATGATAAATCTCTCCCTAAATGAGCTGAGGCAATACTTTAAAGTGCTTAGAACATACCTCAGCACATGGCGCCCTCTGTAGACATACCACCTCCCTTGCGAGTGTAATGAGCAGCAGCAGCAGCTGCTGTGTGACCACAGGTATTGCCCCTACCTCTCTGAGCAGCTTCTTAGCAGAAAAGGGTAGTCGCAAAAATAACAAAGAAGAAAAAGGGTAAGCTTTCCTGCCAGGTAGAGTTGAGGAGGTCATGAAGTGAGATCACAGGGGGCAGCGGGGGTTGGGGGGGACACACAGCCACACATTAGGGTCATCCAAGGACAGATGGTGCCACCTTTGCCTCAGTTTCCCACCTGGTACCGCAGATGCTTTCTCCCAGCTAGTAATTCTGACACAGCATTGGGTGTGGCCCCAAAGGCTGTGGGAGGACAAAGTCTCCTTTTCCTCCTGGCCTCCTCGACTGTGTCCCTGTTTCATGGAGTAGCCTGCGGCAGCCTCCTCCATAACCACCGCCTCCTCCTTCAGGTCCTGGGGTCAGGGTGGGGGGAACCCTCTCTGTCTGCCTGGGGAACTACATTTCCCAGCATGCCCTGCGGCTAGAGGGTCATGTGGCTGAGTCCTGGCCAATGGTAAGCAGGTATATGTTGCTGGGACCCTAAAGATGCCTCTGTGGGTGTCTGACCAGCAGCAAGGGCGCCTGCTCCTCTTCCTTGCCTCCTCCTTCCGATCTGCAATGCGGAGACATTGGCTGGAGCAGCACAGATGTCCTCCATCCTGAACCATCCTGTGTCTCTCCCCCCTCTTATGAGGACACCAGTCCTACTGGATCAGGACTTATGTCCTCATTTCACCTTAATTTCCTCCATAAAGTCCCTAATACAGCCACACTGGGGGCCCCTAGGAATGCAGTGGGGACACAGTTCAGTCCCTACTGTCCCCTCTCAGGCAGACAGTTGGACATGTACTCCACAGCATGGCTGGCATGTTGGTGGCATGCTCCTGGGGCCAGAGAGAAGCCAGGGAGGCTGTGGACAGAGGCTTGCCTTCCCCCCCCACAAGCAGGGCCTGGCTGGAGGGGGAGGGAGAGGGGTTGTCCGCCTCCCCTCCCCCTCTGAATATGCCTCAATTTCCCAGAAACAAATCCTGCAGCTTAACCAAGAAAAAAAAAATGATGCTTATGAATGCCCCCCCCCCAGAACAGCACAGAGGAACATTGAGCAGGAAGGGAATCTGCTGAACCCCGAGGGGGCAGGACGCTGGCGCTCCTGGGGCCAGGCCACCCATCCCCACCCTCGCTGAGCTCCTGGCACCTGCTCCCCAGAGGCCAGCTCCTCCTGGGAGCCCCAAGAAACCACGTGGAGAAGTCGTCAGGACATCAGGACACCTGACCAAGGGCATCTGCTCTTGAGACCCCGGGACCACCTCTGCCCAAGTGTGTCCCTGAGCATACAAATGGATGCTTGAGCCAGGGTCACCATCGGGTTCCAGAATGTCCCCTGAGGCTCTTGTGGTCACCAATGCAGCAGTGTTCAGAGGTGGGACTGTGGGTTGACTGGATCACCAGGGCTGTCCTCGCCAGTGGACCTAGCTAGGAGTGGGTGGGTCCCTGGGGACATGGCCTTGGGGCTGTATCTTGTCCCTTGCCCCTTTCTTTCACTCTCTGCTCTGGGCTGCCTAGGGGTAAGTAGCCTTCCTCCCCCTCGCCCTTCCTCCATGATGCTCTGCTTCTCTGCAGTTGGGAAGCAATGGAGCCAGGGCCGAATGTGGAACTGAAACCTTTGAACCCAAGAGACAAAATCCACCTTTCCTCCTCTAAGTGGCTTTCCTCAGGTATCTTGTCACAGCATCAGAAAGCTGACTGATGCCATGGCTTTGGGGATAATTCCTCACACACCCTTTGTAACTAGAACCCCGGGTGTTCTCTCTTTAGGGCTGCTATAAAGAAAGTACCACAATCTAGGGGACTTAACAATGGAAATGTATTCTCCCACGGCCTGAAGTCCAAAACCAAGGAGTCAGCAGAGCCGTGCTCCCTCTGAAGGCTCTGGGGAGACTCTGTTCTGTGTCTTTCTCCATTTCCTCGGTTCCTGGTGATCCTTGACCCTCCTCACCAAGGGCATGAATGCATGGCTCCACTCCATGCCTCTGCTGCCACAAGGTGTCCCCCTGAGCGTCTCTTATAAGAACAGCAGCCATATTGGACTAGAACCCCCTTCATCCAATACCAACCTATCTGAATTTGACTACCTCTGCAAAGACCCTATTTCTCAATCAGGACAAATCCACAGATACTGTGAGTCAGGACTGCCAGGTCTCTCTGGGGAGAACCCAGTTCAACCCCCTACACAAATAGTCAAGGTAGGTAGTACATTTTGTGGGTGATCAAACCAAGGCTCAGAGAGGTGGAGTGACACCAGAGAGAGTTGGGGAGGGGGGGAGCAGCACCCCTTCCCTTTCCGTGCCCCTCCCTCCCTCCTGAATCTTCTCCATCCGGCATGGCACCCAGTAGACGCCAGAGTGGCTCCATCCTCTGGCGTCCAGGTGGGCACAACCAAAAGGCAACCCCCACATGGGGTCACAGGAGGGAAGCCCCTTGGGTTGGGTTGTTTGCTGCATGTCTCCCCTGCAGGGCCACCTCAGGCTGGTGGCATCCCTGAGGTTCCCAGCTGCCCCAGATAGTGCCCTGTACACGCCCCCTCTGGGCTCAGGACCCAGACCCTCCCCTCCCCACTTCAGCACTAGAGATGGCCACTGCACTTCCCTGGGACCGTCCCTGGGCCCTGGGCGCTCTCAGTTTTACAGGTCACAGGGCTACACTTCCTCTGAAGGCCTCAGGAGGGACCATCCTTTGCGTCTTCCCATTTCGGGGGGCTCCCGCCATCCCTGGGGCTGTGGACTCACCACCCCATCCCCCACTCCTCTGTGTGGGCCAATCCCAGGGCCCACCTGGGAGATCCAGGACGATCCCAACTCAGGACCCTTGGCTTCTTGACACCACAATTTTTAGGGTGTGGACAGCCTGTGGGGGCCACTTCTCGGGCTCCCCCGTTGCAGAGCCTTGGCTTTCCCTCAGGCTGCTTGCACCTCTGGGGGCCATCTCTCCAGCCAAGTCCCTGAAGAGCCCCAGGGGCTGCTTCCCTGCCCAGGACCCTGCCCAGCACCTCCCCGTCCCCCTCCCCCTCCCAACCGGACCTCCCTCTGGAGCCCCTGCACTCAGCCGCCTTTGGCTCCTCCAACTTACAGGTTCAAATCTATGTGTGGACGCAGAAATGTTGACCAACTCTATAGCCTGGCGCTGCGTTGAGCTGGGTCCTTCTGGCGAGAAAGCAGGGTTCTGTTTCCCTGCAGGAGCAAAATCCGGAATAAACCTCACCACTGTGCACCTGGCCAGGTTGGGAAGGAGGCTCAGCCTCAGGCAGCCTCCCTGTTTTGCACCCCGGCTTATCTGTGGTCCTCTGCCGCCACCTGCTGGCCAAGGTGTAGAACTGCGGGCAATTTTCTAGCACATGCTAAGGTGGTCTGAGCCCAGATGCCTCCTGGTCACTAAGCAACAGGGAACATGAGTTGGGGACAGTGGAAAACAAAACCTAAAGCAAGCAAACAGGCATCCCGCAAACCCTCGCCTGCTACTCCCAGCTCCATGAGCTCAGCGAAGTCATTACATCTCTCTGCTGAATGTCTTCATGTGTAATAATTGTCCCTATATCACGGGGTTGTTTTGAGAGTTTTTTGTGACCCAACAAAATATGATTTTGTGGTTGCTGTTATGGGTATTATACTGTACGGTACAAATATATCATCTCTAATGCTCGCCACCACCCCGAAAGTGGGTGTCAGTGATCCTGCTTTATAAATGAGGCAAGAGGTTCAGAGAAGGTGACTGACTTACCCAAGTTCCCACAGCACAAAATGTCAGCATTGCAATTTGAACCCAGATCTCCCCACTTCCTGTGTCTACCCACATCCTTTCCAGGGCTCTCTATCCTTGAAGATCTCCTAGTTCACATCGTGGTGTTTCAGGGTTCACCTCGGCCAGCACAAGGGGAGAGGACAGGAGGGTAGATGGTGGCACTATTTATTCTTAAAGAAAAGCCAGGGGGCAGTAGGGCACGTCTAGGAACAGACCTTAGATGTGACCTTGACGTCACAGCCGCCTTCTCTTCTAACAAAGCACTTGCCCCACAGGGAATGTGTTCAGTGACAACCTTAAGGGTGTGTCTTAACCTCAGTCTCATCCACTAGATAGGACCCCATGGAGACAGGGACTTGTCTGTCCGATCGCTACCTCGTGCTCAGTGGCTGGCCGTGGCTGCACAGGACAGGTTCTCCACAGTCACCCGAATGAATGAGCAGATTCACTCACGTGTGAAGGTAGTGATGGTCTTAAGGGGACGTGTTCCACCAATGGCTGCTCTGTGGTCTGAGGACCTGGGGCTCAAATAACTTGAGAGGAAGCTGCTGCCCATGGGCAGGATCTGTGGAGTAGGTGGAGGGCAGCGGTCAGTGGCTGCACCTCGAGGCTACAGTCAAGAAATGGACTCACCACAGGCAGCCAGGGTCACAGACGCACGGGGATTTGCAGCCTCCAGAGCCCAGGACAAGACGCCACCAGCTCATCTTCTTCAAATGAGTTTGGCTTAGCCGGACGCAGCAGTGCACACCCGAAATCCCTGCAGCTCAGGAGGCTGAGGCAGGAGGATCGCAGGTTCAAAGCCAGCCTCAGCAAGTTAGCAAGGCTTTAAGCATCCTGATAAGACCCGGTTTCTCAAAATTAAAAAAAAAAAAATGAAAAGGGCCGGGGATGTGGTTCAGTGGTGGAGCACCCCTGGGTTCAGTCCCTGATACCACAAAGAGAGAGAGAGAGAGAGAGAATATGAGTTGGGCCTTTCCCCAGCCCCACCCTGTGTGATGGACGGTCGGTGGTTTCTGCAGTTCCTGGTGGACATTCATGGTTTCCTGCCACCATCAGGAGGGGCCCCCCATCTCCACGGTTCAGCCCTGGCTGCGCCTATGGGGAGGTCAAGGCTCAGCTGCCTCCTGCTCACAGGAATGTGGCCGAGACGGGTCACACCTGGTCTCCTGTGTGAGTTCCCTGGCCACCTGGGAAGTTGTTGACCTAAGAGAGCCCGAGCCGACACCCCTTAAAGTCATGCAGTTTGTCCTTGGGGACAAGATGACATCACAGCCAAAGACTCATCAGCCAACCAGTCAGTAAACAAGCTAAGGCGAGGTGCAGAGCCCGCCCCCAGGGCCACGCAGAGCACTCCTGGGGTCCGTCCACGTCTAGGCCCACAGACTGCCTGCACCCCTCCTTCCCTGCATTTAAAATATCTTCTAAAAACGTCTCCAAACTCTACATTTGAGTAGGTTTTAGATTGACAAGGAAAGTCATGGGAATGGTGCAGACAGTTCCGGCACGCCACCCCCGTGCAGTGTCCTTAGCTCTGCTCTGGTTCTCAGTCACAGTCAACCAGCGTGGACGCATCTTCGTTACTAAGGTCTGGTGTCATTCAGATTTCCTTAGCTTTTACCCCGCGTCCTTTCTCTGTCCCAGGATCCCATGTTACGCTAGTCCCCAGGTCTCCGTGGGCTCCTCCTGGCTGGGATGGGTTCGCAGTTGTCCCTCGTTGTTTGTGACCCTGACAGCTCTGGGGAGTGCTGGTAGGTTTTCTGGAGTGTCCCTCACGGTGCCGTTGGTGTTCTCATGGGTGGACCTGATGATGATCTTGGGCAAGATGTCACAGAGGCTCAGATGCCATTGATGTGATGTCAAACCAGGGTCACGTGCGGTCACTGTGCCTGGTCACGGTTGACATTGACCTTGACCACGTGGTCTGAAAGGTGGGAGCAGACCCGTCCTGGGGTCCCCAGAGGGAGGCAGCCTGCCCACCCCCTGACTCGGACCCCCTTCCCCCGAGAACTGAAGACTGTGATGAGTGCGGTTCTCAGCCACTAAACCTGCAGCACCCCGGGGTCACCCACAGGGTGCCAGGACCAGGTTAGGACAGTGGGGACAGGGGGAGAAAGGATGGGTGACCGAACTGGCCAGCGGAATAGACAGGCTGAGGACGCGGGAGGGGTCTCGGGACAGTCCCAGTTTCTGGGGGATGTTGGTCCCGTTCATTTGGCCTGAGACCCACCAACCTGTGCAGGACGCCAAGAGTCCAGGCCCGGGAGCATCTCTCCCCCATGGGCCTTTCCCTGGGTGGGACGTAGTTCCTTTGGGGACCAGTCCCGACTTCTCATAGCCTGGAGGTCCCCCCGCCATGGCAGGAGCTGGTAGACCTCCCTGGTTGACTCAGTCCCCAGGCACAGTCCCTGGTGGGATCCAGGGACCCCCGGATTGTACTTGCAGGGACGGAACAGGAGTCAGGAGACCAGGAGGGCTAATAATAACGTCCAATAACACATGCACTTATGAAGGGCCAGGAACACGGAGCCTCTGAATGGCCCTCTCCTCCCCACATGTGGTGGCCACATTTCCCGGGCAGGCCTGGGGACCTGGAGATCCGTAAAGAACATTCCATTTTCTTTTAATACCTTTCAAACACCTTCTGATTTGTGAATGTCTTTGGGGAAGGCTATATTTAGTCGTAGGTTTTAATAAAGGCCATTCATGAGGATATAAAAAAACTTATGAAGCCAGCCACGGCCGGTGGGCAGCCCCCATCTGACCTCTCATCCAAGGCTCATGCCTCAGAGCCACCCCCAAAAGGCATCTTGACAGGGCCACGGGCACAGAACCCCCCACCCCCCACCATGGTCATTTAATTAAAGACATCAATAAATAGAAATAGCTGTTGAGTAAATGAACGACAAGTCATTTCCAGGGTGGAGGGTATGTTTTTAAATTAAACAAAATTTTAATTGACTCATGATACTTGTGCTTTTTGAGGGGGTCACCATCAGATAACTGGCTTAGGTACCACCTCAGACATTTACCATTTCTTGGTGTTGGGAACATGTAAAATCCTCTCTCTCTCTGGCTGTTTTGTTTTCTAGCATGGGTTGTAGAGGGTGCATTGCTATGTGTGTGAGTTTTAACTGAACAGACATCCACAGAGGTCAGAGGCAGGGGGAGATCTGGCCTTCCCCAACCTAATCCCCAGACTGATGATGTCACCTTATTTGGAAAAACAGCTTTACAGATGTAATTGAGGGTTTATTTTATTTTATTTTTATTTTTTTGGTACCAGGGATTGAACTCAGGGTCACTTGACCACTGAGCCCCATCCCCAGCCCTATTCTGTATTTTATTTAGAGACAGGGTCTCACTGAGTTGCTCAGGGCCTCGCTTTGGTTGAGGCTGACTTTGAACTCACAATCCTCCTGCCTCAGCCTCCCAAGCCACTGGGATGACAGGCATGAGCCACTGCATCCAGACTAACTGAGAGTCTTGGGATGAGATCGTCCTGGATTTAAAGCATCCTCTGCCCAGTGGCAGGTGTGTTATCAGAGGTGAGGAGGGAAGTAGGGTGGACTCAGACATCAGAGAGGAGGGGCCATAAGAAGACAGACATGGGGCCTGGAGCCATGCAGTCATAAGCCAAGGAGCCCTGGGGTCCCAGAGGCTGGAAGAGGCTAGGGAGGGCCCTCCCGGGCCCTCCCCTAGAGCCTTCCGACAGCATGGCTGTGCCCACAGCTTCATTTTGGGATTCCTGGACTCTAGAACTGCCAGAGAACAATTTCTGTTATTTTAAGCTGCCCAGTTTCAGGTAATTTGTTACAGTAGCTCCAGGGAACCAGTGGGCCCCACAGTCCTTTCACTTAAAGACACAGAGACGGTGTGGCTGCCACATGGCTGTGTGTGCTGTCTTTGGGGGCTTGGAGTGAAAAAAAATTAAAATAACAAAAGGTTTCTTAGTATGAAGGGTGTGTCCCTCCAGCCACACACCTGCTTCCTGGTCCACTCCCAAATTCACAGGGCAGAGTCCCACCTTCTAGCACCCCTTGTGGTGACTCCATTTGGAGACTGGATGGTCAGTTAAAATGTGCTCATTAGGACTGCGGTAGCCACCATGGTGACGTGGCCACCATCCTGATGGGGCTTCTGTGAGCACGAGACGAGGCTGAGATGGGGCGATACCCACCACCCGGGCCACACCAAAGGTCACCCAGAGAGGAGGGGAGGGGAGGGGCAGATGCGCCCTCACCGGATGCAGGAGGATCCGACCTCCCAACCTCGACCCACGGAGGACTGTTCCTAAGTGCACGGGGACCCTAGCTCACAGGAACGGGGGAACAGGGGGGACTGCACCTTGTGCTCCTCTGTCCACCTGAGTGACAGCACTTGTCACACACTAGTTAGCACTTGGCCTCAAGGCCATCACTCTCTAGTGGTCAGTCTCCCGAGAACTGACCTGCTCCTCCACTCTGCTCTGCACCCACGAGCTACCTGTGTGTGCCTGGTGCTCCTACCATGTCTCTGGTCTCTGGCTGGCTCAGCCTATGGGAGGCCGCAACAGGAAACAGGAAGTAGGAGGAAAACAGGTCCGGGCAGGGGACTCCCATACCCTTCTGGAACTCCCATACCTCTGCTTCTGTCTTTGCACGACTGACTTCTTGTGTCTCTCATAGGGACACTTGTCACTAGATCAATGTCCACTCCGATGACACAGGACCCTCTCATTTTGAGATCCTTCATCACATGGGCAGACACTCTTCTTCCAAAAAAGGTGACAGTCACAGGTGCCAGGGGCCAGGATGAGGAAGTATCTTTGGAAGGGACACCTTCTCCTGGTGCCTGCTGCAGCATTTTGCAAAGACAGATCTGCTCGGGCCCCTTGGGCACCTTAAGGTGGGAAGACCACATGGTCCCATCTGTACCCTGGAATCAGCTAAGTATGTTCCTGGTATCGATGTCTGTGTGCTTGTGCTACGGAAGATGCATGAGCTCTGTGCATCTGGGACTCAGGGAGGAAGAGATGGGTTCAAGGACACTACGTCTGAGCTGGTCTTGGAGAATAGGGACAGGGGTTGCTTTAGAAAGATACACAAATGGCCCAAAGTTCACAAATAGATGCTCAAGAATAGGAGCCAACAAGGACCTGCAAACCCAAACCACAGGGAGACATGGCTTTACCCCCACTAAGGTGGCCAGAATGAGTGGAGACCTAGTAAGAAGCCAGAAGAGATGGGGAAACAGGAACCTTCAAATGCCACTGATAGGGAGGCCACAAGGTGCAGCTGCTGTGTGGCTCAGCGATGCCCCTCCCAGGAATACACCCTGAGAAAGGAAGACACACTTGTACACAAACACTTAAAAGCTCATAGCAGTGCTATCCACAATAGCCACAGGTGGAAACAGCCCAGATGTCCATCAGTGGAGGACTGGGTGATGAAATGCTCTTTATCCGCCCATGAGATATTATCCAGCAGTCAATGGAGGGAAGCACCAACTCACCTTGCTCAGGATGAACCTCGAAAGCAGGATGATAAATGAAGGAAGCCTGTCACAAACCTCTGCGGGGGGGGGGGGGGGGTGTTGCACAGGATCTGCTCTACTTGGAGCGCTCAGCAGGGGATGTGGTTTTGTGTCCAGTGTTGCCCGATTCCATTTGCATGGAATGTCCAGAGGGGGCAACTCCAGGGAGACAGAAAGTGGATCCCTGGTTGCCAGGGCCTGGAGGGAGGAGGAATTGGCCCATGACAACTAAAGGTGCAGGTTTCCTCTGCGGGGAGGGGATACAGACATTTTAATATTGACAGTGATGGTGGTGGCTGCAAAACTTGGCAAATATACAAAAGACCATTGAGTTGTACATGTTAAGTGGGTGAATTGCAGGGAGTGTGGATTGTACCTCAATAAAGCTGTCAACGACAATCACAACCAAATCTCCGATTTTCTGTGTAGTAGCTTCACTCCTCAGGTCCCCCCGTGTCCTGCCTGCAAAATGAGACTGTTCCCAAAATGCACATTCTACCATTTTCCCTGCAGTGCTTAGTAAGGCTTTTTCTCCACCTCCAAAAGGGAGGCAGGGATCCCTAGTCTAGCCCTCATTCTCAGGGCTGTCTTAGGAATCCATGGTAAAGTACAATAAGAAAGGGACACAAAACCACATCCCCTGCTTAGCGCTCCAAGTAGAGCAGATTCCTTGCCACCACCTCCCCCCGCCCTTCTCAGAGGTTGGAATCCGGCGCCCCTTGCCGCCTGGGCCACGGCATTGCGCTGTCTCAGAGCCACTTTAGAACCCGCGCCTGCGCAGAATGCAAGCACTCAGGCCCGCCTCTTAGGGGTGTGACCTCCTCGCGCAGGTCCGGCTTTGGCCACACCCACTTCCGGGTGGGCGGGCCGAGAGCAGGACCACGTGACTTTGTTCCGGCTTGCTCAAGATGGCAGCGCCCACAGCAGCAGCGTGAAACTTGTGGGCAGTCACTGTCCAGAGGTGCTGGAATCAGAACAGAGGAACCTGGTGCCATGTCGCGACTGATCTTGAAGAACATCCCAAATGGGGTGAGGAGAGAGCCTGGTGTTGGGAATCTGAAAATGGGACCCTTTAAGCCCTTTATCCCCGCCTAGCACAGAACCCAGCCTGTGGTAGGCTCCTAGCGAAATCGGCCTGATTAGTGAGTGAAGAAACGGGTGGATGGTTGTGGTGATGTTCTGGCTGCGGTGTACCCAAGTGGGTCGTCGTTCCTGTATCGTTGTCGTTTTTCTTGGGTAGAGAGGACCCACACCATTGGTGTGGCCAGAAAAACATGCCCCAAATACCAAGCCAGCCTTTTGGATGGTGTGAGAGTGTCTTCTGAACTCCTGTCTCCATCCTTGGGTGTCTCTTTCCCTAGGCAGAGAATGTTAGGAGCCGTTTCGTTTTTATTGTGTGGTTTTTCTTTTTTTCTTCAGTTTTTTTTTTCTCTTTGTCATGTGGGAGGTGTTTATGCCACACAATTTAAAAAATCAAAACTGGACTGTGGTATGTAAAATGAGAAGCAAAATATTTTTGCTACATCCTATTCTTCTCTCGGAGAGTACCCATCTTCAAGTGGTTTGTTTTTAGAAGGATTCCCCAGAGGCTTCTCTACATACCCAGGTACTTTGCTCTCCCCTATAGTTTATCACAGGGACCATCTGTTGATTCCCTCTACTATGAAAGATGAGGACTTTACATAATCTATTCTTCTAAATACTCTTGTCTTTAACTATCCTGCTCTTTACCTGAAGTGGTGTACTTTTAAGATATGTATTACTGATCATCTATCAGCTTTTTGTTGGTACCAGGGATTGAACTCATGGGCACTCGACCACTGAACCCATCGCCAGCCCTATTTTGTATTTCATTTAGAGACAGGGTCCCACTGATTGCTTAGCTATTACTCACTGAATTGCTGAGGCTAGCTTTGAACTCTGGATCCTCCTGCCTCAGCCTTCCATGGCGCTGGGATTACAAGTGTGTGCTGGCTCCCAGCCATCCATCAGCTCTACACAGTGTCTCCTGATGCTTCACTTAGTTGGATGAGAGTTTCAGCATGGCCACCCTTCTTTTCCCTCCTAGTTTCATTTTGCGTCTCAGTGTAGCTTCCTCTCCCAT
Source organism: Ictidomys tridecemlineatus (assembly GCF_052094955.1). Lineage (NCBI taxonomy): Eukaryota > Metazoa > Chordata > Mammalia > Rodentia > Sciuridae > Ictidomys > Ictidomys tridecemlineatus. The sequence continues at coordinate 84,327,048 of NC_135478.1, read as the reverse complement.
TGTTCATCTTTTTATTCTAATTTGTTACATGTGAAAGCAGAATGCATTACAATTCATATTACACATATAGAGCCCGATTTTTTACATCTCTGGTTGTATACAAAGTATATTCAAAAGTATATTATACAAAGTATACAAAGTATATTCAAAAGTATATTCACACCATTCCATCACATTCCACCATCATTTCTAAGCCCATTTCCCCTCCCTTCCCCTCCCACCTCTTTGCCCTATCTAGAGTTCATCTAATCCTCCCATGCTCCCCCTCCCTACTCCACTATGAATCAGCCAACTTATATCAGAGAAAACATTCAGCATTTTTTTTTTTGGTATTGGCTAACTTCACTTAGCATGATATTCTCCAACTCCATCCATATTCCTATAAATGCCATGATTTTATTCTCTTTTATTGCTGGGTAATATTCCATTGCGTATATGTAACACATTTTCTTTATCTGTTCATCTGTTGAAGGGAATCTAGGTGGGGTCTATAGTTTAGCTATTGTGAATTGTGCTGCTATAAACATTGATGTGGCTGTGTCCCTATAGTATGATGTTTTTAAGTTCTTTGGGTATAGACCAAGGAGTGGGATAGCTGGGTCAAATAGTGGTTCCATTCCAAGTTTTCCGGAATGTCCACACTGCTTTCCATATTGGCTGCACCAATTTGCAGTTCTACCAGCAATGTATGAGTGTGCCTTTCCCCCCACATCTTCACCAACACTTATTGTTGTTTGTATTCTTAATAGCAGCCATTCTGGCTGGAGCCAAATGAAGTCTTAGAGTAGTTTTGATTTGCATTTCTCTAATTGCTAGAGATGTTTTCATCGTTCATCTTGCCTGATGAATGAAAGAATTAACAACAAGCATTAACAATAGTAGTGAGCCCTTGGAGAGTTTACTGTGTGCTAGGCGATGTTCAGATGTGTTAGGTGAAGTAATTCATTTACTCCTCGCACAACCCTGCAAGTTGGCTTCTATACCCATTTTAGAAGTGAAGAAACCAGGGTACATCAAGGTAAAGTTATCGGCCTGAAGTCACTCACATGTGATAACTTATACAACCGTGACAGAATTGAGGCGTCTGTCTGGAATGAGCAGTTCTGACTGCTGCACCGCCCGTCTCGCTTAGCATGATTGCGTGCCGTTGTCTTAATTATCTTCCAACAGATAAACATTGGTTCCTGAGTACTTCTGGGGTTGCTGACAGTGTAGACCAAAGTGGACAAGATTTGTTCCCTGCTTTCATGGAGTTTGCAGGGGAAACAGATCAAGATGCAGGGATTGAAGTGTGAGTCGGTACTGCGGGAGCACAGGGGGCTTTGATTACTGACGCGCAGGGTCAGTGGGGCTGCCATCCTTGCAGAGGCTGCAGAGTCTCAGAGAGGCTTCCTGTGGGAGACAGCAGAAGAGTGCCCTGAGAGTGAAGGGGCGCTCCGCGGTCGCCGCAGCAACAGAATGATGGGTCAGACTTCAGCGAGGTGTCCCCATGCAGTGGGGGAGTGAGTTCACTTTTGTAATCTGAGCTGACAGAGCCCTCGATTCTGTAGACCTTGAGCAGGTCATTTATCCTCTGAGGATCCCATTTTCTCCTCTCTAAAATGTGCCTAAAAGTCCCTAACTTGGTGATTGTGAGATTTGGATGCACTCGGAGTTATTATCCAGCTCCTCTGGAGATTTCTTCCTGCTGGGCAGCCAACGCCTATGGGCTCCTCTTATTTCAAGATTGTTTGGTTATTTGTGGCTGCCCCGGTGCCCCTTGGTCCCCCTACCAGCCACAGGACTCTCTCCTCTTCTGGGAAAAGTCGCTGAGCTGTGAGGGTGGTCCTGGGACCATGGGGATGGTGGGACCAAGTTCTGTCACATTTCCATGGCTGCCATAACAGGTGGCCACACTTCCTGAGGTGAGACGGTGTGTATTGATTCCCACAGTTTTGGAGGTCAGAGATCTTAAGGTGTCAGCAGGGCTGCCATCCTTCCAGAGGCTGCAGGGGAGAATCTGTTCCTTCACTTTTTCTGCTTCTGGAGGCTGCCTACCCCAAGTGGCTCCAGGCCACACCCTTTAACTTCAGTCTGCAGAGTGCTGCGGAGATCTTCCGGTTTCTCTCCCTCTGTTTTTCATTACATCTCCTTCTCTGACTCTGATCTTCCTGATTACTTAGGACCTGGGTAATGCAGGGTCCTCTCCCCATCTCAGGGTTCCTAATCGAATCACATGGAAAATCCCGTGTGCCATGTCTGGTGTGTAAGCAGCGTCTGGGGGGCTAGGGTGTGGGCATCCTTTGGGTCGCTATAAACAACAGAGCATGCGTACTCCATCTGGTGCTCCTTCTGCCCAGCCTTTTGAAGTGGCTACTGGGCAGCGGCATGACGATGATTCTGTCCTTGGTCCTAACCTTGTAGCAGCCACACAGAGCACCGAGACATCCTGTGGCCCTTGTGAGTCTCATTTCTTCACCAGTGAAGTGAGGAGGGCTAGCTTAAGGGCTGTTGGGAGTCGCTGGGGCTCCAAAGAACTTCCCCATCCCAGCCCCCCCAGTAGAGCCATCCAGTGGTGAGCCCTGCTGGCTCACATGATCCTTACCCACCAATCAGAGTAGCCCTGTGGCTCACATGATCCTTACCCACCAATCAGAGTAGCCCTGTGGCTCACATGATCCTTACCCACCAATCAGACTAGCCCTGCTGGCTCACATGAACCTTACCCACCAATCAGACTAGCCCTGCTGGCTCACATGATCCTTACTCACCAATCAGAAAGCACCCCATGCCAACTGTCAAACCCTTCAACCGTTAAACTGTCATAACTGTCAAACCACCCCCCCACCCCCGCTCTATAAATATGCAGAGCAGTTACTCAGTAAACGGGCATTTTCTCTGACAACAAGCCTTGTTCATTCTTTCATTGGTGTGGAAATCCGGGAGGGGGAATTCCTTGCTGCTCGAGGGCCCCCTCTCTCAAGGCTTGCTGTCCTCGTCCTCTCTTTCGAGTGCTGATGCTACTCACACAACACTGGCTCTTCAGTAGGTGAGATCCCCCATCGGGATCCAACTTCAGACGGGCTACGCAGGGGCTTTGACCGTGATTGTCCAGCAAACCTCTGATGCCCAATCTGGAGGAGAGAACGCACCCCACCACGACCTTCATGGTCACGGTGGACTCTCTGGAACCCGGTTCATGAGCAGGAGGTCCTGAGGAGTGGAAGAACAGGCACTCCCCTCCCTCCCTCTCCCCCACCCCTTCTCTTTCTTCTTCTCTCTCTCTCAGTAGCCACCCTTGTATGAGGGCCTCTTCTCCCCTCCCTGCAGACTCCCCCTTATTAAATTCTGCACACAAGATTGGCCTTACTATCAATTAGACAATCAAAGTCAATGGCCTCCAGGAGGATCCCTAGATCCCGCAATTCTCAGAGATCTGTTTAACTTCTGTGAGCGCTCGAAAAAGTGGAAGGAGTTTCCCTATGTTGAGGCTTTTTCTCTTCTTCGTTCTCACCCTGACCTATCCGGCAGATGAAACCCCTCCCTACCCACCTCCCACATCGGCTCCATCTAGCCCCTCAGGTGCTCCCCCTGACCTGGCCGACACCTTTAGTGCCCCCAAACTAGGTCCCGCTCCCTAGTCCAGAAAACCATGGCCCCCTTAAGAGAGGTTGCTGGACCTGAGGGCATTATCTGGGTACATGTCCCATTCTCTACGAATAACCTCACACAACTCGAGTGAAGGTTGGGCTCATTCACCACAGAAGAGAGTTTCAGTGGGTCCTCCAGGCTCATAGCCTCACTTATATGTTATTGGTTAACACTCTCCTTCTTGAGAAACGTACCAGAGTCTGGGAACTTGCCAGAGCCCATGAGGACGAAACTCACTGAGTTAATCCCAATCACCCTCTGGGGCCACTTGCTGCCCCAGATCAAACTCCCGACAGAGATTATACACAAGATGGCATGCAGAGTAGGGACCAATTCTAAGCTCGAACAAGGTCCTGCCACCCCCCAGACTGAGAAATTTCAGATGCTTGCCCAAGCTCTGCAGGGTGCTTCCTTGGGTCACTGCCCATCACTGGAATGCCCCCGCCCCCCGTGCCTGCTTCATGTGTGGCAAAGAGAGACATTGGGCCAGGGCATGCCCCGCACCACGCACTCCACGTATCCCATGCCCTAAATGTTAACAACAAGGTCATTGGGGCTCTGACTGTCCTAGATTCTGTAGGAGGCCTATGGCCAGGGAACCCTCCGACCTTCTGGCCATGGCAATTGAAGATTGATGGAGCCTTGGGTCCTTGTCTCCAGCCGTAACAATCAATAGACAGGGACCCAGGGTGCGGATTCAGGTGGATAGGTGCAAGGTTGCCTTTCTCCTTGACACCGGGGCTACCTTCTCAGTCCTGATAGAATTCTGGGGGCAAACAGTGCCATCCACCTCTCCTATTGTCGGGGAAGGAGGAAAGACCATCTATGCAAGAAAGACTCCCCTATTACTCTGTTCCATAGACAACTTCCTATTCTTTCAGACGTTTCCAGTTATGCCCCAATGTCCAGTTCCTTTGCTTGGCCGAGATATTCTCTCTAAATGCCCTGGCCCAATGTCTCTCCTTGCCACAGTTGAACAACAACATCAAGAACAATCAACATCCGGGCTCCTGCATTAGTCAGGCCCCAGAATCAGCCTGTTCATCTTTTCTGGCCCTTTTGGCAGAAGACTGGCCATTCTGCTCTACTTGTGAGGCTGACATGAAATGCCATACTAACCTGGTTGACCTGATTGTATGGGATACCCACACCCCCTCCACCATTTCCTGCCCACCAGTTAACATTCATCTTAACATTCATCTCAAAGATCCTAACACCTTCCCCAATCAGGCTCAATACCCCCTGTCCACAAGCAAGGGGTATCTCCGTCCTGCTCATTCCCCTTACAATACTCCCATACTAGCGGTAAAAAAAAGCCCAATGGGTCCTATCACTTAGTTCAGGACCTACAACTCATCAACACCTCTGTTAGGCCCATACGCCCTGCTGTCTCAGGTCCCCGACACTTCCACCCACTTCTCAGTCATAGATTTAAAGGATGCTTTCTTCTCCATTCCCCTTGTCCCCGAATCACAAGATCTTTTTGCCTTTACCTAGACAGATCCCACCACCAGACATTCTCGACAACTAACCTGGACTGTCCTTCCTCAGGGATTTTGAGATAGTCCACACCTCTTTGGACAAACCTTGGCCTCCGACCTCCAATCTTTTCACCCCCAGTGCCCTGAATCCACCTTTTTGCAATATCGTCCAGCAAATCTCTTTGCCCACCTGCAGGGAGGAAAGCACCCCACCACAGCCTTTAAGGCTGGTGGCCCTCAGGGACTCCTTCCTTAGGCAGATTCCTAAAGTCCTAGTCCTCTCACCTTTAAGACTCAGCCGCTAGAGAGACGCTTACCCTCCCCTTCCTCTGTCTTGCCCTGCCTCTCCCCTCTTTCCAGCCCTGGGAGTATTCGGCCTCTCCAGGAAGGGTCCCGAAAAGCCTTGGCCAAGGTCTCCCACGGTTCTGGCTCCATCCAGGATGAGAGCTGTGACTGTCAGCATTCGGTGACGACCAATCTCTGCAGCTTGAACCTGCCATTTAGGCACTCCTGATTTTTTTGGCTCTAGCAGGGACGCCCCTTTTGCCAATAAATCAGTTTCCTCCTTCTCTGCATCCTCTTCCCTTCTCCTTACATGAGTAATGTGTCCTCTCTGCCAGTCGACTCTCCCCTACAGTGTCTCTTGGATCAAATATAGCACCCAGGCCTGGCCCACTCATCCCTTAGACAACCAAAGTAGATGACCCCTTTTTGGGTCCCTGGATCCCTCCATTCTAAGGGATCTCTATAATTACTGTGAGCGTTCAAGATTCTTCTAGCCCTTCCAAAGGGCGCTCAACAGATGACACAGTTCTCCTACTTTCTTGGCCTTAAAGGGATATCGGGCCTCTCCACAAAAGACCCAAATAGCATGTAAAGAGGTCACATATCACTCAAGGGAAAAGGGCCATTAAAGTAGACAGAAAACAGCTTATTGTATCTATACCTACACCAACGACCAAAGATGACAGTCACTTCCTCCTTCCAGGGTTCTATCCCTCCTTGTCTCTCCTTGAAAATCCTTCCATCTCTTTTTAGTCCTGGTCTCCATTAAACCCTGCCTCCCTCCTCCCATCTTCTGCCTCACATGAAGGGGTTAAAGTGGTGGGGTATGCTGTTGTTTCTCTCTCATCCATCACAGAGGCAAAACCTCTTCCACCCAATACCACCAGCCAACAAGCTGAACTCATAGCTGCCTCAAGGGCATGCGAGCTAGCAGAGGGAAAAACCCTCTCCCTATATACAGATCTCCCATGCAGCCATTTGGAAGAAAGAGGGCTATTGACCACCAGAGGGACGGCAGTCATTAATTCCACACTTATTTCTGGCCTCCTACAAGCCTCCAAGCTGTCTTCCCAACTGGGAATAATCCATTGCAAGGCCCACCAAACTGACTCCTCCCTTACTACCATGGGGAATTCCAAGGCAGATCAAGTGGCTCGATCAGCCGCCCTACAGAGCTTTACTTCCTCTCCGCTACTCTTCATTACCACCGGGGATCGGCCCAAAGATCCCCACCAACTCTTCCAATTTCTTCACTCTCTATTCCATTCTAGTCCCCAGAGTCTCACTACTTTCTTTCACTCCTTTTTCACCCTTTCCTCATGTGATAAGACCCTCCTACAACTAATCACTTCCACTTGTCTGATCTGCCAGAAAACCAATACCAATACTCCATTAAAACCCAAACCTTTCCCTTCTCATCAGGCCCACGGTCGTATACTTTTTCGGGATGAGTTGAAGCCTTTCCCACTTCTAACAAGCGGGCCTCTACGGTAGTTGGTCTGTTGCTTACTCACATAATGCCCCGTTTCAGGATGTCCACTTCTATCCAATCAGACAGTGGCCCAGAATTCACCTTGCAGATAACTCAGGGACTGGCTCATGCGCTATCACTCCCTTGGCATTTCCATTGCCCTTAGCGCCCCCAGGCTTCTGGAAAGATTGAAAGGACCAATGAGTCCCTTAAAGAGACCCTCACCAAGCTCACCATGGAATTAAGCCTGGACTGGGTAAAGGTGCTCCCCTTGGCTTTATTGTGCATTAGGGCCTTACCAAAGAAGCCTTCTAATCTCTCACCTTTCAAAGTCATGTATGGCCGTCCCCTCCTTCCTTCCAGATTGCCTACAGAACCCCTGTCCATCTCTGAAACCTATGCCCTGCCCCTCCTCTTCCATCTATGCTCTGAACTCTGGCGCTATCAAGACTGACTCCTTCCCGACCCTAGTATCTCTCAAAACCCTACTTCCTTAACACTTTTTTACTATTGTTTACTATTGCCCACCAGGGGAAAAGCCCTCTTTAAAACCAAAATGGAAGGGCCCTGCTCAGGTGATTATGTGCACTCCGTTGGCGGCCAACTCAAGCTGTCTAATAACCAACTTACCCCGTGGATTCACATTTCCAGGCTTAAGCCCGGCGTTCCTACACCTTCTTAGGAGCCAACGATCGTCACCTGTTACTAAGTACTCTTGTCATCCCTCCTCATAGATTCCCTCAAGCTCCACCTCTCCTGGGTCTCTGTTCTTAGCCCAATACCTAATATTCTCCCTCATTTCTGGCCCCTCTTGGGTCCTCTCTTCTCCCTATGTCTGGAGATTCAAAGCAAGTGACCCTACGGGCCCCCTCCAGCCAGACCCCCTTCTCCTCCTTACTACAGACCCTATCACCACCACCAACTTGCTTGGATCTGGCCGGTAGTGGGACCGTTGTGTGTTGTCCTTCTGACAAACCACTTAGGTGTCCGGAACATGATGACCCCTGAATAAGTGTAAACTACCTTTATCGTAAGAGAGCACTTTACCAGTTGCCTTCTGGGCCTAAGGAGGAACATGTGTGTTTTGTTTACCCTCCCAGTTTTGTAAGAATTTCAAGTATCAGTATTTAAAGTTGAGGTGTTTTGCATACAACCTGGAGAGATCTGACTGCTCTCAAAGGGAAATCAATGGGCCATCGTTCTCCCTTGGTCATCTTCATTCAGAGTTTGGGAGAAGCTGCCTTCTTTATTACAAAGCCCGTGCTTTCTTGGTGTGACTGGGGAAAGCTGGGAACAGTGATAAGTGAGAGAAGCAAGCTGGTTTGGAAAGCTGGGATATTTCGAGAAAGGTAAAGAGAGAAGCAAGCTGGTTTCAGAGACACCCAGGTAGGAGAGAGTTTGAAGAGCAGCCTTAATAGAGAGGGGAGGGAGCTAGATTGAACTAGGAATGAAGAGTGGAATTGAGGGTGTTAGGTGCAGGACAGGCTGGTCTGCAGGGCATGCCAAACAAAGTTACCTGCAGGATGACCTGGCTTCTCAAACTCTGTGACAGGTTCTTTATCACCTGTTTACTTCAAGCCCAAATGCCCATGCCCCCGCTCAAGGCTGAACACTTAACCCCCCTTGTGCCAACAAGGCAGCTTGCAGACCCAGAGAGCCCATTAGATTTGGACTATAAACACTCCCTGTGCCTGTTCCTTCCCTTTATCATAAAGTTCATTCAGACTCAGGTGGGTAAAAAATTTCTAATCCAGCTTTTAACCAGCTTCTCCTCAGGAACTACCAACTCCTGGCTACTGATGATACCTCCAGTCCAGACCTATGCCAAATGGACTGACATCATCATGGATCTGTGGTGGCAAGGAACCTTCCTTGATCTGGTTCCTGAAGTTATACCAGTCCTCTCTGCCCTCCTGGGGGGGCTCCTTACTTCCCTCCTCTCTGATTCTCCCACAGCACCCCATCTCAGCAGGAAACAGCCAGAATGAGTCAACACCCACTCTCATTTAATAACAAAGGGGGGGAATGTTGGGAGTTGCCCTGGCTCCAAAGAACTTCCCCATCCCCTAAGAAGAGTTGTCCAATGGTGAGCCCTGCTGGCTCACATGATCCTTACCCACCAATCAGAAAGCACCCCATGCCAACTGCAAAACCCTTCAACCTTTAAACTGTCATATATGTCAAACCACCCCCAGTTCTATAAATAAGCAGAGCTGTTCCTCAATAAACGGGCATTTTCTCCTACGAGGAGCCTTGTTCGTTCTTTCATGGACCTGGCCTGACTGGCACAGCACACTGCCACCTCCTCATCTCTGGTTGCCCTAGAGTCCTGGAGCCCTGGGTTTTTAGCCCCTTGTCCCTTTGCTGAAGGACTCGCCAACTTCTCCACTTTCTGTTCCAGATGAAGGAGGAGCGGTTCAGGCAGCTCTTCACCGCCTTCGGCACGCTGACGGACTGCAGCCTCAAGTTCACCAAAGACGGCAAGTTCCGCAAGTTTGGCTTCATCGGCTTCAAGTCCGAGGAGGAGGCCCAGGCTGCGCTGAACCACTTCAACAAGAGCTTTATCGACACGTCCCGGATCACAGTGAGTGGGCCCCTGCCTGCCTGTCCAGAGTGTCACCCACAGCTCCACCTGTCAGCGACACTTGGGTCCCAAGGCTGTCCTTTTTAGGCCCTGAGGCCTTTGGCCTTCCTCAGCGGTTCCCGCTCTTCTGTGTGTAAGACTCTCCCGGAGCCAGTCAGACTGCTGCTGGGCCCGCCATGGGCCCTGGCTCAGTGCGGGAGTCACGGGGAAGAACAGGCCTTCTGGAGCCTCGGTGGCACCTGTGCTGCCAGCCAGGAGGGCACTTGAGCCACAGGTGTGCGTCCTTCACTGCCCGACAGCAGGCGCTCAGGAGCACCGGTCCCTGTCCTCAGGAGCGCTGGCAGACGCAGGTGCTGAGTTCAGGGTGGTCACCGGGTCAGGGACCCTGGGACAACTGAGCAGGACCCACCCTGGCCAGGGAGGGGTCAGGAAAGTTTCCTGGAGGAGGAGGTCCCACAAGGGTCACCCACAGGTGTTCATTGACATGATAAAACATCCCCAGCCTTTTGCTGAGAAGGGAAAAGCCAAGATGGAGCAGCATAGAGCCGAGGCGACACACGGCCTCACCTCTCGCTCTGTGTGGTGTGGGCGTGGTGGCCTGTGGGGTCACCAGTCGCTGATGGTTCATCTTTGGTGACAGGAGTTGGAGTCACAGCCTTTTGACCTTCATCATAGACTTAAGGGACTGCTGTGGAAGTCCACGCAGCCAGGATGTGACCAAATGGCAGGCTCTTTCTTTGGGGAAGGTGGTGGGTGACCAGGGTGTCCTTAACTGTCTGAAAGTCGTCACTCCGGGCTCCCAGCAGGACTGGCCCTCACCAGGGTCACCTCTGAGAGTGCGTTGGAGGCTTTGGTCTGGAGAGGTCTGGCTCAGGCTTCATCCTCAGCACACTCCTGGCCCCACAGCCACCCCATCTCCCGTTACCTGGGAGGTTCTCCCAGACCAGCGGAGCTTGCCTCATGATCACTGGTGATCCCAGGAGCACGGGTGTCCCCTGCACCCGCCCTTGCTGATCACTGGCCTACATCATCTCATTCCGTCCTCAGAGCCACCATTTGGCATGGATGGTCCTGAGTCCCCAGTCTCTGTCCCTGAGGGCCTGGGTCACCTGGGGTAAGTTGCTTCACATCTCTGTGCTCCAGTTTTCTGGTCTTGAATTGGGGAGAGCTGTGGCTTCACTGCCCGCTGTTCGGAGGCTCAGCGTGTCCACGGTCCTCACAGGGCACTCGGGTGCTGCGTGGAACTCCCCAGTAGACGGTAGCTAGTGTGGTGCCTTCGCGGAGGACAAAGCCAAGGCGGGGTGGTAGTCCTCTGCTTCCGCTCTGCTAGTGGCAGCTGCCTGTCTGTAAAGCCCAGGTTCCCAGGTGCTGAAGGGTGGGACCCTCAGGACTCTGGCTGTCACAGCAGGTGTGACAATTGCCCTTTCTCATGCAGGTGGAACTCTGCAAGTCCTTTGGGGACCCAACAAAGCCCCCAGCCTGGAGCAAACATGCCCAGAGACCAAGGCAGCCCAAGCAGCCCTCACAAGGCTCCGTCCCCCCGGAAATTAAGAAGGTATGCAGGTGACCGAACCAGCACCGGGCCTGTGTGGGCAGGTGGTGGCTGTGGAGGGGTCTGTAGTTCCATCTGCCCTCCCCATCCCGTGTGCCCTCATCCTCTGTCTCTGTTTTTAGGATGACAATAAGAAGGCCCCACGTGAACTGGAGCAGGTGAGTCTGTCCTGTTGACCGAGAGGGCGGGGGCAGCTGGTCAGAGGGGTGTAGGCTGGTCCAGAAAGCAAAGCCCACACCTCGAGTGTCCTGCCGTGTCCCTGTGGACTCGGGGTCCACCAGAGATGGGGAGGATGCTCGCCCTGCTGGGAGTTCGGAGGGCTAAGCCCCACTGAGTCCCCTCTGCCTCTTCTCCTGTGTCCCTGCTGCCTGCCTCCGGTGCCCCCAGTTGAAGGAAGACACCGAGTTCCAGAAGTTCCTGTCGGTTCACCAGAAGTGGACACAGGTGGCCACTTGGGCAAATGGTGCCCTGGACACTGAGCCCCCAGAAGGGAAGAGCAAGCCGACCCGTGACTACCTGAACTTTGACTCTGATTCTGAGCAGGAGAGTGAGGAGGAGGCCGCGAGGAGGAGCTGGTAGGTGAGGCTTGGGCGCTGTACCTGTGCACCTGTGTCCCTCAGCTGCAGCCCTGTGGCCCACCAATGCCGCAGTCTGGCTAGGCACACAATCACGAGCCACTCAAACAGGAACAAACTTTATTTTTGAAACTCCCGCCAGTGCCCCATATGCTCCCCGGGAAATATGCCGACCCACACACACAGCGTTCTCCTGGACACACACTCCAACAGGAAAGCCCTCCTCCAGAATTCCCTCCTACTGCACTTCCCCAACCAATGGTAACTCTCCAGGAATATCCTAGCAGGCCCAGGTGGACAGCACGGGTCTAATATCCATTTGAATGCAGACCTTAACATAATCATATCATCTCAATGGCTTGCTGGCTTCACCTTTCAACCAAAAATGCCATGCATCATTACTGCTTGGCTATGGCTCTTAGCACACCAACACCTGTTGGCAGGCACTGGCCGCCCCTCCCTCAGACACCAGGCCTGGGGCTGTCCAGACAAGGCTCCGGAGCTTTCTAGTGGGGAGATGAGGTCACCTGCAGGAAGGTCTGCCATGGCTGCTCCTAGTCACTTGCTTGTCAGTCGGCAGTGTTCCCCGAGTGCATGCTGCATGCTGGGCTCTGGGGATGTAGTGCTGAGCCATAGACAGGAATCCTGCCCCATGGCGCTGTCAGCTGTCATTGTGGTAAGAGGAGAGCAGTAAATAGATGATCACCCAGGGACACGTCATGGGGTCACAGCCGCTATGGAGAGGAAGCAGGAGAGCTTGGGAGGGAGCTGCCGGGGAAGGCCTTGCAAGGTGGGTGAGCCTTTGTCCTCTCAGGCTCAGAGTGCTGGGGCAGCTGGTGGCTAGTGACCCGCTGCAGTATGGGGTGGCAGCTCTGATTGGGGGTCGGTCCGGCTGGCTGAGGGCAGAGGATGTGAACGTAGCATCACCTGTGCACCTGGCAGGGTTTCTGTGCTAAGCTTCGACCTGGAGGACTTGTGGGATGTGGTAGGACACATAGCCGGGGGCAGAGGGGGTCGCAGACCAGGGCACAGCATCACAGGGGCTCAGGACAGGGGAGCACATGGCTGCAGGGCAGACTGGCTCTGGGCACTGAGGCAGGGAGGGTGGGGCCTAAGGAGCTCACACAGGCCTGGAGCGGAGGGGCTGGGGCTCCATCCTCAGCGTCCAGAACTCATGGGTGGGGGTGTGAGGCTACAAGGACAGTCCTGACAGCCATGCAGGTACACTCCTCCCTCCCGGCTGTCTCTGTAGCACCCCTCTATAGCTAGCGTATCACCAGGTGTCTCCTGTAAGCCATTCACACCTGTGTGCTTCCCGCAGGGTAGCAGATAGCAGGTGAGTTAGCCAGGGGCCCAGCACTAGATCTGGGCTGGGGTGAGGTCCTAATGTTTGGGGTGTTTGCTGCCTAAGTAGATGATTGAGCGTGGCTCCCACCGGGGTTATGTGGGTGGCCCTGTGAGATGATGGGTGGGTACCGTAAAGGGTTCACTGTAGAAACGGTTCTGCTGTGTAAGTGCTTTCTGTGGCACGTGAAGCCCCTTAGTGTACATGACACACTTGGGAAGGTGACTGATGACTGGGAGGGGCCGTCCAGGGGAGAGCGTGGCAGGCAGCAGGGAGCCATGGAGCTGTGTGTGTGGCACAGGAGCTTCGCCCTCTCGCGGTGCCCATCAGAGGGTTTATTGGGGCAGTGGGCACCAGGGCCCTGGTTGTGGTCAGGCCATCCCCCAGGTTTCCAGCCCTGTGCTGCCCAAGTCTCTCTCTGGCTGCTCAGGAACATGACCTCCTCCCTGCCCCCTGCCCTCTCAGCAGAGCAAGGCCTGGAAGCTAAGGCGGCTGCGCAGCGGGGGCTGTCGGACTTGGAGTACTTGAAGTCCAAGGTGGTGGCAGCCGAGTCCTCTTCCTCAGAGGAGGAGGAAAATGAGGACGAAGCCATAAACTGTGACAGAGGCAGCGAGGAAGAGGAGTCCCCTGCCACCCCTGACCAGCCAGAGCAAGGGAGCCCAGGGGCCCTGCCTGGGAGGGGGAGGCTGCAGGAGCCCGGAGCCCAGGTATGTGCCTGCAGGAGGGACAGCGGGGGTTGTGTTCCTGTCTGGGGTTGTGGCCCCACAGCTAGGGGTGTGACGCGGAGGAGAGCCCAGCAACCCACCATGCACTCCCTGATCCTCTGGGCTCATTGCCTGCTACACGAGAGGGGTGGCCTGCCGGGGATCTGGGCACGAGTGAGGTGTTGACGGCTGGGTTACTTGGTGTTCAGTCACAAGGTGGGCAGGTGTGGGTGGGCTCCTCGTTGATAGACATGCCTGGTGTCACTGGATGCCGTCACAGTCGCTCAGCAGGCGTTCTCCTGCCTCCATTTTATAGGTAAGAAAACTGAGGCCCAGAGAAGGGAAGTGACAGGTCAGGCCCCTGGCCCGGGTCTGTCAGGCTGTGAAGTTGAGATTGTAAAGGTGGACGCGACTTCCACCTGGAGTCCTGTCCTCCGGACACAGGGCATTGGACGTGCGTGCCTTCCAGTTCCTTCGGTGGAAGCTCCAACAAGAGGAAGGGGCTCCGTCTGCTGCCTCCTCTTCCCCTTGCTCTTCTCCACCCTCCTTTCTAATGCCCACCCTGTCCCTGTCCAGGGAGGTCAGAGGGCGAGGGGTTCAGTCTCAGCTCTGACCCTGTGTGACTGCTGGGCCCCGAGGGTGCTGCATCTCCACAGGCCTCTCTGATCCTCATCTGGAAGGGACCTCCTCGCAGCACCTGTGTGTCACTAGGCAAGCAGACTCAGTGGTAGCAAGGTCTCTGCCGGGGCTCCTCCCATCTCCCCTGGCCTTTGATGGCCTGGGGCACTGCTCGCCCAGCCACGGTGCCCTGAGCCCTGGCTACAGCCCTCAGAGGCAAATGGAGACCCCGCAGCCTCCACCTCCACCTGTGCCTGGACCCTGAGCCCGTGGCGGGCACAGATGCGGCACTCTCGTGCTACCCCGTAGCCTCCTCTCCTAGGGCTGACATGTCCCAGTCTGTCCCCTGCCACCACTGCCCCAGGGAATCCACTGTGGCCGTTTCTCTTTGTTCAGACAGAGAAACCAGCAAACCAGAAGGAACCCACCACGGCCCACACCGTGAAGCTACGGGGAGCCCTGTTCAGTGTCACAGAGGTAGGTGCTCGGAGGAAGATCACCTGTGGGAGCAGAGGGGGGGTGGGAGGGGAGCTTCTGTTGCCTGAGGCCATTACTATCTTAGTGTCCAGAGTAAGAAGGAATATGAGGCCCAGAGGCTGACGGATGACTTCAGGGAAGGAAAGGAGATGGCTGCCTACAACTAAAAAAAAACGCTTGGGGCCTGGGGAAGGCCGAGTGGTCAGTGAGGTCTGTGTTGGGAGCCCTCACCCTGCTCCTGTAGGGGCAACCGTCTCGGATACAAGTGAGGGCATAGGTATTGCTGCAGCCCGGCTCAACACTATTTCCAGAAACAGTCCGCAGGCCACTCAGAGCACGGGCTGCCGCTAGCTGGCTCTAGGTTTGCGCCAGCAGAGGACCTTGCTTCATTTCCCTCCTGTGATGATCAGGGAAGCTCACTACAGGAAATTCTAAAGGACACAGCTACGTGACTAGAACCTGAAAGTCACCTACAACTGGGATGACCACGTGGGTTACTGTCCACACTGAGCTGCGAGCTGGGGTGTAGCCAGGTGGGGTGCCAGGGTGCAGGTAAGGTTGCTGCAGGTCTAAGGACTAGAGCTGGAGGTGCCAACTGTCCTTGGCACAGTGGGCAACCCTGCTCAGCATTCCAGTGTCCCACCCAGTGGCAACCACTGGTACTTTGGGGACATGCCTTCTTAGATGCTTTTTCCTGTGCACTGACACTGGTCTGGTTTCTCATTCCCATTTTGGTTAGCAGCGTCCCTGCAGCAGGACCGCGCTTGCTGCCTTGTTGTGTAGTCTTCCTTCCTCAAGAGATGCTTTAGTACACTTTCCTGATCTCCTAAAGTGGACGTGGGAGCTACTTACAATTTATGCTGCTAGAAATACTGAAGCAATTCCTTGTGATTAGGGGTCAGTTTTTTTTTTCGGGGGGGGGTACCAGTATTGAACCCCAAGGCATGTAACTACTGATCCACATCCTCATCCCTTTTTATGTTTTGAGACAGGGTCTCACTAAGTCACTGAGGCTGGCTTTGAACTTGTGATCCTCCTCCCTCAGCCTCCAGAGACACTGGGATTACTGGCCTGCCCACTGTGCCCGGCTAGTTAACTGTTTTCAAAGAAAAGATGAACCTCTGCCCTACTCCTCCTGATAAAATCAGGTTCAGATACATCAAGGATTGGAGCTGAAAACGTTTCTTTCTAAGCAATTTGTAAAGTTTCGTGGGAAAAAAGAAAAAAAAAAAAACATAGATTGATTACCTACCTACCAGCCCAGAGCTCTGGAAGCCAGCAGCTGTCATGAAGTCACAGTGGTTCATGCCTAACAGAGGCAGGAGTCTAGTGTCTCTAGTTTACAGAGATTTTTATGAAGGATTTATGACCCAACAGAAAAATAACACAAAGAACAGAAGGTTTTCAAAGAACAAGAACTCGAGTAGCCAGTGCACATGTTTGGATTCTGTCATGATTATCAAAAAAAAAAAAAAAAATCAAAACTGGAGTTCACATTTTTCACTTGCCAAAATGGTCAGCATCGTTCATGTTTGGCAATAATCATTTTCTTGCCTTTTAGAGGGCCGAGTGGAGCTCCCGGCAACCTTACGGACATCCAGGCCTTTGCAGAGCTGGTGCCTGGCCAGGGCTTTGCCCCAGGTGAATCCCGGCACACCAGAGTCTGAATGCGGGAACGTTCTTGCAGCCTTCCTGTTATTATTTATAACTCAACGTGTTGATTTGCAGTCATTGATAAGAACCAAAACCCACATCAACCCTGAAGCTCCATTTCTGGGGAAGTGGTGTGTCCATGGTTCTCGGAGGGGAGTGGTCTACCCCTGCACAACATCTGGCCGTGGTCAGAGCTGCTCTTGATGGTAACATCTGTGGGGGGCTGCTGGCCTCTAGTGAACAGAGTCCAGGTGTGCTGTGTAAGCCCTGCCACAGGACAGCCCCCACATCAAAGAGTCACTAGCCCAAAATGTCACCAGTGCCAGGTTAAACCTGGGTTAATTCACGGGGACACATGAAAATGGTGTAAGATGACGTATCACAGAAAAGAACATGATGACAGGGAAGACCCCCAAGATGCCATAGCCAGTGGAAAAGGCCAGGTGTGGAGCAGGACATGGCTTCATCCCCAGAGGAACCTAGCTGTGTGTGACCCACCATGCTGGCTTTCCTCTGGGCAGGGGACGGTTTGGAAAGAATCTGGTAATTGCAAACTTGGATGCAGTAATGTGAAAGCTCAGAACTTGGCTGGGCTTCTTCCACTGACCTGGAGCGCCCAGATGTGTCCTTCTGTCCTTCTGTCACCTTGTAGGACAAGCTACATCAGGGTGGGGCCTCAAGGGCTTCCCCCAGTGCCCAGATGGGAAATGGATCTGCGGCTTTTGATTTGCAGAAGAGCCAGGAAGAGTGAGCTGGCCTCGGAATTAGGAACCAGTTTGTTTTCCTGATTTGTACTTTTTAGTATTTGTTATAATTTCACACCCTGAATGTTCACATATTTTTAAAAATGTGTTTAAATGTCACACATGTCCAGAGAAGGGAGTAGTTAAGAAGGTCGGGGACCTCCCTACAATGGAACTTTAGGTTTGTCACTGTGATTAATGTAGACAAATATCCATGCTTTAAAGAGAAGTAAGAAAAGCCAGCTTTAACCCCAAGTACTTAAACAAACAAAAAACAAAACAAAAAAAAAAAACCAACTCCTTAGGAACAAAAGACCAGATGTAATGCCTTAAAACGCTGCTGTTAATGTTATTATTTTATAATTACATTATCCGTTTCTTCTTCAGTTTTTATTTCCCAGTTTTTCTTACTTTATGGTGGAGGAGAGATGAGTGTGATTTAAAGGAAGGAGAAAAACTGTGTTCACTTGGTTATCTTTTCTGATCCAACACTTTGCTCCTTATCTCTTTATCTGGTTGCATGGTTTCTTGGGGAACTGATAAGGGGCAAAACTTGTCCTTGCAGAAAAATGTCCTGGAATTCCTGGCGCCCCTGAAACCAGTGGCCATTCGAATAGTGAGAAATGCGCACGGGAACAAGACAGGTAAGGCCTGGGAGCTGGACGGATGTGTGGGGGGAGGGCTGGCCACATGGTTGGGGAGGTCCCAAGGCAGCCTTGTCCCTTCTCCTCCTTGGGGTCCTCAGTTCTGTGGATGTGGCTAACTGGTCAAGACGCGGATCTCTCTTATACCTGCCTCTGGCAGCCTGGTGTATAGTGTCAGAATTTTCTCCTCCACTGTTCTAGTAGGTTCCCCTGTTCTGTTCATGTAGATGCCCGCAGGTCTGGGTTTGCTGGGCTAAGTCCATGGGCGGCTCTGCCAGCAGGCAGTCCCCTACCTCTCTGCACATGCGTGGTGTTGCCCCAGACCACATCTCCCCAGGTGTCCGCTCCGGGCTGTGAGCCTCCTCCCCTGGCCTTGGAGCCCTGGGTCTGGTGTCTCCAGGCAGTGAGCATGGCTGGAAGGAAGGTGGATGTGGGAGAGGAGGGCACCTGCCCAGCCCAGGGGCCAGCTAGGCCAGAAAGCCATAGGAGACCAGTGGCAGAATAGCCACATCTCAGAGAACCATACTAAGGCTCTGTGACCACTGGGTGTCTGGACCATAGGACCCTAGAGTTGGGAATGCCTTGGTAGGAAGAGGCCACCTGGGCACAGTGGTCAGGTCTGGCCGAGCTGGCACCCAAGGAGAAAGGTGCTCCTGCGTCGGGGTGGTCCAGTGCCCTTGCTCTGTCAGGTCTTGTCCCTCCCCAGCTCTCCCGCCCAGCTCACCAGGCTGATGGTTCAGGCAGCTGTTACTCCTGGAGCTCAGCAGAGGGCAGTGTGAGGGGCGGGGGACAGAGCCCCTGCCCAGGTTCACAGCCCAGCCAGCCACTTAGGAGCCCTATGACCTGGGACAGGAACTCAGCCTCCTTTCCTCCTCTGCATAATGGGTCAGACCTGTCGTGCAGTTGGGAGGGGTCAGGGTCAGCCCCCGACGGTGTGAGCACTGGGCACGCTCGGAGTGCTGCTGTTGGTGTTGGTGCTGGTGGTGGGGCCACCGGTTCATGACGCCTCAGAGACCAGGCAGGGAGCCAGGAGGAAGGTACCTGCCTTGCTGGGGCTCAGGGACAGCATCTTGGAGGCCCTGGCGCTGGAGAGAGCCAACACCTGAGCATGACACTGTTGAGGGCAACAAACGACCCAGGTGGAAGTGTGGGGGCGGAAGCTGGGCTGGGCCCTCGGGCTGTAGTAAGAGGGGGAGCCTGGGCCCAGTGGAGGCTCGGGGCTTAGGACAGCGTCGGGTTTAGAAAGGCCCGCTGGCCAGTGCAGGGAGGACCGCTGGCAGCTGGAGGCAGTGGAGACTTTTGCTTGTGTGGGCTTGTCGGGGAGGCTGGGGGAAACTGTGGTAGTGTAGATGGGGTGCTGCTTGGCGGCTTTACGGGTCAAGGCCCAGTGAGGTTGAGGCTGTGGAGGCCTCTGCACCTGCTTGTTTCTGTGTAGTCATGGCCTCTGGAGCTGCAGGCAAGGTGGTGTGGAGGTGACCCTCCAGTGCTGGGCTGGGTCACAGCGGCCATCGTGAGCATTTCTTCTCTGCAGAACATGGTCAGGGAAGGGGTGAGGCTGGGAGGGAGGCAGAAGGGGCCTGGTTTTTGCACCTTCACCCGCAATGCCAGGTGGGTGCTGAGTGCTCCTCCAAAGGGTGGCCAGGTGGGGGGTCAGCCTGTGCCGTGGCGACTCCCGCTTTCTGCACCTAGCCAGGTGCCCACGTCCTCTGACTCCGAGCGTTGGCAGGGCTGGCAGTTACCTTATCGTGGTCCCCTCTCAGGGTACGTCTTTGTGGATTTCAGCAGCGAAGAGGAGGTGAAGAGAGCCCTGAAGTGCAACCGGGAGTACATGGGTAAGGAGGCGTGGTGCTGCGTCCCGGGCTCCCTGGCTCCCGCGTGGGCCCTGGCTTAGGTGCTTGTGCTGAGCACCAAGGAGGACCTGGAGAAGCTCTTCTCCACCTATGGTAGGACCTGCTCCTGGGCAGCCCCCTCCACTTCCCTCTAGCTCTTGGCCTTGGACAGTGGCCCCAGCTGGGGTTTCCTCATCTTAGAACAGGGCTTGCTGTCCCTCCCTGCTGCAGATGTAGGACATCTTTTACTCTTTGAACTTGAACTTGGATTTTCTCTCCTTTCTTTTCTTTTTAATGGTTCTGGGGATTGGACCAAGGGGCATTGTACCACTGAGCTGCATCCTAGTCCTTTTCATATTTTGAGTTGGGGTCTTGGTAGGTCAACGATGTTGGCCTTGATCCTCCTGCCTCAGCCTCCCAAGCTGCTGGGATTAGAGGCACAGCCACAACGCCCGCAGAGCTGGGATTCTCTCTCTCTCTCCGAGCACCGAGCTGGACAGGTGGAGGCGTTTTCCTGGGCTTCCTTGGCTGCTCGGTGTTGGGATCCTGCGGCTGCACAGCCCCCAGTGCCCGCAGTGCTCCTCTGCCTGGGAAGGCTGTCCTTCCTCTTCTTCCATCCAAACGAGCTTCAGAGAGGAGGCCACAGCCAGGACCCTTTGTTCTTGCCTCAGTCGTTACTTCTTGGACTGGGAACTTGCAGGCCTGTAGTTGCGCTCGGCCATACTGGGCCGAGTCTGTGGGGAGGGGTGGCTCATGGTGCACCGTCTGGAAATGCTGCCCGAGCCCCTGTCTCTTGGGAGGCTGGCCTGGACGTGGAGCATCAGAGACAGCGTGACGTCCACGGAGGTCCCACATGGGACCTGAAGGTCTGGCCATGTTGTCCTGCTCTCCAGGTCCTCCCACACAGGCTGGTGCCCTGGCCACACAATAGTGCTACACAGGACAGGAGGGGGATTGTTCATAGGCTCCAAGTGCCCATTTGGGAAGAGGAAGACCCACAGAGGGGACGTGGTCACACCCTGGTGTTCAGTGTGTCCACTGCAGACAGTGTCCTCTGAGTAGGACAGAGTCACAAACACTTCCACGGCACTAAGTGTAGCCAGTGCTGGGTAGTAACCACACACTGACCTTGGACCTTTGAGGCCACCCTGCGCTTGGGGACTGTTGTGCCATTCACAGGCAGGAGGCCTGAGTGGGTGAGGTGACGGGCCCAGGGCAGGTTGCACGTGAAGCGGGATGGAGCCAGGTGCCCCTCCTCCCCCACTTAGTAGGCAGAGGGACTATGAAATGACGCCCTTGACTTTGGGCCTGGTGGCTGGCACAGCACAGCTGTTCTGTGTTCGTGTGGCCGACCCCTTAGTGCCCGGGCCTTTCTCACCCTGAGCTCAGCCCCAGCTCCAGCTCCAGCAGGCTGACGCCTCCCCTGTCCTCAGGTCCCCTGTCGGAGCTCCACTACCCTATCAACAGCCTGACAAAGAAGTCCAAGGGCTTCGCCTTTGTCACCTTCATGTTCCCTGAGCACGCGGTGAAGGCTTACATAGCCGTGGACGGACAGGTGTTTCAGGTGAGGTGGCTTGTGGGCACCGGGTCACTGAGCCTGGCGACGGAGAAGGCCACACCGGGTGGCTGTATGAGCAGGCGCGCGTCCACGTTCTGGGTCCCAGGACCCACAGTGGCCAGCCATGTGGTCGCCTCCAGTGAGCTACTTGAAGGGAAGATGCTGTGAAAGGGGAGCTGGCTGGGATGTGTGGGTGACCCTGAGGAACCAGGGAGCTGCTGCTCTCCCAGTGTCCCCGTGCCGTGTGCCCAGGCCCGGGCCAAGCCACCTCCAGTGCTCCACCACCCATCTGCTCATGGCTTATTGGTGTCGCGGGCACCGGGCCAGACTGGCCTCTGCCATGTGCAGCTCACAGTGTCACCTGTGCAGGATCCACTAGGGGGAGTCGGGAGCCGTGGGGTGCTCACAGAGGGGTACAGTCCCCTTGGCGTGGCTGTGTAGGGTGCCCCCAGCCTCAGCTGGACGGAGAGTGACCACGTGGCTTTCTGTCTGCCGTCCCCGTCTCCCATCAGGGCTCAGTGGTGAGTCCAGCTGGCTTATGACAAGGGGACAAGCTGGAGGGCGGGGCTCCTCTCACCTCCTGCTCTGTCCCCTCAGGGCAGGATGCTGCACGTGCTGCCGTCCACCATCAGGAAGGAAGCCAGTGAGGACATGGACGTCCCCGGGTCGTCCTACAAGAAGAAGAAGAAGGCGTCTGAGGACAAAGCCCGCAGCCCCAGGTCCTCGTCCGCCCTGTGAGGCCCCTGCGCCCGTCCAAGCTCTGCTGCCCACCCCCCCAGCCTTTCCCCAGCCGCCTGGGCCCTTTCCCTCTGTAGGGTGGGGCCTTCAGGGCCTCAGTGTCCCCACTGCACATCAGGAGAGAAGGACTGTGTCAGCATAGGTTCTGAGGTGTCACCAAGGGCTGGGTCCCTGGCACAGGGCAGATGCCGACACTTGTCAGGGCTTGGGTTTGCGGCCTCACTGCAGGCCAGGTGCTCGCCCAGGACAGGAGAGCTGGCGGGGGGCGGGGAAGGCCGGCGAGGCTCATGGCAGTTTTGGTGTCTGTGAGAGGCCTCTGTTGGTCCCAGCCTGACCCGTTCTGCCTGCCCCTGCCCTCAGCTCCCACAACTGGAACCCACTGCTCATGGGGCCCAATGCCGTGGCCGATGCCATCGCACAGAAGTACAGTGCCACCAAGAGCAAGTGTTCGACCACGTGAGTGAGCCCGAGTGTCTTGCACGCGTTGAGTCCACAGGCTTCCTTCCAAATGCTGTCCATGGTCGCCCTCTGCTGGCGTCCTTTCAAGCAAACCCCGGAGTGTTTTTCAGCCACTTGGCAAAGGACGTCCCTTGGTTCTGCCCATTAGCTGCTTTCTCCATTGTCCTTTACCCTCCCTCATGGCACTCGGGTCAGCGCTGACCGTTGGAGGTAGAAGGCCGGCCCCGAGTGTAATTGTGAGCGCCCCAGTGGCCACAAGTGTACAAAGAAACAGGCAAAACTAGTCTTAACGAGACACCGTCTTCAACTTGATGTCTAGAGCCTCGTCACTTTGACGTGAGCAGTGTAAAAAGCCACACTGTGTTTCCTCCCTTCTTTCCACCAATCCACTGTATTTTGTGGGTAGCACGACCTGGATCTGAACATGCCACACTTCAGGTGCCTGGTCTTGTGGTGCCTTGTGGCTGCTGGGCTGGGGAGGGCAGCCTGGCCTGAGTTGGATGGACAGCCACAGCCGCTCAGGCCCTGCCTATGCCCTCTGAGCACTGGGGCTCAGCAGCACCTGGACGGAGGTCCCGCCTTGTAGTGCCACCTAGAGGAGGCAGGGGAAGAGAGGAGGGCTTGGGGGAGCTGTGGCAGGAAAGTGGGCGGGTGAGGAGGTGACAGAAACAGGACTGGCTGTAATGGGGTCAAGTCAGCACATGCAGAAGCCCCAGGGCTGCAAGAGGAGCCTCACAGAGACCTGCCCACTGTGGAAGGGAAGAGCCCGAGGGTGGGTGGGGATGTGTGGCTGTGGAGGGCAGAGAGCTGGTGTAGCACCAGAGCGTGGTCCCCGCCTCATTGTGGGTGGGCGACAGCACCCTGAATCCCCTCCCCTCTGGGCCTGCCCAACTGGCTAGGCCCTGCCTGATGGGCCGGGCCTCCTCTTCTCTCCCCACAGGAGACCAAGGGCAGGGTGGCCGTGCACGTGGCCCTCGGGGAGACTCAGCTGGTCCAAGAAGTGCAACGCTTCCTCATCGACAACGGCGTCAGCCTGGACTCTTTCAGCCAGGTGGGTGCCCACTGCCCCGCTGTCCCCACCTCTAGGGAGTCGACTGCTGCTGCTCCAGAGCTGAGGCGGCCCAGGGGAGGCTGGGGATTTGGGCGGGTCCTGTGGTTACTGGATCCAAACCAAGGGCTCAACCTCAGAGTCTCCCCTCCCAAGGACAGGGACAGCCAGCTCCTGGGGGCCGTGGCTGCTCCTGGGGGCACTGGCTCCTTGCTGCTTCTGCTTCCCACGCCTGTGGCTGCAGGTGGTCCGCAGTGCCAGGAAGAGCCCTCCATGCTGAGGTGCCGATCTCGATTACTACCCAGCGCAGGGCGCCTGGGAGGTCCAGCGGGGCTGTGGTCAGTCACTGTCAGGATCTGGTGACTCAGCTGGGGCTGGGATTTGATCCTGGGGTTCTCACCCGGTGCCCTGGGCCTTCACCCTCAGTGGAGCTGCCTGTTGGCTGTGGAGCCAGTGGGTGGCGCCTCTTGGGTCCTCCCAGGTGCCTGGCCACTGAGCCCCCAGGGGTGCACCTTGACTAGAGGCCACCAGGTCAGTGCCAGTGTCCAGCTGAAGAGCCCTGCTGCCGTCCCTCACATGGCCTCTCCTCCCTGCAGGCGGCAGCAGAACGAAGCAAGACTGTGATTCTGGCCAAGAACCTCCTGGCAGGCACCCTGGCGGCCGAGCTGCGGGAGACCTTCGGCTATTTCAGAAGCGTGGACTGCGTGCTGCTGCCCGAGGGTGGCGTCACTGCCATCTTGGAGTTCCTGGAGCCCCTGGAGGCCCGCAAGGCCTTCTAACACCTGGCCTATTCCCAGGTAGGCCGCTGGGAGCTGCTGCAGGGAGAGGGCCCAGGAGCTGGTGTGCCCACTGCCCAGCATGGGTTCAGCCTGGCTCCACCTTGCTGGTGGCCCGCCCCCACCCCGCCCTCCCTGAGGGCGCTGCAGGAAGCACCCTCGGCCCCTGCCCAGCTCCAGCGGCCATCCTTTGCCTTCCGTTCCTGCCCCGACTTGGGTCTCCCTGGTTGGCTGTGGCGCCATCCGTGCCTGTGGTGAGCTGCAGCCGGTCTTGTGTGCAGGGCCGTCCCTGTATGTACACATGTGTATCTGCAGCACAGGGGCCCCTGGGGCTCCATGACAGGTGGCTGTGAGCCAGGTGGCCTAAGACCACACAGTCACCTGTCGCAGAGCTGGCAGGCAGGCAGGCATCCAAGAGCAAGGTGTGGCCAGGGCTTCCAAGGGCTCTGGGGAGGACCTGTCCTGTCTTTGCCCACTGCTGGGCTCCCGGCATCCGTCAGCTCCCTGCGCCACTCCCGTCCCTGCCCCGTCTTTACATGGCCTTCTTCTTGGCCCCAGATCCCTCTCCTGGGCTTACAGCCCACCCAGATAACCCTGGACCATCTCGGGGTCTTGATGGTACTTGCAGGGGATGCACTGATAGGTCTTGGGGGTCTAGATGGCCATCTCTTGGGGAGCCACCTTTCACCCACCACAGGTCATTTGTCTGCCAGGCCCCTTGGTGCTTTGCAGGCCGTGGTCCCCAGTCACCCGCAGGCAGGCCTTCCTGGACCCTCCAGCCCTGGGTGTTCCCAGCTGGGGCCCTGCCCACTGCACCATCAGGGCTTGGTGAGAGCCTGCCTGCTAGACCGCGGTGTCTCTGGTGGCCCATCCAGGAGCCTTGTCTGGACTGCAGCCTTCCCTTCCTTCCCCGCTGCTTCAGGAAGGAGTCTCCATCACCAGAGTGGACGATACAAAGGCACATCCGGGCGCAGCCTCCCCTTTGACTCTGACAAGTGTTTTCTTCACTGACTGCTCCCGTCAGCAGCCTCGACTGAGGCCCAGTGACCCAAAGCCACACAGCTCCTAAGTGGCACCGCCAACTGTCAGACCCCCAGGCTGCTCCCTCTCCCTCCCGAGCACATTTTTTTCTTTTTCTTTTTTCTTTTTATACCAGGGATTGAACCAGGGGTGTTTATCCACTGAGCTCTGTCCCTAGCCCTTTTTTATATTTTATTTTGAGACAGGCTCTCACTAAGTTGTTTAAGGCCCCACCAAGTTGCAGAGGCTGGTCTCGAACTTGCTAACCTCAAACTTCTTATCCTCTTGCCTCAGCCTCTCAAGCCACTGGGATTACAGGTGTGCACCACCGTGCCCGGCTGCTTGTTTTTTTTCCCCCTGGGCATAATTAATCTTTGAGGCTTGAATGCAGTATGAAATTTGAAGAGTCCCAAAGGCTGTAAGTTGACAAGTCTCCCTCCCACCCTGCCCTGTAGCTACCCAGGGGCCTTCTACTGAGGTGGCTATTAGCAGTGGCTATATCAACCTTTTTCAAGAAACCCCTGGCACACAGGTCGCCTCTGAACGGCAACAGGAACGCTCTTGGCTTTGCGACCCGCTGACTTCCCCTGGAGCTGCCCTGTGCCAGCAGTTCCTCCCCTTGTCACAGTCCCCATTTCATCCTCTGACTAGAGAAAGCGCACAGGGCACCTGGAACCCACTGCAGGTCAAGGTGACAGAGACGTGGCCTTTGCCTCTCAGCCTGGGCCCCAGTGTTTTCCTCAGGCACCCAGAGCACTTGGGGTTCTGGGCTGCGTGTCTCCTGGCTCCTCTGCCCTGCCGAGCACCCATCTTCTCCACCCTGGGGCGCGTCATCTGCACATGGGACTGAGTCCCTCTCAGCTGTGTCCCGTGACAGAGACCCACAGTGTTGGCACCTTTGCCTCTGCAGTTCCACCACGTCCCCCTGTATCTCGAGTGGGCTCCAGTTGGCGTCTTCTCCAGCACAGCCCCACAGGGGAAAGAGCCCCAAGAAGCATCTGCAGAAAAGAACATGGTGGAGCCAGAAACCGGTAAGAACAGGTTAATATCCTGGACGGGCAGGCGAGGGGTGGGCGGAGAGCCAGGAGCTGTTCAGCAGACCGCTGCTTTAGGGCTTTGTTCATCCACAGACCAGCAGGTCTCCATCTCTGATTATGCAGGTGTTAAAACATCCCTGAAAAACAGCATCAGAGCCGGGTGATGAGGCCCACGCCTGTCACCCCAGCAGCTCAGGAGGCTGAGGCAGGAGGATCCTGAGTTCAAAGGCAGCCTCAGTGAGACCCTGTCTCTAAATAAAATACAAAATAGGGCTGGGCTGGGGCTGAGTGGTGAAGCACCCCTGAATGCAGTTCCAGGTACCAAAAAAAAAAAGAGAGAGAGATCAGAATTACGAGTCCAGGGTCTGGGGATGTGGCTCAAGCGGTAGCCACAACCTGGGCATGCGTGCGGCCCAGGTTCGATTCTCAGCACCACATACAAACAAAGATGTTGTGTCCGCCGAAAACTAAAAAAAAAAATATTAAAACTCTCTCTCTCTCTTAAAAAAAAAGAATTACGAGTGCAACGTAATGTAGCATATTTTTAGTTTGTCAGCTAATGGTTAAGGGAAGAAAACCTAGATCTCTTCATACCCAGAAGAGCCCATGAAAGCCCAGAGCTCCATAGGTGGCTGAGGGGCTGGGGGCCATGTTTTTGGAGTGCCTCAGCGCCCTCTGGTGTCCAGCGACTGCACAGGCAGGAAAGGAAAGACCAATGTGTTCCCAGCCACAGGGGTGCCGGCCCCCTGGGTGCCCCCTCACAGTGGGGCATTGGAGGCAGGATGAGGTTTTCCTTCAGGACTGTGGTGCACACTGCAGGTCATGGCTTGGCCCTGGCCCTCGCCCCGTCACGATGCCAAAACCTGAGACCCTCCCCTTCCCCCAGCTGCCCCTAGGAGACAGGCAGCTTCCCATGGAACCATGTAGTCTGGAGACCACGACCACGTCTTAGAATAGACACCTGGAGGGAGGTTCTGAGGACTGGGTTGTTTGACCCAGATGTTAAGATTTGACCTTCAGCCCCACCCCCCACACAGGGCTTCCAGTTGCTCAGTTTACTAAGATAAGGATTTTCCTCTTAAAGATAGACCTTCTCTTGTTTACCATCCTGGTTGTTCCCGTATATTTACAAAAATTAAAGTGTTTTACGGTTTTTTTAAAAAAAAGTAGAGGAGTCGTCATCTCTGGTCAGCCAGTGTCGGTTGGATTCCGCGGCCTTCTCTGAGCACAGGCCTTCCGCCATGCCCGCGGCTCATGTCCGCTCCCCGTGGGTCTTCAGGACTGGTCGTCTGTGCCGCATGAGGTGACCACCCCTCGCGGCTGGCTGCTGCCTGAGTTCGTTACCACCAGAGGGTTCACTCCACAGCAGCATCTGCCTTGCTGACCACAGCACCCTGCGGAGTGTCAGGCCCTGGGAGTGACAGAAGGCAGAGTGGCACCTGCTCCCTGTCTGCTGGCCTGCCCTCCACGTCCTTCCACTCAGGAGCCGCTTCAGGGGAACTGGCCACCATGCTGGTGACGTGGGCAGTGCCGTCCTTGGCTCCTGCTCTGGGACTGGGCCGGCTGCCTCCTCTGAAGCTGTTTCTGACTCTGACAGAGAGAGTGGTGCCCACGCACCCTCCTGAGGACACGGGAGATGCAGCCTGCTGGCCACCGACACCCCCACGTGGTGGGAACACCTGTCTAACCGGTGTCTGCTGCCCATGGTGACCAAGACAGGCGTGGCATGACTGTCCCCAGCATCTCTCGGCTGGTCACAGGTGGTGTCAAGTGGGCCCTGGGGGCATACGGGCTCTAGAGCATGAACAATGGCTTCTTGGCACCTGTATCTGGACCCTGTCCGAATGCTCCTCTGTCCCCGGTCCCCCGGTTGGTTTTGAGGCCCTGTCCCCTGTCCTCAGGTCGGTGTTGAGTGTCCTGACGGTGTCCAGCCATTGGAGGGGCTGGCTTCTGCTCACTGGCTGACAGAGGAGGCCTCAGCCTGGATCTGCTCCAGGATGTGGTGTGACGTCCACCCTCTGGGCTCATGTCACCTCCTGAGTCAGCGCCCTGAGCCCATCTTTCCCTTCTGACCATGTTGCCTACACACCCCCGCCCCCTGTCCTGGTCCCCTGAGCTGTGCCTTCTCCCCTGCCGCTCCCCACCCCGCTCTCTGCCTGTTGTTCCAGATGTCATCTTCACCAGGGTGACAGGAGGGGGACCTGTCATGCCTTGGGCTGGGCGGGGCAGGAAGGCAGCTCTGGCAGCTCTGCTCTGCTCTCTGTTCTGGTCTCCAGGGGTGTGGCTGTGTTATCTCCCACCACCAAGACCCTCACCTCCAGAGCTGATCGCGACTGATAACAGTCCTGCCAGGAGCCCCGAGGGGGCAGCGCGCATATTCAGCGCCTGATTGTAATGAAGCCTGAGCCCTGGATCTGCCTTTGTGCCACAGTCTGCCTCTCAGCCACTGACATCCACGCCTGGCTTGGCCTCTAGAGGTGCAGCTAGCAGTGTCTCAGGCAGGTGGCCTTGAGTCTCTGGGGCCAGCTGTGGTCCTTGTGGTGTCATGGTCACCCCTGGCGTGGTGTGGGACATCAGGGATCAGCGTTTCTCAGTGATGCGCAAACAGCAGCTCAAGAGCATCCTCAGGAGTAAAGGCCCTGGAGCTGAAGGCCCAGCCAGGACCATCGAGTTCAGATTGGAGACTGAGCTTCAGAGAGGCTGCTTCACTGTTCTGAGGTCACACAGCTCATTAGAAGCACACCCAGCTCACAGGACTCCTGTCCCAGCACCTGAGTATAGAGCCATGATTGGGGTCAGTCCTCTTGGGTCTGGATCCTGGCCTCACTCCTGCCAGTGGGCGACTCCTGCAGTCTGTCTGTGCCTAGGTCATGAGACATGAGTAGAAGCTTCCCATTGGGTGGTTTGAAGGTCTGACTGGGACAGTGAGACCCTGCAGTACAGGGCACCATGCTTGACGCACCTGCCTGCTGCGAGTATGTGCGTTGGGGTCCCCACTCCTCCTGCTCCCCGTCGCTCTCCTGGTGGACAGTACTGAGCGCCTGCCTGTCTTTGGTCCTCAAGATGCAGGCAGAGCCATGTGGAGCTGGCCCCAGCCGGGCCCCAGGGAGACAGAAGGGAAAGGGAAATACAGGGTGGGATGCGACTTAGAGGCTTTTTGTTGTTGTTGTTGTTGTTGTTGTTTTTTAATTATTTTGGCTTTAAGCAATGAGGGCAGTGAGGTCAGGCCTGGGGTCAGTAGGCTCCATGTGTCCAGACTGACACCCGGCTTCTGCAGCGAACCCCTCAACTGCTCCGTGCCCCAGTTCTTCCTTCTGTAAGTGGAGCAAGAACCAGCCTAGCTGCCGCCTCGGGAGGCCTGGGGGACTGGCCATCACTCACCCCCTCAGAGTGACCCAGGTCTCCACAAGGCAAAATTGGGAGGACAGTGGTGGGCAGGGCTGCGGGGTGGCTCAGAGCCTGGCTGGCAGCCGAGGTCCCCAGGGCCTCAGCCACTCATCTGAATGTGCCATCGGGGTCATTGGATAGGTGGATTGTGTGGGGGCCAGGCACAGGCCAGCGCACCCGGAGCAGCACCTGGTGGCAGTCTCCATGCCCCCTGGTCCCTGTTCCCATTAGGAGCTGCACCTGCATGGGTGGCAGGAGGGCCTGGGAGTGCAGGGATTGCGTGTTTCTCTTTCCAGGTGTTCTCCAAAGTGGGGGCCGTGAGGAAGAAGAACAAAGCAGGTACCCTGTTCTCGTGGAAGGACATGGTTCTGGGAGACCACACCTGGGGGCAGGGGGCCAGGCTTGTGCAGAACAGCCCCTCCTCTCCTGGAGATCCCTGCCATGCTGTTGGAGAGGTCCCCATCCTGGGCTCTGAGAGAGCCTTCGCAGGCCCTCAGGTGGTCCTGAGCTGTGTGCATGGTGGGCAGCAGCAGCACCCATCAGCACCCAAGGCCTCCCTTGTTCCCACACCTTGGCACCCAGGAAATCCTCAGGCATAGCAAAAAGGATGGATTGTGGGCTTTCCCCTCAGTTCCAAGGGAAATGACCCCCCCCCCCGATATCCCGATATGGAACTTCTAGAACATTCCACCACGTCGGTAATCCTGCTCTTCCCTGGCCTGTAGGTAGTGGTAAGGCACAGGCCGCCTGGCCCCTTCGTCAGCCCTGGACCTTGTCCTGACGCTGTTGGCCTCTGCCCACATGTTGTCCAGCCCTAAGTCTTCAGAGCATGAGCAGGGAAGGTCCTTTGTCCTTTTCACAGCCATGCAGTCCCGTCCAGCAGCCTTGGCCTTGCAGAATTCGTGGGTGCAGAATTGGTGGAGTGCAGTGTGAGTCAGTCTGATACGGTCCTGGGTGCCTGTGTGTGTGGCCACAGCGTCTGCTGCTCCTTCATTCCCCATACGCCCTGGGCCACCAGGCAGTGGGCACCCAGGACAGTAGACCAGAGGAGATGCTGTCCCTGTCCCCAGGCACCCACAATAGCCAGGGGACATATGAGCTGCTGGCTTCAGCACAGGAGGCTGTACCAGGAGGGCCATGGCAGGACTGCAGTCTCCAAGTCAGACTGGGGCCTGGAGGCAGGGAGGCCAAGCAGCCTTGTGGCAGAGGCTGAGGCTGGAGGTGCCCTGGAAAGGGAGGCAGAGTCCCGTTGAGAAGTGGCTTCTGTGCCCTGCAGAGGTTTGGACTGTGACCTGGTGGGCAGCCACCGAGAGTTTTAGCAGACACTTCTGTGGCATAGAAGTTAGAGTCCCTTGCCTCCATCTGCTCAGGTGCTGGAGCAGAGGCCCACACCTGGGGCCTTCATCGGCAAAGACGGCCTACCTTAGGGTTCTGGAGGCCAGAAGCCCAAGGCCAGGCGTTGGCTGCAGTGGCTCCTTCTGAGGGCTGGGCGGGGAGGGGTGGCCTGTCCAGCCCTCCGTGGCTGTGATGGTGTCCCTGTGCCCACAGGGGGTTTTCTGCATAGGCCTGTCCTGGGTTCGATCCCCACACACCTTTTAAAGGGCACCAGTCGCTCTGGCTTAGGGCCCACCCCAGTGACCTCGATTGACTTGATTATTGATGCAAAGAGCTGGTCTCAAGTGAGATTCTGACACCTGGGGTCAGGCCTCCAGTGCAAGACCCAGGGGCCCATGGCTCCGCCCCTGTCGTCCCTGTTCTTGAGCACTTCAGACCAGTTTGGGACACGAGGAAGGGCAGCTAAGTGCCACATTAGTGGTAGGAGGATCGAGGCCTGGGGATTCCAGGAGGGGAGTCGTCCCTGAAGTGCAGCAGGTAGATCAGGCTGGACGCGCTGTTGGCTCTGTGCAGGCCGCAGGGACACTGCCTGTCCCCATGGTTCTGAGCCACGTTGGGGTAGTTCTTGGTATCTACTGCTTAAAGAGTCCAATTTAAGACCCACCAGATCAGCCCAGGCTGCTAACAGCTTGTGTGGATCAGGAAATAATGTCCCTGGGAAACACAGTTCCTCTTGGCTCCCTGGTGAGTCTAGGTGACACTTATCCAGAGGAACAAAGGCAGGCAGTGAGGGAGGAAGGACTTTCTTTGTCTCAAGCTCCCTGCCTATTTCAGGACTTAGTGTTCCCTGAACTTAATTATAGGAGCATCCCCTCCCTGCATTGTCCTGGTGGAGTTTCCCAGACCTGGGAACCATGCCCTTCCCTCTCCCTGCTCCCTCTCCTGGCCTCCTGGGTGGCACTGGCTGGTGGTTTAAGACAGTTCTGAGTGGCGGACAGCAGGGGTCGCTGTGAGCCTGCTCAAGGACTGAGGCTCCTCCAGGAAAGCCCCAGATCTCAGACAAAGCCACTGGCCAGCAAAGGTCACCTGCCAGGGGAGGACCTCAGGGCTGGGGGACAGTCTGGTGCTCTGCATCAGGCTGGTTCTGCAGGCTGCCCTCCCAGGTGTAGGAAGAACCACCAGCCCCCGTGTGGCACGCTCTTGGTATTGTGTCTGTGTCCAGCGCCATCTGTGCACCTGTCCCCCTGTGCCACAGGCAGCCCTGTGAGGGAGGAGCGGCCACCGTCCCCTACACCCGCAGGGAGACTGGAGACGAGGAGGGCAGTCCTGCCTGGGACCCCACCACCACGACGGCTGAGGGTTTCAGCTGGTCTGACCCAGAGCCGGGCTGGGAAGGCTCCTCTCTGCCACCCTTTGTCTTCCTCCCGGGTCTGGAAGGGCCTGTCGTCCCCTGGTTGGTCTGAGTGGGGACACTGTGCCTCCGCCAGCTTGTCGTTTTTACCAGGTGTCGTGTGGGGCACCATGTGCCACTGTTTCAGGCAGCCCCAGGCCCTCCAGGGCCCAGAGCCTGTGGAGACTTAGGAGGGAGCCCACGCAGCAGGCTCCCCAGCCCCAAAGGCCTCGGCTGGGCCCCCCAGGGCTCTGCCCTCTGCACTTGACCACGCTGTGCTCCCACCCGTGAGTAGTCCAGCCGTGGTGATGCCCAGACGGGTGCCAGAGGCCCTGCAGACCCTCACTTCCTTGGGGCATTGTGGGCGGCTCAGGGACTGCTGTGGGAAGCTCAGAGTCCACACACCATGGAGCAGGCTGGGCAGAGCGGCCCCACCCCCTGCCTGGCCACTGGCTTCCTGGGCCTCGGTTTCTCCTGGCTTCAGAACTTGCAGAGCTCATGACGCAGGCGCCGTGGTTCCCGATGGTGCAGGGGCGACCTGGTGGTCCTGCGTGCTGGGCCAGGCTAGGGGACTGGGCTGTTTCCGTCCTCGGGTCCCGTGGTCATCAGAGCCTGCGGGTTGTCCTCAGCCCCATTTCCCAGTGGGGAAACCAGCTCCTGAGCCCGAGCCCTGCCCCCTCAGTCCTCAGGCACCTCAGACTGTCACCCTGCTCCTCCCTCACTGCGTGGCTGCCCTCCTGGGAGCTGTTCAGAGGCTGAAATGAGATCAGGCACCTGGCAGGAGCAGCAGGCGGGAGGACCTGCCAACAGTGTCACCCAGGGCAGAGCCATCGGTGGCAGGACCAAGTCCTTCCCACTTCTCTTCCTCCCTAGTCACGTCCTGCCCTTGTAGCCTCCCGAGCTGTCTTGGGTCAGGCTCTAGGGAACCTGCCCCCAGTTCTGCTGCCCCTGCCACCCACCCAAAGGCACTGTGGTCACAGCTGGGGGCCCCAGACTCTGCAGGGCCCTAGCGCACAGTGGCTTGAGCAGCTCCACCCCACAGCAGGGGCAGGGCAGAAGGGGCCTCAGTCCCCAGCAGGTGCCCAGAGACCTATGTTGCTTCAGATTCCTAAATAAGAAAGGAGGTTTGTTCCAGATGTCCCTGTCTGGTCCGCCATGTGCCTTTCCCTAGTCTCCACCTGAAAGTCCCCCAGGCAGAGAGGCTGTGGGCTGGGGGCGTGCAGGGCAGGCTCTGGGGCCTCTGCCCTTGGGCACCAGCCCCTGTACGCAGAGCTTAAGGACTCACTGGACAGGTCTCACTTCTGCCCATGTTTCACATGATGGCCTTCCATACCAGGGCACTTGTGGGGACGGTGCTGGGACAGAGGTGGCCAGGACTGAGGGCACTTGGGAGGCCTCGGGGCTGGGTTGGGCATGCCCCACGCTCTTGTTCATTGTCCCTGCAGCCCAGTGTGCTAGGAGTGCTGTTGGATACGGTTCTGGCTGAGGCCCTGGCACCAACCAAGGTCCCTAGAGGCCTCAATCCCATGTCAGTGGCCTTCCTTAGGGTGGCCTTGCTTTCAGTCCTGGTTTCTGAAAGGCAGTGGTCTCCCTCTTCTAGGAAGGGGGTTCTGTGACACAGCTGGCCCCTGGGCAGGTGACCGCATGGCCACATAGGCCGTGGTTAGGGTTCTGCTCCAGCCGTCGTGGAATCCCCCGTTTTTGAAGCAGGGCCTGGCCATGGACCAGGTTCCGTAGGTCCCTTGGTCACCTCTGCCTGTGGCCCTGGAAGGATCGAGGCTCCCAGCCCCGGCCGCTTTCTCTGCCCTGGGCAGTGTTTCCAGCTCTCAGGGCCTTGGTCTCCTGTCTGAAGAGGGAGGGGCAGCGTTCCTAGAGCAGGAGGCAGAGACCCGGCCGTGGCCAGCCCCAGAGCCCAGCACAGGGCTGTCCCCCTGGCCGTGGGCAGCCGCCCCTGAGGAGCAGCTTGCTGTGGGCATCTGCGAGGGGGCAGTGTTCTCAGTGGGGTCGTGGGTTCTAGAGTGTTCCCCACTGGAAGGGCCAGGTGACAGCTGCTGTCCTCCTGTGTTCAGAGGGGCTGCACTGCTGGGCTGAACCTACCCAGGATCCCCGTGTTCCTCCACGTCATTTTATAGACGTGGAGGCTGGGGACTGGGCTCCCCGGTCACCAGCTGGTCACTGTAGGAGCACAGCAGGAGCACAGGTACCTGGGCTTTTCTGGACCCCTGTAGGCCCAGAACAAGTCCCTTAGCCTGGATTTCTCCTGAACTTGCACCCAGGACGGTATCGAGCTGACTCACACTGCACCCATCAATTCTGCAAGGCCAAGGCTGCTGGACGGGACTGCATGGCTGTGAAAAGGACAAAGGACCATCCCTGCTCATGCTCTGAAGACTCAGGGCTGGACAACATGTGGGCAGAGGACAACTGCGTCAGGACACGGTACAGGGCTGACGGAGGGGCCAGGCAGCCTGTGCCTGCCCATTGCCTACTAGCCAGGGATGTGCAGGATTACCGACGAGGTGGAATGTTCTAGAAGTTCCATATGGGGGGGGGGTCATTTCCCTTGGAACTGAGGGGAAAGCCCACAATCCATCCTTTTTGCTATGCCTGAGGATTTCCTGGGTGCCAAGGCGTGGGTACAAGGGAGGCCTTGGGTGCTAATGGGTGCTGCTGCTGCCCACCATGCACACAGCTCAGGACAACCTGAGGCCCTGCAAAGGCTCTGACTCAAGAGCTCAGGATGGGGACCTCTCCAACAGCACAGCAGGGGTCTCCAGGAGAGGAGGGGCTGTTCGGCACAAGACTACTCCCCCCCCCCAGGTGTGGTCTCCCAGAACCGCATCCTTCCACGAGAACAGGGTACCTGCTTTGTTCTTCTTCCTGGAGAAGGAGCAGCTCCTCATGGCCCCCACTTTGGAGAACACCTGGAAAGAGGAACACGCAGCCCCTGCACTCCAGGTCCTCCCGCCACCCGTGCAGGCGCAGCTCCTTATGAGAACGGGGAGCAGGGGGCATGCAGACTGCCACCAGGTGCTGCTCCCGGTGCACTGGCCTGTGCCTGGCCCCCACACCACCCACCCATCCAGTGACCCCAATGGCACATTCAGATGGGTGGCTGAGGGCCTGGGGACCTCGGCTGCCAGCCAGGCTCTGAGCCACCACTCAGCCCTGCCCACCACTGTCCTCCCACTTTGCCTTGTGGAGACCTGGGTCGCTCTGAGGGGGTGAGTGATGGTCAGTCCCCCAGGCCTCCCGAGGTGGCAGCTAGGCTGGTTCTTGCTCCACTTATAGAAGGAAGAACTGGGGCATGGAGCAGTTGAGGGGTTTGCTGCAGAAGCCAGGTGTCAGTCTGGACACATGGAGCCTACTGACCCCAGGCCTGACCTCACTGCCCTCAGTGCTTAAAGCCAAAATAATTAAAAAACAACAACAACAAACAACAAAAAGCCTCTAAGTCGCATCCCACCCTGTAGTTCCCTTTCTCTTCTGTCTCCCTAGGGCCCGGCTGGGGCCAGCTCCACAACACCCCTGCCTGACCCTGGGAAGAGCAGCTGGTGGGAGATGAAGGCCAGCCTCCACATGCCCGGCCTTTCCCAACACACAGGTCCAGCCATTTCCAGGGACATTCACTCCCTCCCTGAACCTTCACACCCACACCCATGGCATCCCTCCCCCTGGAACTGCCCCAGAGCCTGGAAGAGCTACAAGAGCACCTCACAGTCACACCCTGTTGATTCAAGCGAGGCCCAGGATCAGTCCGGACTCCAGAGGGGAGCATATCTCCTCCCCTTGCTCTGAGAGAGAGCAGGTGCATACAGGAGGCTATTGTGGACAGCAATATGCTCAGCAGTGGACACTAGACTGGGTAGACAGAAGATCGTTCAGAAGGTGAGCAATGCAGTTTTGCAGTTGTGACACGGGTGGGTTTCCCCGTTTGGATAGGAGTTGGTATATTGAAATGACATTTATAGAATTATTTCATCCTCATGGATTGAGGACTGTCTGCAAACTTGTTGTACAAAAAGATTTTTTTTTTTCAAACCAAGAAAACATAAGACTTGCGAAACCCGTGTCTGGTCTAGGAAATGGAACAGAGAAACTTGTTATGTGAATGTCCCTCCTCCCTGCCTCCAAGGGATAAAGGTCCGAGAATTTCCAGAATCTCTGTCCAGAGAATGTTTCAGGCATGAGCCACACTCTGGACGGGTGGGCTGCAGCCAATAAACCTGCTTCCAGAAAGTTCCTCAGGTGTTCAGCCTCTTCTGTCCTTCAGCAGGGCCGAGTTCTAGAACCAGGTTGTGACTTCACACAGCTGTTTTTCCCATGGTGCCTCAGATATAAACCTGGGATTTGATCAAGGCCTCCTCCGTTTCTCCATGAATCAACCCTGGAGCTAAAAGGGACAGGCTTACCACCCCCTTCCTATGACCCCTAAGCCTCTAATCTGCAGGTAAAGGTTTGAATGTCAGATCCCAAAGGATTGACAGCTTTAAAAGCATCCTCTGGGTACTAAAGATCTACAAGACACGTGAAGCTCCACGCACCAATTTCCAGGGGTGGAGTCATCCTACCTTGGCTTGATCTGCAATAGTCATCCTCACTTTCCAATAACCACTGCATTCTGACCCCCCAGATCTCACAAGCTTATGTCAATTCTTGACAAGTGTTCAGAGTCAAAGGACAGTTTTCACTTATGGCACAGTGAAAAATGTAAGCAGCATAGTGTGAAAGTTCCTCTTGCATCCCAAGCCCCCCCAAGAGTGACCTTGAGCAACCCAGGGAAACTCTGCCCACATGGCAGGTTTGCATCCCAGCTGAGAAACCCGGAACTTGGCAGCCTGACAAAGCCCACGAGGCACCAATCACACTGGAAACCTCCAAAGCCAAGTCAAAATACATGAGCCTCCTAGTTGATTATCACAGGTGGACATTACAGAATGACTAACAGGTTGACCTGCTGGATCTGCTTTCTCCATACCTCACAGCTACCCAGTGAGGTGGCTGTTACGCCCAGGCCCCTTTACATGGGAGTTTAGGGAAATGAAGCAACTTGTCTGAGGTGACAGTGGCCGAGCAGGGATTCCCACCCAGGCCGACTCGGGCCCCTGAGTCCTCCGTATAGAATCAGTGGGTGTCAGTGCTGCTGGTTGCCCCCCTTTCTATCAAGCCCAAAGACCAAAGTTAGATGATGCCAGGAGGGGCCGACTCACTGGTGACATCACCTCCCGGCTGGACTGCACTTTTTCAGATGCCAAGTCCACATCTCACGTCTCAGCCACATGAGAAGCCTTTATGCCGACAAGAAAAACCAGGAGGTACAGAACTTGGTGGCACCCTGCCCGATCGGACAACCCACCCCTTCTGTACACCCGGGGAAGGGAGGGGCTTGACTCCACGGCCATTTCCAGAGGCCCTTCATGGGGACGTAAGGGTGAGACAGGGAGCAGCAACGGGTAGCCATCGGGAGCAGAGGCTCGGGGCAAGGTTGAGTCGAAGCTCCCCAGCTGTGGGTGGCATAGCCAGGATCCAACACCTCCGACTATAGACATGTGACATCTGACCAGAGTGTCCATTACTAACTCAGCTGCTTTAAGGATTGAGACGCGGCCCACACGTGGCTTAGTGGTCCAGGTCACGTTTCCTGGGCACGTTTTCAAAGCTTGGCATCCTTCTCAGACTCCTTCTCTTACCTCCCGGGCTCACTGGGTCCCCAGTGGCCCAGATGGCCTGCCACACACACAGGGGCAAAGCCGTTGGCAAACGTCCCGTGGCCCTACTGCTGTGTGCATTCTGGGGCGCGTATACATCTAGACGTGACTGGTTGCTGGTGTCCCTCAGCTCCTGAGGGAAGGAGCAGGCCCAAGCAGGGTCAGCAGAGCGCTGGACGGAC
Organism: Ictidomys tridecemlineatus; assembly: GCF_052094955.1. Taxonomy (NCBI): domain Eukaryota; kingdom Metazoa; phylum Chordata; class Mammalia; order Rodentia; family Sciuridae; genus Ictidomys; species Ictidomys tridecemlineatus. The sequence goes on along the minus strand of NC_135478.1, from coordinate 84,288,819 downwards.
TCTATGTCCCCAGACACACATTCCCATCTGCTGTCAGCAGGGAGCAGAGCACTGGCTTTGCCCCGGAAGGTGGGTTCTTCCAGGGAGGGACACTGTCCCCAGACTCTGGCACTTTGTGGGTTCTGCAAAGGAGCCTGGGGACGGCCAGCTTCAGGAGAGGACCTTTCCTCAGCTCACAGGCCTCTCACCTGTGGGAGTCACATCTGGGCCTCCTCTCGGGCCTCCTCTGCTTTTGTCTCATCTGTTCCTGACACTCCCTCCTTTTGGCTGGCTGCCCTGCAGTCTGTCTGGGGTGGGACGGCCAACCTCAGAGCAGAGTGACCTTTCAAAGACACCAGGATTTGTTTAATTTTCAGAATTCACCCCGTCCTCCTTATCAGAGGCAGCGAGGCCCCAGCTGGGGAGGCCTTTGGCATCTTTCCCTGAATTTTAAACAGATGGGCTGGGCCTCCTCCAGTGGGGTCCTTTCCTTACCAGGGGATGGAAAGGAAGGAAAAACAGGGTGGGATCTGAAGGGGGTGGAGAAGTCACCTGGAGGGAGAGGGAGAGGCGCCAATATGCCTGTCACTAACTCAGCTGCTTTAGGAATTGGCCCAGAATCATGGATTAGCCCAAGCCCTTTGCCATCTGAAGTTGCTAAATCCCAACGGCTTGTGAGAGGGGACTCCCATCACCGTCTCATGGGAGAGTAAGAATGAGGCTCAGGGAGAGATGTTCAGGAGGAGTTCTGCAGGAGACAGTTGTAGGCCAGAGTTCACATCCTCCACTGTGCAGACCAGTCAGCTGGACCCCGACAGAGGTCGCTCTGGCCGTCCCCTGCAGGATTCCGGATGCTCCATGGGGACAGACCCCAGGGATCACACGTCCCATAACTGCTTCCTTTTCAAAAGTCTAGGCACCCTCCAAGTTCCCCTAGAAACCTCAGGGGCACTTCGAGGCTGGTGCAAACTGGCCCGAGAGGAAACCACACTTGGAGTAACTACAGGACAGTGGCGGCCTCCACTACCCAAGCCAGGGAGGGAGAGGGGCTTCTCCAACAGGAAGCCACACCAGGGAGTACCAGGAGCTGACCTGTCTGTGCTCTGGACAGAGCATGCTGAGGGGAGTGGGAGCTTGGCCCTTGGGCTCAGTCTGAAGCCCCAAGGGCAGAGTGGCACGGTGTCCCTGCTGGGGTATAAGCTAGAATGGTGACTGGGGGCCTCTTGCCGAGATCCATCTTGGCCTCTGGCTCCCTTAGTACCAAGACACCCAGCCCATTGCACCTAGGGGGTCAGCTAGGAGCAAAGAGGAAGAGACCACGATCAATATCCTTCATCTTAGCCAGGTTTAGGTTTGGCCTTCCAACTTTTGTGGTGAGCTGCTTCACCCTCTTTCTCGACCTCACGTTCCCGTTTACATCTCTGCATGGCCTTCCATAGGCTCGCATCCTGCAGCGGGTCCATTTGGGGTTCAGTGTCTGGTGGAATCACTGCAGGAAAAGGATGTGGGCTTCGAGGGTGCACCCTGCGTGTGAGCTGTGCTGGGAGTGAGGGTACAGCCTGGAGAAGTCCATCTGTCCTTCCTTCTGCCCCCGGAGGGTTCCCAAGCCTATGTCAACTGCTAAGGTGCAGAGCACCAGCTAAGGAACCCAGGGCTCCCGAGAACACGTAGCCAGCGTCTTGGGTCAGCTATGGAGTGGCTTCACACTGAGGATCTTTCTTGTCCTTGGATTGGATTATCATCCATTTGGGATTTTATTGTTGCCTGATGCACTGGCAGGCAGGAAGTGTGGATCCCAGAGCCACGGAGACAGGGACAGGCCACGCTCTAAGTGGTCCCTTAGCCACCTCCCCACGCAGAGTCTTCAACCTTCGGGCTGTGCATTTCTGAGTTACACAGAACAACAATTTGTGAGTCTCTGCATCTTTCTGCTCCATCTAGATTTCCTAGATGTGTTCCGTTTCTTGGGGTGGGGGCAGATGGCGCTATTCTGCATGTTCTAGAAGTCCTAATAGAGGGGTCAGATGCCATGTGTCATGAGCTCATCCCATCTTCCCCAGAGCTCCAGTCAAGTGCTCTCTGTTCCCATCTTCAGAGGGACCAAAACAGGCTCAGCAAGGTCGAGAGATGTTCCTGGGTGACAGCATTGGACCACTCGGTCCCATTCTAAGCCCTAAGCAGCCTGTACCCTTAATTTGGAGGCTGACCTTGGCATGGTCTGGAATTACAGAAACCACATGGCCACGAGCTTTTAGGATGGAGTCCAACTGCTACAGGGACGTAATGTGCTACCAAGTTCTGAGCAGACAAGGTCTGGAACGGCCCCATCCCACGAGTGTGACTTCTGTGAGCCTAAATTTGCTTATCCACGAAGCACGGGTGTCCCACCACCCTCTCCCCTCAAGGGATAAGTTTGAGGATCAAATGAACATGAAAGAACTTAAGGAACTTTAGAACATTCTGGAATGTGGAAACAAGCCATTCCTAGGTAGGCAGATCTTGTCAGAGGTGTGGCCCTGCAGGGGTCCTCAGGCACTCTTGTTGGGAACATCTACACCACTCAGACCAGGTTGATGACAGTCCCCAAGATCAACGTGAAGGTCTCTACACCTTGGGCTACAATTCCACCCCCTGCACCACAGACATGGCCCCGGATGAGCTCGGCAGCTTTGCTCATTGTAATCACAAGCTGGAAACCACCAAGTCCAAGGTCAAAGGACGCGTCCTGGCCCATTCTTAGGATAGGGTAAGAATCCAGTTAGATGAATCAAACTACATGGCCTGCTCGACTCTGGATCAGGGAAGGGCCACAGTGGAGGAGGATTGAAGGGCTAGCAAGCCCAGCAGAGTGACCGAGACCAAGACGGACAAGGGGGGTCCATGGTTGCTGCATCCTAGACAATCACCGACACCTCCATCCTGTGGTTAACGAGTCACTCAGGTAAAGTCCCCACCTGAGGCAAGAGTCTTCAGCAGCGTTCCCAGGAAGCCATGCCTGATGCCAGCCCCTGTCCTCGGATCCCATCCAGTGTGTCTCGCCACCAACCCATGTGAGTCCAATAGTGAGAAGCTTAAAATCTGTACCCGTGCGGTTAGCAATGACCCTTTTTGGGGACCTCTGCCCAGGGCCACTCTAGTTCTGCTTCTCTGGAGCCACATGGGAAGCTTTGAAGGGTTTTTAAGATGGCAGTCCTGGGTCAGATGGCCAGGTACAGACGTGACCACCTGTCCTTGGACAGATGAGAACCACCTTCAAAGGGTGGTGTTGGGGATTAAAATTGGGTCGTCATCTCTTTGGCCCACCATCTGACCCTTGATACTTTTAAATACTGGTGCCTGAGTTTTACAGTAGAGTCACTTGGGGGATTTTGAGGTGTCCTGGTGCCCACATTCCACCTCACACAATGCATTGAGATGGAGGTCGAGCATTAACGCTTTAAGAATCACGACGAGCAGGACAGATCAGGAGCCACTAATGACATCGATCTCCCCCCATCAGGGAGCCTGGTCATCGCTCTGTCTGGCCGTCCATCTTCGGTCTGCTTAGGCCTGCAAGACGAGCTCGGCCCCTCCAGGATTGCCTGCGCTTCCTGGCAAAACCAAGAACACTGCCACCCTCCTTGCAGCCAGGGGCACCGAGCACCAGATGCTCAGACTTGGGAGGCTGCCTGGACTTTTCCTCCACGAGGCTCCTGAACTCTGGTAGAGTTCCTCCCACAGCCCCCCATTGCTGTCTGTGAAGCAGAGAGGGGAGTAGCCATGCTCCCCCAAGCCCCTGTCCTCTCCCATCTAGACAGCTCCAACCATCTCCTGCCTTCCCAGCCTCTTCTCCAGTCCCCATTCCCAGGACTAGCCACTCAGGTCTTCTAAATGTCCTCACCCCACTTCTCCACATTAAGCCCTATGGGGCTCCCCATTGCCACATGGGCAAAGACCAAACTCCCATTAGCATCCAAGACTCTGCTACCACCAGCTCTAGTCTCATTGTGCTTCCTGCATTTTGAGTTTCCACGCACCAATGGTAGATTTTAATTCCTTGAATAATTCAGCCCCAGGACCTTTGCACCTACAAATTGATTTTACTCTCAGGCTCTTGAGGCTTCTGACTAGCTTATGTACTTCTGTTAGCCATTCCTTGGGCTTTTTCTGGCTGTCTTGCCTGCTAACAGCTGAGAAAAGTGCTTGGCACTCCCTGGAGGCTAGTATGTGCTTTCAGTGTTAGCTCATTTAATCCCATGACCCTGGCCTTCTTACCCTACTTTACATATGGGAAACTGGGGGCAGAGGTTAAGCCTTTCTCTTAAGCTAAGGTCACATAGCTAGTGAATGGCCGAGCTACAACTTGAGCCTGGGCACTCTGGCCCAGAGCCTTTGACCTTGGCATGATCTTGCTCTAGACAGTAGCTATTGTGCTGTGGCTGAGTCACAATGGCCATCTAGGGTTCCCAGAGCTCTGGACATGGTCAGCATGTGATTTTGTTTTTAATGGATCACCCTCCAGTGAGGAGGGGCAGGCAGAGAGGATCTTTCTCCTCATCCCTATGTGGGTTCTGAACACACAGACTCAGGGGAGCAGGAGGCAGCCCAAGCTTTGGGAACATGGTTGTGCCCACAGCAACATGCCTCTACACGCATGTTCACACGTGTCTATACGGCATGTCCCTTGGCAGGGCCACGTCCTTGCCTCTTTAGAGGATGCCATCCCACCTCCGCCCTGCCCCTTCCCAGCCAGCCCAGGATCTCGGAACAGAACAGCCCCAACAATTCATCAGGGGACGTCAGGCTTCCAGAGCTGTTTGGGACATAAATCAAACGGAGGAGGAGGAAAGGTTTTTAAGAGAAGGTTTAAGGGAAGGTATCCAGGTAAGAAAAATTGGGGAAGGGGTGAGGGAAGAGCGACTGGGGGGGTGAGATCAAAGGAGAAACTTGGTCAGAGATAAGCGAATTATTTATTTTTCCTGCTCTCGTTCTCTGGGGTTTGAGGGCTCCATGCTGATGTATTTGGATGGCTTGCGGCCACCTGCTTCAAAGGCCACCCCAGCCTCTGCCCTGGTCAGCCCCCAGCACACTGGTTCCATCACCAGCAGCTGCCCCTCCTTGAGGCCCGGGAGCCTTTTGAAGTGGGTCCTGCTGGTGTTGGTCCCCCTCCTGGAGGGGCATGCACGTGGGGCTGGCAGGACAGCTGCCTGGGTGGGGGTGGGAGCAGAGGGTCCCCTCATCACTCATGAGCCTGTTTATTTGGGAACCAGAGTCCCCCCTTCCCTGGTTATTACTCAAGTTCCCTACCCATGACACCACCCCATTCCAGGGGGTGGGGCAGGAATAAACACTGCCACTTCTGCAGGAGGCGCCCATCTTGCCTGGCCTCATGGTGCACTTGGCTTTCAGAGGACAGATGGAGGTGGAGGGCCCGAGGATGCGTGTCCCCAGAGGGCTTAGGTCAAGGTGGCAGGAGGCATTGCCTACGTCCAGACACCAGAGCTCAGACTCTAGGTCTGCCTCCGCCACTGTGTGGTCCTCATAGGCAGGAGGACTCCAGATCCTCAAGTCCATTCTGTGCCCACTTTACAGACAGAGAACCTGAGGCTCAGAGATGCTAATGTCCGCCAACAGGCCGAGGCACCTGCCACACAGTAAATCCAACACCTGTTCCTGTGATGGTTGGTGACTGGCTAAGGGCTCCTGGGATCAACTCTCCCCTGATATTCTACTTATCAGAAGAGCTTAGGGCACTGGCCCACCCATCTTCATAGACTAGCTAGTTGTGTGCTACTAAGTGAGTTGTCATCCAAATGGGTTCCTTAAAATCATGGATAGCATTGCTGTTGACCAAGAAGAGTCACCTTCAAAGATGACGGCCATTGTGTCCCCAGTGACTATCAGATCAGCTACCACCACATTCAACTCGGTACCAATGCCAAGACTGGAGTCCAGACGCCTAGGCTGACAATCCAGGCTGCACTTGCTGTGACCCTGAAGCACGGGGAATAGCGGCCCTGCTTCCTTTTCAGCCAGAAGCTGGCACCAAATAGATCCTCCCTCCAGGAGACCTTTGACGACTCACGGGACCTTGAGGAAAGATTCTGTGACGTGACGTGCCAGGTGCTGTTCTCAGAGCCCGACACATCCTGGCTCATTTGACCCTTAGAACAGCCCATGAGATACATACCAGTGCCCCCATTTTACAGGGGGGAAACTGAGGCTCAGAGGCGAACAAAGATATGTAAGCCTGTTTCTAGGGGCTATAATAGGTCTTCAGAAATAGGTCGCTATTAAGTCTCTGCATTTATAGGACTTTAAACCTGGTTCCCAATTACAAAGCTGCCTTGTGTCTACCCTCTGGGGAAGGGCACTTTGGGATGCCAATGAGCAGGATTGAGGCATCTCCCCTGGAGACACCCAACTAGAATAGGAAGTGTCCAGGCAGTAGGACCTCCATGAACAGTTACCCAGTCCCTTTTACGGAGACCCCAGGCCCTGCAGGGCTGGGGCGAGGGCTGGCCCAGAGTTAGAGGTGCTGATGCCATTCAGGTTTGGTGAATGGCACTGTGGTCCATGGCCCACCATTCTGGGTGCCCCCTCCCTCCCCTGCCACCAGATACTAGGAACACCAGGCCTCATCAGCACTAAGGCAGCTGGGTTGATGTCGAGTCCATTTTATTTTATTTTTTAAGCAGAGTCAAGTTTCTACTCTCCTCTTCTAAGAGGACCATTCCACAAAAGCACAGCAGCACCCGCTTCTCAAATTGGTGCTTCTTACACCTTCCCTTCATCCAGTCTGGGCCTTGGGACACCTCTATAGAAGGCAGAAAGCCCGACATTTGACAGCAGCCCATTTATGTGGAAGGGACAGGCAGGTGATCCTAGTCACCTGCCTCCCCTCTCTGGCCCTCAGAGGGACCAGCTGGCTTCTGTCTGGATAAACCCGAGAGGAGCCTTCTCTAAAGGGGCTGCTTTCAGATCATGTAGACAAAGACCCTGCTACAAAAGCCCAGAGGCAGAGAAGGCTGGTGTGGCTAGTGCTCTGGGCAAGAGGGACATGCCTGGTTTTGATTTAGCCATCATTATTTACTTGGTCAGGAACTGTGCTCAGGAAGGCAGATATTGCCACGTGACCTTTGGGTTGCATGGGAGCCTGAAGCCCCTCCAGCCTAGAGAAGCCACGTCCACATGGTCCAAGATTCTATGGCAGAGGGTGGATAGACTCAGGATGTAGCATCGATCAAGTTTTGTTCATTATTCTCAGATACTGTCACCAGGCTTTCAGAATAGGTCGCTACTCAGCGCACTTAGGACTCAGACCCCAGGCAGAGATTTCAGATGACCGTTTCCTGCTGGGACCTCAAGGACTCAGCGATACTCAAGCCCAAAGGGAGAGGCATCAAAAGGTACCACGGGTGTCCACAACTGGGGGACTTCCCAGAAGATGTGAGTCAGGAATCTTTGGCGCTCTGGGTAGGAGGGTGGGAGTCAGGAAATGACAGCCGTCATGAAGTATCAGGTCTCACTTGATGTTTTGAGTTTTAAGACCACTCAGTTCTTACTGATTCACAGAATCGGCAGATAAACAGGCTCAGAACAACTCATGAGAAAGGATTCCCCCAAGTGCTTATAGTGAGGACACAAAAACGTAGAGATAGGACACAATCCGGGTTCCCCAGGCTCCATGGTGCTCTATCGGGCTCTCCAAGGGCAGTGACCTTGGCCAGTTCCCACCCAGTAGAACAGTCGGGTGCAAGTCAGAAGCCCTCGTGTCCCACTTGGAAAAATCCCAGCCTTGAAGCTCAGGGTGGGGAGTTTCTGAGGTTTTTTTTGCAGTTAAAAATAAAAGTAGGGAAACCTCTTTGGCCTCCCAAGGCAAGGAGGTTCTGGGAAGGATACATGGGCCAAGGTGGCAGGAGGCCCTTGCCCATAGGTTTTCATAGAGGTACTAGAAGGGGCCTCAGGCACTAGAGTCTCCGCCACACTTCAACAGAACGCAGCTGGGTCTCTGGCCAAAGCACCCTGCAGTCTTCAGACACCTGCGGAGGCCCCACAGCAGCAGGACTGGAGCCCACCCTGCTCCTATGGGCTCCACCTTCCCGTCCCCATGGAGGTTCCCACGTGGAGCCCAGAGCCAGCCAGCGCTTTTGGAGAATATTTCTATTACAATACAGGGTTTTATTTCTTAAGCCAGGCCACAAAAAAGAGTTCTCACTGGCCGTCCATCCTCTGCCACCTTCTGGACCTTCCTCCCTACATCACCCAATTTGGCACCTGTCAGGCAGCAGTGCAGTTTCAATATCAGTGAACCACAAGAGATGCATTGGGTTTCTCAGTGACACAGGCTACACTTTGAGCACTCACTTGTCCTCATCGCTAGTGGCCACAGCTCTGGATGACTCCCAACTCCCCCGTTCTAGACCTCTGTTTCCTACAGATATGTAAATACACACCTTTGATTGCTTTGCATTTGTTGGGGGCTGTAGCCCACTCTGCATGCACAGATTCACCCAGAGCATTACAGAGCTCAATCCACACAGGCACCTGTCCAGCCTCATTCACTGGCTGGGTACCAGCCCGTGGGGGTGGACTCCCAAATCAACCCTCTTGATGGGCACTTATGTCATCCCCAATTCATTCCTGTCATAAGAAGGTTTACCTGGAATGTCTGTAGCCATCCTGAGAAAGCCCAGGGTTGATTTAACTTGGGGGTAAAGTGGTCAAGGCCAGTGCCCACACTCAGTGGCAAGACTGCAGCCCTGGGGTGCGAGCAAGATGCCCAGTCTTCCCACGTGTTTCGAGCCCCTTTAGATAGCAGTGGGATAGACATGCACTGGCCCCCTGCAGACAGAACAGGGTGATGATCAGGCCATCAAATTGCAATGAATTGTCCTGAGGGGACAGTTGGGTGGTTTGAATGGCAGGTCCTGATTGTACAATGCAGCCTCCCATTTCTATTTACACATGAAGCCTCTGTCATGCATCTAGTCCTTAACAGCTCACTGGCTGGTTCCACCAACCCCATGTCACAGGTGAGAGGGTTGAGGTGAAGGGTTAGGGAACTTCACCCTGTTCTCTTAAAACATCCAGCTGCTCAGTGACAGAGTGGGGATGTGAAATTGGCCAGAAGTCCACAATCCTAGCACATGCCCCAGCCCGTCTGTCACGGGCCTGCATTCAGATAGTACAGAAGTTCCCCTTGAATCCCCCCGGTTTGCATCTTACCACGGAATCTTAAGAAGTTAACCTTCCTACGTCACTGTTAGGTAAACCCCTGGATCTAGCCCTTCTCCTACCTAATCCCCTGTTCTTAATGCTCGTGGTGGAAATTTGGCTCATTTCTGTGGGAACCAGCTCAGGGAGATTGTGTTCTCCAACCCAGGCTTGTCGCAAACCGGGCTGCACTGTCCCCATGTGTGAGCTTGGGCAGGTGGTACTTGGTCCTTCTTCTTGTTTGCTGATGTGAACACTCCCAGACAGCTGTGTTCTAGACACAGAAAGCACCAAGTAACTGAGGAGTCCCAGGCCAGACTCTGGGCCCTCCACTTCCTCTCGGTGTTTCTGATCAAATTCAGCCTTTTGGCTCAGAGGTGGGGCCTGCAGCCCTGGGGAGGCAGGTCTGCTGTTGCTGGCTGTGCAGCAAGGTGCACAGGCCCCTCCATGCAGGGTCCAACCTGAGACAGGTCTCCCCTGATAGCACAAGCCATGAGGCTCACCTGTAAACTTCTGTCACAAGCCCCCTCAGAATTTTGTCATGGAACATCACGGCATCAGTTCTCTCCCGTTTATCACAGAGGGTCCCACAGAGGGCTTTTGCAGAAAGTGGGCTGAGAGAAACAGGGCAAGATGACAGCAGAATCCCGTGGGTCTTTTGTGTGTGTGTCAAGAGGCCCTGGGCCCAACTTCCAGTCCACTGAAATCAGCCCAAGCCACAAGGCGCAGGCCTCTGGTCTCTAGGTCTCCAGAGGTTGGATCAAAGTCCCATGAAGGAGGCATAATCCTGACCCCGCTTCCCACCATTCTACAGGCACCTTTTTAAGGAGCCATTTATAAACAGAGACATCCTGTAGGATTGCTGAGTGTCACATGCAGATGTGACCTGTCATTTTTCTATCCTGGTGAAGTCAACTCCCTCTGAGGGCGTCCCTAGTAGAGATAGACCAGTGCACTCCCCTTACTGGGGGGATGGATACCTATATCCCAGCTCCTGGGAAATAGGATGGATACTTTCTGCAGAGTATGGGATTCTAGGCTGCCAAAGCTCCTCTACCCAAATTAAGCCTCAGTCAAGTGCATGGTACGAACCACCAGAGAAATGTGCACAATGATTTTGTCTCGTTCAGAACACGTTTACCCCCAGCACAGAAACCTCACGAGAGCCCTATACATACATGGTTAGAGCTTCCAGACGGAGTGATTGCTATGCAGACTTTGATCTTTAGATACCTCACTTTGCTTATATACTATCTGGTTATTAAATCAGGCTCCCAGTTTAATATGCTATGTTCCCTAAAGCCTGCAGACTCGCACTGCAAACTAATCAAAGTTAACTCAATCCAACTAACAAGAGCTCCCAGTCAGCCTGTTCTCTAATGCTGCTACCCAGAATGCCATTCTAGATTTTGTTAATAGCGTGGATATATCATTCTGTCACATGCATATACCAGAGCACATTTAGGGAAAAATAATGACAACCTAATGTGTACTACAAAGGTAGGTCTTTGCACCCTTGACCAGCAAATCCTCAGTTCTGAGCGACTGCCAATGTGTTTTCCCCACTTAAAAATTTACAAGAGTTTTAGATCTACAATAAACTAAAGCTAATTGAGTTCCCTCATGAACCTGTGCCTACTTTCCCTTAGGATTAACATCTTCCATTGGAAGTGGGACTAAGGTTATAATAAGTGAGCCAGTAGTGACACAGTATTATTAACTGAAGTACACGCTTTTTCCTATTTAGCTTTTATATAATGTCCTTTTTCTGTTCCAGGATCTCTGATGTATTTATTCTAAGGGAATTAATCCTGGAATAGTTCATGACTGTCACAGCCCAGGTCAGCAGACTACATGATCGTGCTAGTGCATGCACGTGTTCAAAGTCTGGACCATTAGCCATCGGGGCCTTGGAGGGACTCTCTCAAAGTCAGGCTGTGTCGGGCATGTGGATTTCGAGAGACGGTTGCTCCCAGGATTGCAAGCCTGAAGCCCACCTCAGATGCCAGCAGAAAGTAGGCTTTGCATAATCAAGTTGAGAGATGAAGCTGGGCCTGCCCTGCTAGGGACAGGCTCATCCATATCCCGGTTTAAAAGAAATATTGCATTTTTAAAAGAGGAAAGAAACATATTTGAGAGATAAAGAGAGGGGAAAGAGAAGAGTTTTCTGGTCATTAATTATAATAAAATGCAGAGGGAAAAATTCACTTTAAAGGCATACTAAAGCCCTGTCATCTTCAAAGAGATAGAGGAGGTTCAGCTGCCAGGGGAAGGGAAACCTTAACCAGGAGGCACAATTTCCAGCTGATTACAAGCAGCCATGGTGAGGCCCCAGTGGGTGGTGGGACATGTTGGGTTAGCAACAGGTTATTTTCCTGCTTGGCTAAGATGGGCTGCTCAAATCAACCTCTGCCATGGAAGGTGCCAGTTTTCAGATCTACTACACCCACCATTGCTTTTGGAGGGTCCTCAAGTTCATCCTGCCAGTTGGGACCCTGTGACTTCAGGACAGGTTCTGGTTTCACTCTATCAGCTTATTGCAAGGTGAGAAGGTGGGCCTAGGGTTGTCAGACTCCGGTCCGTCCTAGAAGTTCTCACTCTAATGTCAAAAGTCTGTCTACAAAAGCCAGACTGACATGCTTGCAGCTGATAATGGCCTTTCTGTAGCCAGGTGGCCAAGCCTTGGAGACCCTGGAAGTGTTGTTCCATCTAGAGCTGTGACATCTGTGAATGCCACTATTGATGGCTGAATATGGCTTTGTCCATAGAGTTCCTGGCTTGCCTGCAATACCCAGGTGTCAGAACCCGGGAGTTTCCTTTAGGGGTTGGGGGATGGGGTAGGGCAGGACCTTGTTCATCCTCCCCACTTGCAAAAACACTTCTTAGGGCACCATAAGAGGGCTTCAGTGAAGGTCTTTGGGGAACTGGGCAAGGATTCTTTGCCAACTTTTTGGTGTTAAAACACCTTGAGTGATCCAGATGGAGGCAGCAGGTTTCCTGCCCCTAACACTGCCTCATTCTAGCTCTCAGCTCCTGCCTGTTCTGCCAGGGTCCACTTGACCATTTCAGACTGCAGCTTCAACAGAAAATCCCTTCACTAGTAAGGCAAGAAAGTAGACACAGGTTGCTTCAAGATATTTTTGTTCCACTGACACGTGCATGGGAAGGCTGGCCCAGGACAAGTGTTCTCCCAGAGTCAGCTCCTATTGATTAGGGATATTGCAAATCTCTCACCGATTTCACATGCAGAGACTTCCAGGTGGCAGTTTGTAATTACCATGGTAGAAATAATTGGCACCATGGAAGTTGGCTGACATGAAATCAGGATTTCTCCCCGGAAAGCTGGTGGTTTTCATGGAAGTAGTGGTGTGCTGGTAAATACTGAAGAGGTATCAGATCCTTCTCAGAGCAAGAGGCACAGGCAGAAGGCTGAGTTCCAAGGTGGGACCTCAGGAACACAACCATGTGGACTTGGAGGCAGAGGAGTGGGCTACCCCTTGGAGAAACTAGAGGGTAATGCACCTTTCAGAGGCCTCTGCTGACCCATGGAGAGCTCTGGCCCCAGGATGATCTCCCAGAACTACCCTAATTCGAGGTGAGGGGAGGTGGGATTCACACCTTTCCTAGACTAACCCTGGAATGTAGGTGGCCCTGGGAAGAGTTAGGTGGGTGACATTGTTATCTGCATTGAGGGCATTTCCTGGGGAACGGATCCACAAGCCATCATCACCCCAAACTCACCTAGGGGTATATTGGCTCCTCTCTAAGAGGTTGGGGCAGCACACTGTGGTGTCCCTCTGCTTTAGATACAAGAGGAGAGAAAATAAGCTGTTCTCACATGAAGCAGCCCAAGCTGGACTGCTGAAGGGCGATGGTTCACGGGGCCATTTGTCCCCACCAAGCCACCCTAGGTCAGTCTGTAGCAATCTGATCCCGGGATATAAGCACGCATGCAGCCCAGGACTGTGTACCCATCCCTTGCCAAGTGGGGGTGCGCAAGTCCAGTCCAGACAGGAAGAGGCACCCCATACCCAGGCTCCCTAGCAGCACATGCTTCTCCCTCAGCGACAGCTATGGTTTGAGTGTGGTTGGTCCATTTCCAAGTGTTCCCAAGGAAGCCTGGCATCCCGTGTGTGGAGATGGAACCCTCAGGAGAAGTGGCCTGGAGGAAGGTGTTAGGTCATTGCCCTTGTAAGAGATGGGCGCCATCTCATGGATGGTTCTTAGAAAGTTCTAGAAGGACAAGTTTGGCCTCTGATCCTTCTTTGGCTTCCCATCTCGCCATGCCATCTTCTCCCCCTCGCACATGCTCCTACCCCGGAGAGCAGGGGAGCCTGCGTAATCTACCCCTTTGAGTTGTCTCTTGGGTTCAGTGCCCACTGCCAGCCCCCTCCCTCTATGGTCACAACTACTGTTGTGACAACCCAGAGCTTCTCTAGCTCCAACCTGGAGGTTCAAACTTGTGGGCTCTGGTGGTGCCACCTCTTTCCCTCACCAGCCTCAATGTTGGTGGCTTCTGGCTGTTGATAATCTCTGTGGGAGATGTGTGTGGGGTCTTCTTACCCCGTTTGCTCCAACATCTCTAAGGACTCTGCTACTGCTTCTCCATATTAAGTGGCCTTTATTGAGCTTCTTGGCATGTTTTTCGAGCTGGGGCCAGTGATTGACACCACCGGGCCTTCTGTGCCCACCTTGCACCAACCCAGGGCACCTCCCACATGGTATTCCCACTTTAAGGGATATGGGGTAAAAACAGTTTTGCATCAGATAGTCAATCAGCTGCTGGGGATTTAGCAGAGACAGATGCAGAACCCCAGCCCCTGTGGAGCTCTGGGTTCCAAGTGGGGAATACAAAGAAATCCTCGTTGGGGTGGAGAAAATAAAGGAGGTGGGGCGCTAAGTTACAACATTAATTATGATAGAGAAGGTCTCATGAAGAAGGTGGCACATGAGTAGAGACCTGAGGGATGAAGGGAGTCATTCCACTCTGGGGAACCGCATCTAGAGGACTCAGAAAGGGCAAAGCTCCCGCTATTGGACACTAGCTGTCCCACCACTCTCTCCCACCCTGAGGTTCTGCCTCGTCTCTGTGGGCTGAACTCTGTTAAAAGGGAGACATGGGCTATCTTTCACAGGCCAGAAGTAAAACAGATCTGGTCTAGATAGGAGGGGAAGCCATGGAGATGGGGATTGACACCTGGCATCTTATAAATCCGAGAGATTGTGTCTTCCGTCCTCCCCTTGGAGGACATGAATTTCCCTCCCCCTCATACCCCCACCATGGAGAGCAGGAAGACTGGGGTACAGCTACCCGTTTCTTAGCACACATGCTGGAGAGCAGTCAGGTGAACCTCCCAGACCCCTTCAAAGGTATCTCACATGTAGATCCTAAAAATGTTGAACTCAGAAGCAGGGTAGAATGTTTGCTAACGGGTGGGTGTGGTTGGAGGGATGTTGGTGAAATACAAAATGTCAGAAAAGAACAAGTTCAGGAGATCTGTTGTATCACATGTAAAAGTCTGTAACAAAGTATCGCCTTCTGGAAAATTGCCAAGAGTCAATTTTGTTTTCTTATCACAGAAAACAAGAAAGCCAGAGAAATGCATTAGCTTGAGCCTGTCCCTCAGTGTACACAAGTTTCAAGACATGTCTTGGGTCCATTTTTTTTCTTAAAAAAAATAAGAAATCATCTTTCTATTTAGTTGCAGAAATGCCATTAGCTGAGATTCTAGGGTCGGTCTCTGCTTTCAGGCTGAGCTGGGCTCTTCCTGGGCACCCTCAAGTCACAGGCTGAACATGGTGTGGCACTTCTGCCCCATGCAGCACTTTTCCGTAGAGAGGCACTCTCGGCTCTTAGCTACCCAGAGTTCATGGGGACCATCAGATCTGCTTCCTGGGTGGAGGCTCTCTGCCCAGGTTCACCTCCTGCCCCCCATCTCTTTTGCAGACATCCGTGGCATGCCAGCAACATTTAACAACCTGCTCAGGTTATAGCATCTGACAGTTTCTGTGGTGCAAATACTCTCATCGCATTTGATCTCCCAAGACGAGGTAGCACTCAACACAGTCGGGAATTGTCTCCAACTGATCCCTGGGAATTGTCTCCAACAAGCCTCTTTCCTGTCTCTGTCTCTGCATTTATTTCCTTAGGGACCCAACCCAGATCTGACATGTGCACCTTACGAAGTTTCCCTCTTTCCACATCCTGTCCATCAGCATGTCCAGTAAGCTCTCAAACACCCTGAACCTGCCCACATCCCTCCTGTCCTACACACTAAGCACAGTGCCCAGTGGGCTTTCTTGCCAAGTGCCTTCTTGCAATTGGCTTAGGAGAGGCATTGATACGTAGTAGGGCCTCAGCATGTATCGGCCGACCCAGGCCAAAGCTAGAAAGTGTGTATCTACAATCCAAGGCATGTCTCCCATCCTCCCAGCCCACTCAAGTCCACCATTCCCTTCAGACAGTCCTTGTCCCTATGAGCATTATGCTAATAGCCTCAAAGTCAACCTGAGGTCTTTCTCTGATCATGTAGCATGCAAGAAGCACACACAACCCCTAGACATCCCCACCCACAGGCGCCCACCCCATTGACCCATGAAAGATGGTTTGATACCCTGTGGCTTCCTCTTTGCCTGGAGAATTGTCCTTAGAGCTTTCTTCTGGGCCACCCATCAAGTCGTCCCTGTCTTAGCCTGTTTGAGCTACTCTGACAAAAGGCCACAGACTGGGGTGGGGGTGGCTTAAACAAGTCTCAGTCTGAGTGTCAAGATCAAGGTAGCAGCAGACTCAGCATCTGGTGAGGGCCCGTTTCCTGGTTCAGACCTTCTTGCTGGGTCCCCACTGGGAGGGGCCAGGCAGGTCTCTGGGGTCTTTCATGGGTGTAGCGGTCCCTTCAGGAGGGCTGAGGGCACTCCACCCTCATGGGCCTAGACACCTCCCTACGGCCCCCTCTTCCACCAGAGCCTCGGGTGGCAGGTCCTCAGCATGCGAGTTTTGATAAGAAATATCCAGGCCATCTGTTTCCAACAGGATAAAGCCCCTCTGCTCAGCAGGGTTCCTAAAGGCCTCCTGTAATCCGGAGGTCCATCCCAGGAAGCAAGAGGGTGGGGAAAGGAGACAGGAAGTGAGTGGACTTCGTGTACCCTAGCTCAGTCTGGGAACTTCCAAAAGCAGACCTCGAGACAGTGCATTGGCTAAGCCGATCCCAGCACGAACTGGGAAATTCAGAACCTACCATGAAACTGCATCAGCGTCCATCTTGAGAGCCACTCAGTCCCTGAACGAGGCCACTAGGCAGGGAATCGTGGAGCTGCGTGGACCAACCAGGGGGAGCAGGTGTGCTCAGGAGCTCCCAGAGGTGATGGCCACCTTGATCCACTTAACGTGGGCCTTTTGGGCCAGAGATGATGGACCTGCTCCTGCATGTGCGAGTTTTCAGAGGAAGTCTGGTGGGGCAGATTTAGAAGTCCCAATCTCCTGCCTTGATCCCGGGCGGCTCCCTTCCCAAACCCTCCCCTCTCTGCATTCTCTACCTGCTCTGCAGTTACTGGAGCCTGGTGTGAATTTAGGGACAATAAAACCATCAAAGGGCTTGGTCCTGAGAACAATCAGTTGGGGAGTTTGCAATAAAAGAGTATCCTGCCCCAGGAAGGTGCGACTTCAAGGCAAGTTGATGAGAGACTTTGCTGGGGAGGAAGGAGAGCTGCCCATGTGGGATGGCTTAGGGGACCATCCAGATGCACCTTGTTAGCTGTAGTGCAGGTCTGTCTCCAAGGCTTTGGGAGTGAGGCCTTGGTGTGCCAGTCTCTTCCCCCAGTTGTCCATGCATCCAAGGGTGTGTCAGAACTCACCTCTTTTTCCTGAGGATTCAGGTGTCCTTTCCCATTTTGTACCACAGAGGTCAAAATTCCCACCTCCCAAGACCTAGGAACTTGACCTTCCAATTTCTATCACTCCAAGACCTTGTGGAATCCTAGCACTCAATGCCATCTTCCACTCTACCTCCTGGCCCTCCTCCCCATGACTGGAAGACCTGGACCCACAGGACAGTCACCGAATGTGTCAAAGTCTCATCTTGCTCAGGGCACTGGGGGCATTCAACACGAGGCACGTGCTCAAGGTCTCTGCCCTTGTGATGTTTCCTTTCCACAGTGGAAAAGGACCTTATCTGGTTTGGGATGTGGTATCCAATTGAGAGAGTTTGCAAGGAAAAATAATATCAAGGTAAGGGATGGATAGTAACAAGGGCTACTGTAGCAGCTCAATGTCACCTTCTCAGGAAGTTTCCTATAAGAGCTAAGGAGAGGAAGTGAGCTCACAGACAGTTGAGTGTGCCCCATGGATGTCAGAGGGCGTCAGTGGGGCCAACTTTTCCCCATGTCCCCTCCCCACCCCTCAGGTGCGAGGTCTGTCTGGAGCTCCTCCTCCTGTCTTTCACCTGGCCAACTCGGCTGAGATGCCACCTCCAGGGGACTGTCCCCAGCTCCCCACGTCTCCTATACTGCACCCAGACCTCCCTACATCTGCCGCCCTGGATGTCAGTCCTCCTGAGGCTGCCTCATCTGTGGGGTGCAGCCTAGGCCAAGGTCACACACTCTCTCCAGGCTTCCAACCAATGGCACAGCCACATAATTATATGAGGGGCTGGGAAGGCCATATTGATGCCTTTGAAGGGACCTGCCAGTTCCAGAGCTCCCTGTGGGGTCCGTCACTGGGCCTGTGTGGCAGCGGCACTCCCATCTTCTTCTCCAGGGAGTTGAGCCCAAGGAAGCCCTTGTAGCCTCTTTTGATGCCAGTCCCCTGAGAAAACCCAACACTCCCAGTGTCACCATCCATGGAAACGGTAGCGACTGCAGGCCAGTGTTGCAGGCTTGACACTGGATCCAGGGCTTCTGTGTGCTTGGTGCTCTGTGCACTGGGCGCGATGATGTGGGTTCTCACAAGTGCTTAATACTGAAATTGGTTCCCATTTTTCAGATCAGACCAGGTTTCATAACAAAGCAGCAGAGCTGGGACCGACTCCAGACCCACAGCAATTAGCAAAAGTCAGTGCTTGATTCTTGTGTATCTCTACCTTTCTGTGGATCTCAGGATGGCGAGTTCCTGGCCTCCCAGTGGCCTAAGGAGCACACCAGTATCTCTCCAAAGGTACCCAAGGATCTAAGATGGACACCCTCGGCCCCTGGCCAGCCATTACCTAGTTCCCTTGGTGATGTCCCATTTCATTCTTTTGAATTTCCTCGGTCTGTGGACATAGCTCCCGTGCTTCTCACCACAGAGCCTGCAGATTACCAGTGGCAGTTCCAGCCAGAGGCTTCCACTTTGTTTAAGCAACAGACTTTTCATGGACAGGACCATGGAACATGGAGGATTGTTCAGTGATGCATCAGGAGATTGGGCTGGCCATCTGGAACATGGCAAGATGCCCATGTTCACAGGGACTTCATTGTGGAGGAGAAAGAAGACCTGCTGTGTGGTCTTTTCAGCACAAGGGTCCCCTTATATGCTTGACTGGGGAGCACTAGAGCTGAGAAGGCTTGGTGTCCAGATATAGGACACTGATCTGACACTTGGTCTTGCAGGCAGCTTTGGTGTGGCTGAAGATTGAAGGTCAGGGTGGAAATCCACAGGATTTTCAGTGTAGACTCCCCCAGGTCCTTATCCCCATTTTACAGCTGAGAAAATAAAAGCTCAGAGGCTAAACCATCCTGATCTATCTCAGGGCTGTTGTGGTAAGTGCCCCCAAATCACAGTTTTTAGAAAGCACATATGCTTTTCTACACACCCCTGTATCTGCTACTCTGTTCTGAACAGATGTAATGGGTGATCTGCTCCCAGCAGTATGGGGTCATTTATGTCTTGTAGGCAGTTAAGAATCCATGCTGGGGAGGCTTGGGTACTTTCTGTGTGAACATGGGATTGAGTGACCTCCCAGCAGTTTGGGGAAGAACATCCTGAGGATAGCCAACAGTAGCATTGAAAGTATGGTTTAAGGTCAGACAGATCCGAGTCTGAAGGTTATTCTCTTACTTGCTTTTTGATCTCAGGAATTTTTAACTTCACCTCCCTGAGCCTTTATCCAAAAAAGGTCATGTTGTCTTCTATACCTTATATTGGTGATTTTAAAGCTGGGATGCTCTTTGTATCAGTTGCCTGAATATCACCTTAAGTCAACCGCATTCTGTTTGTCCATGGATCTGCCCATGTGCAGGGATCAGGGAAGGAACAGACAGTTCATCTCATCATTTGTTGGGTGACAGGACAGCATTCTTGACATGGATTTGTTATCTGCAATGACTTGCCAGCCCTGTGGGTGGAGCTAGCAAGGACTAGGTGTTTCTTTCCAGATTGCTTATCCACAGGGGAGCTTAGGCTTCCTCACAACATGGTGGAGAGTTTCAAAGACCAAGTGTCTAAAGATAGGCAGTGGAGATCCAACCCCACACCTTTGTGACCTGTTGAGAGCCTTAGCCGAAGGGGCCCCAGCAAACTTCCAGCTGCCAGCAAATTTCCAGCTGCCAGCTGATGATTGGCTCACAGCGGCCCCAGCAAACTTCTAGCTGCCAACTGATTGGCTCCTCTGTGGTTATGCTCATTGTGCTGTTTCCCCATCCTTTCAGACCAGGGATCTGCTCATTGGGGGACTTTTTTTGGCTCTGCCCATGCGACCCAGCCAATCGGCCTCAAGAGCAGGAGGAGTGGGGAAGGTTGAGAGGCTTGTGGGAAGCCGGTGGTGGCAGATGGGCTCTGAGGGTTTTTCCTGAGGAGCTTTATGGTGTGGTGTGTGGTTCTAAAAATAAAGTTTGTTTCTTTTGACAAGTGGCTCCTGAATTGTGCCCAACCAGACTGCTGCATTTGGTGTGCCACATGGGGAATGACTGAAGGTAAGTGATAAGGTAAACTGCTCGCCCCTGAGGGCAGGGCGAGAGGATGGGTAGCCATTTTAAGATTCTTCTTTTGTTTTGCTTCACTTTTGTTTTAAGTTGCCTGTCCCTGGAGATGTGTAAGATGGAAGAAAAACTGCTCACATCTGAGTAACAAATAGGGAGAAAGGATGAATGGACATTTCAGGATAGAAAGGCTATTATAATGATTCTCTGTTGTTCTACTTTTGTTTCATTCTGTTTCAGTTTTGTTTGGCGTTATCTTGTTGGGTTGTATTATAGTTATAGTAGAAATATTGAAGTAAAAGAGAAGGTCTCTTGAGCTAGTCAAAGGAAAAAAATCAAATAAAAAAGAAGGTCTCTGGAGATAGTCAGACAGAGGAAAAAATTCAAGTAAAAGAGAAGGTCTCTCGAACTAGTCAGACAGAGGAAAAAATTCAAGTAAAAAAGAAGGCCTCTCAAGCTAGTCAGACAGAGAAAGAAAGTTTAGAGCAGAAAAAGCCATCAGGGGGAAAGTTACAAAAGGAGACTGCTACTAACACCCTTCTATCACCAGAGGGTGTAAGTGTCCAACCAACAGCTCCACCTCTACAGGAGACTGCTACTAACACCTTTCTATCACCAGAGGACGTAAATGTCCAATCAACAGCACCACCTCCATATGCTGGGAGGCTCCCAAACCCCGCAGTTGATAGTTGGGATCCTGAGACAGGATCTCAAATATTAACATGCCCTGTATTTGAGCATGCAGGAGGGCAGCGAATTCACCATGCTTTAAATTTCAAAAAAAGTGAAGCAGCTAAAAGAGGCTGTAACAACCTATGGTCCTCAAGCACCCTTCACTGTAAGCTTGGTCGAATCCATTACCAACTTAAACATGACACCAGCAGATTGGGCTAATATGTGTAAAGCTGTGCTAAATGGAGGACAATACCTGTTATGGAAGGTTGCCAATGAGGAATTTTGCAAGGAGACGGCTAGGCGAAATGCAGCACCTGGTTATCCTCAGAGAAATCTAGATATGTTGTTAGGAAAGGGACCTTATGAGGATCAGCAGCAACAAATTGCATATGATCCTGGTGTATACATACAAATTACTGTAGATGCGGTTAGGGCATGGAAGACTTTACAAGGACATGGAGGTTTACAAGGTCAATCATCTAAGGTAATACAAGGAGCTAATGAACCTTACACTGAATTTGTAGATAGGCTTATTTAAACAGCTACCAGAGTTTTTGGGAATACAGAACAAGCAATGCCATTAATAAAACAACTGGCTTATGACCAAGCGAATCGTTGGTGCAGAGAAGTCATTAGACTATGGAAACATGAAGATTTAAACACACATATTAAATTATGTAGAGACATTAATGAACAAGGGCAAGTCGTGGCAGCTGCAGTAAAACAGGCTTTAGATGCCAGAGACATTAATGAACAAGGGCAAATTGTGGCAGCTGCAGTAAAACAGGCTTTAGATGCCTGGCCAAGAACATGCTACAATTGTGAACAAACAGGACATTTTAAAAGGAATTGCCTCATAGGAGGAGGGTTTTACAAAACTAGGTATCAAAGAAGTAGAATACCAGGTATTTGTCCACGATGCCATAGAGGGAGACATTGGGCTAATGAATGCTGTTCTCAAACCACCATAGAGGGTACTCAATTATCAAAAAATGAACAAGGACTAGGTGTTTATCCACGATATAGTGAAGAAAGGCATCGGGGAGCCCAATGTTCCGGGGCCTAAGACTACAAATATACAGAGCACTGGAGGAACCCAGCAATCCCATCAGGGTAGTGCCCAGAACACATTGTCCATTAGATCCCTCATCAGAAAAACCAGACGGAGCCCAGGATTGGACATCTGCACCTCTGCCAGAACAGTACTAACTCCAGAGATGGGAGTTCAAATCATTCCCACAGGGGTAAAAGGACCTCTTCCCAAAGGAACAGTAGGCTTATTATTGGGATGCAGTTCTTCTACTCTAAAAGGACTTATGATAAGTCCTGGGGTAATTGATCCCGATTATGAAGGTAAAATAAAAATTATAGCCAGTTCTCCAAAGGGAATATCAGTAATTTCACCAGGAGATAGAATATCCCAGTTACTAATAATACCCAGCCTACATGATAAATTTTCCAGTCGTACTGTAGAAAGAGATTCCAAGGGATTAGGCTCCACAGGTGTAGATTGGGCTATGCTTTCTTTAAATTTAGATTGTCGCCCCTTGCTAAAACTAAATATTCAAGGACATGAATTTAATGGGCTACTTGATACAGGTGCAGACCTTAACATCATCTCTCATCAAGAATGGCCAAACACCGGCCATTACAACAAGCCACTCAAATGCTTCGAGGCCTAGGAGTGGCAACTAATCCCCATAGAAGTCTAATGGTATTAGATTGGAAGGATCCTGAAGGATGTGAGGGAACTATACAATCATATGTATTGGAGAATCTCCCTGCAAATTTATGGGGATGAGGTATCCTAGATCAATTAGGTTAGACATTAACAAATAACATCAATCAAAATGCACCCACTATTATGGCTAGACAAAATTTTAGGAAAGGAAAAAGATTAGAAAAACAAGTACAAGGTATAGCATCACCAATACAAATAGATCAAGGAACAGACAGACATGGGTTGGATTTTCAGAAAGGGCCACTGAGACAATAAAAATTACTTGGAAATCAGAAAGACCAGTATGGGTTCCTCGGTGGCCCCTAACTAAAGAAAAGATACTAGCAGCCCATGACCTATTCAAACAACAATTAGCGGAAGGACATATACAACCTTCTGTATCTCCCCATAATACTCCCATTTTTGTCATCAAAAAGAAATCTGGTAAATGGAGATTATTGCAAGATTTAAGAGCCATTAATAATGAGATGGTTATTATGGGACCTGCTCAATCGGGGATTCCTCAATTGTCTGCTTTGCCAAAAACCTGGTATGTTTTAGTTATAGATATTAAAGATTGTTTTTTTTCATTTCCAATTCATCCTGAGGATAGTCCACGTTTTGCATTTACTATCCCTGCACTGAATCATGAAGGTCCTGATCAGAGATATGAATGGAAAGTACTCCCTCAAGGGATGGCTAACAGCCCAACTATGTGTCAAATTTATGTTAACAAAGTAATCCAGCCACTTAGAAATCAAAATCCTGAACTACAAATATTTCACTATATGGATGATGTATTATTAGCACACAAAGATAAAAACACATTGCTAGAATGTTATGCCACACTTACAAACTTATTAAAAAATTATAATCTAGAGATAGCAATAGATAAAGTACAATTAAAATTTCCAATTAATTATTTAGGAGTTCTATTATCCTCAACCATGGTCCATCCACCAAAAATTCAAATATGACTAGATCAACTCAAATCACTTAATGACTTTCAAAAATTATTAAGAGACATAAATTGGATAAGGCCTAATCTAGGTATACCAACAGGAGAGTTGGGACATCTATTTGATATCCTAAAAGGTGCATCAGATCCAAATTCACCCCGAATGTTAACTCCTGAAGCAAGAAAGGCATTAAAAATCATTGAAACATACATGGAAAATATGCATTTGGATAGAATTGATATAAGTTTGCCTTTATTATTTATGGTACTACCATCAAAAAATATTCCTACAGGAGTATTTTGGCAAGAAGGTCCATTATTATGGATACATTTATCTTATTCTCCTAACACTATTCTTACTAGGTATCCTGAGGCTGTAGGACAATAAATACTCAAAGTAATAAAAGCAGCAAAGGGAGTGTTTGGAATTTCTCCCAATAAAATTTTTTACTATAGATCAAATTAATGAATTAGCTAATGAGTGAAATACTTGGGCAATAATCATGTGCAAATCTAACATTTCATTTGGTAACCACTTACCATCTAACCCTTTATTGTCTTTTTGGTCATTGCATCCTGTAATTTTTCCAAAAATGACAAGAAAAACACCTATCATGAATGCTCCAAATATATTCACTGATGGGTCAAATAATGGTACAGCATTGTTTAGTGCCCAAACAATCAGCTCAAAAGGTAGAGCTTAATGCAGTATTACAAGCTTTTGTGATGTTTAAAGATTCTGTATTTGATTTATTTTCTGATAGTATATATTTAATGCTATAGTATCCCTTGAAGATGCTGGTAGGATTTCCCCTTCCTCTACTGTTTTCTCGTTGCTTTCCACTATACAAAGTCTAATCTGGGACAGAAAAGATCCATTCTTTATAGGACATATCAGGGCATATACAGAATTCCCTGGAGCCCTTAGTTTAGGCAATGATTTAGCAGATAAAACTACACATGGCATACATATTTTCTCTACACTAGAAAAAGCTACAAATTTTCATAAAAAGTTTCATGTTGATGCTAACAAAAGCATTTTAAAATAACTAAGGAACAAGCTATACAAATAATAAAACAATGTCAAAATTGTGTGACCTTTTTACCACAAGTTAATCTTGGAATCAATCCTAGAGGACTGATACCTAACCATATTTGGCAGATGGATGTCACACACTTGCCAGAATTTGGAAAATTAAACTATTTGCATGTTACAGTTGATACTTCTTCTGGATTTGTGATTGGCTCCCTTCATGCTGGAGAAAAAAACTAAAGATATTATAGCTCATTGCTTAAAAATTTTGCCACTGTGGGCATTCCAAAACAGTTAAAAACAGATAGTGGTCCTTGTTATACTTCTACCTCTTTTAAACAATTTTGCTCATTATTTGGCATTATTCATATAACAGGAATCCCATACAATCCACAGGGACAAGGCATAGTTGAAAGAGCTCATCAAACTATTAAAATGTATTTATTAAGGCAAAAAGAGGGGATTGGGAAGGGGTATATATTCCCCAAAGATAAACTTAAAATACCCTTTTTACTCTAAACTTTTTAAACTTGGATTCATCAGGGCTTAGTGCTGTGGAAAGGCATATGTGTCCAAAAAGTGTACATAAGCCCAAGTTACTTTGGAAGAATATTCTAACAGGACAATGGAAAGGTTCTGACCCAGTAATTGTCTGGAGTCAGGGGTCTGTTTGTGTGTTTCCACAGGGAGAACAGCAGCCGATTTTGATTCCAGAGAGATTAACTAAGGTCTTGACCCAGTGATTGTCTGGAGTCGGGGGTCTCTTTGTGTGTTTCCACAGGGAGAAGAGCAGCCGATTTGGATTCCAGAAAGATTAACTAAAGGGATTTCTACGGACCAAAAAGAAGATGATTTGTCTCAAATCCATAACAACTGATATCCAAAACTCCAGTTTGGCTATCCTTACATCTGTGACAGAACCAGAATGCTTTTTTCAATATCTATTTTATTATTAGGCTTTCCCACATCATGAAGTTCTATTTTTTTTGAGCTCATACAGGCCTAGGTTAATGTTTTGCTGATCAGTTCAATTTTTTGACTATAGGGTTTTTAAACATTACAATGGAGATTTCACCTGTAAAAAATTATAAGGCCTTTACTATTATGTTATGTGTTGTATGTTTTATGTGTGCACACCTGTGTTTTATGTTGTATGTTTGTATGTACTTATGTTCATATAACATATATGATGAGCACTCATGAATAAATTTGTCCAAATATTTTTTTTATTCATGTGATTTAAATGGTTTAATTTAAATTGGGTAAACAGCTGTTGAGGATTGTTTTAATATGTGAACAAAAAAGGAGGTTAACAGATCTGTTTGTTTACTTTCACTTTTCCTTTTCATTATATTTAATAATTCTGTTCAAGATAATGTAAATTGTTAAGAAAATTGTTTTCTTTTAGTGCCTTCTGGAATTTTACATAAAATTTTCTTTAGCCATTATTGCCAGAATTCCTATTTTCATCCCAGTGCCTGTGAAGACAAAGATAAAACCAATCTACAGCTTCTGCAATAGCCATCACTGAACTGCTTGCAGAACTTGCCTGGACTATGTATCACTTGTATGCATTGTGAACTCACTTGAATGCATTGTGAACTATCTGTTGGTGCAGAGACTTGTGGTAGTGTTGGGGTATTTTTGCTGATGGTATCATCGATGGTACAATTTTTCCAAAAGGAGCCATCAATTGGCTTGTTGTATCTTCTTACTTTCTGCTTGTCATGGTCGTTCAGCTAAAATTTGGGGGCCAACAGAGATGAGGCAAAGAACCTCACCCCCCTGCTGGTACAAAGACCTATCCACAGGTGTGACTGTATGCTGGACTAGTAGTCAATGACGGGTAAGATCCAATTGTAATGGTACCAACCTAAGACAGAAGGCTGACGCCTTGAGGTCAGCTCATCCAATAAATGGTAAGGACTGTATGTACTATTGGACAACCTAAAGCAGGCACAGTCCCTATGCCAAAAGTTTGTTGTTTAAACAGAGAGGGGGAGCTGTTGAGAGCCACAGCCAAAGGGGCCCTAGCAAACTTCCAGCTGCCAGCAAACTTCCAGCTGCCAACTGATGATTGGCTCACAGAGGCCCCAGAAAACTTCTAGCTGCCAACTAATTGGCTCCTCTATGGTGATGCTCATTGGGCTGTTTCCCCACCCTTTCTGACCACAGAGCTGCTCATTGGGGTCATTTTTTGGCTCTGCCCATGCGACCCAGCCAATTGGCCTCAAGAGCAGGAGGAATGGGGGAGGTTGAGAGGCTTGTGGGAAGCCGGTGGTTGCAGTTGGGCTCTGAAAGTTTTTCTGAGGAGCTGTGTGGTTTGGTGTGTGTGGGTCTAAAAATAAAGTTTGTTTCTTTTGACAAGTGGCTCCTGAATTGTGCCCAGCCAGACTGCAGCATTGACCCAGCCTTGGAAGACTCATTTATGCCATGTTTTATCAAACAAAGAAGGCAAAAGATGGATTCAGTTCCAAGCAATAAGGGATGGATCTTTATGAAGTTTTGGAAAACTGGGGAAACTGGAGACCATTTTTAAAAAATTATCTGCTATCCCATTGAGCTCCCACCCCATCTCCCTTATCCTTTCCCTCTAGTCACTCAATCCCATGTTCACACAGCTGCCCATTTCTAGCATTTGAGCTTCTCTGTCACTTTGCCTGTGGTGAGTCAGTGCTCATCACACTCCTGGAAGCCCTGGGGGTAGGACATTCCTGAAGGCAGCCTTCCAACCCCCAGTGGCCTCTTCCCTTTTCTCTTGATTTCTGGAATCACACTAGGTAAACCAATTGCACCCATAATTTTGGGTCTTCATCCAATGCAGATGCCTGGAGACATGGAGACTGGAGGGAACACACAGCTTCCAGCCCTTCTGCAGAAGTCTACAGGGGGATGGGCCCACTCATTGAATAGGCCATTCAAGTCCCCTCATTCTCCGACTGAATAAAGGATCACAGAAAAGACCGTGCCGCCAAGTCCACCAACCAAGAAGATTCCCAAGAGTGACATGCATGTTAAGTGGACATATCTGGATGCATCACTCTCTCCAGTGAGCCTGGATTCTGGAGCAGAGAGGAAGATATCCACGTGGCAGTCCCACAGGTCCCGGGCTTTTATTCAAAGAGAAAGTCACTATTCAATGGTTGGACTTCACCCGTCTATGACACCTTTGGGATCTATTATAGCATTGGCAGTGTCACCATGAGCTTTTCAGATCACCCCAGCCCAGGGTTGAGCACAGAAGGGACATGGGGCCTGGATCATTTGTGCCTAGTGTGGCATTGCTCAAATGAGCCTTGCTCTGGAGCATTCCCCTGGGGTTTGCCCAGGTATCCTAGGACTTATATTATAATCCATGTCTCCCCTGTGCACATCCAGTTCACCCCTTTACCACTACTGAGTACCTCAGCTCATGCACAGGGCACATTAGGGGGCAGGGCTCTTCACTGGCAGGTACCTTATGTCATCTGCAGTTGGCCCTCTCCTGCTTTCACATCTCACCCACCTCTCAGTCATGGCAGGGCTACTCAGGTGGCCACAGCTACCCTGGGAGGTTCTACCTCAACCCCTCCCAAGGAATCATTAAACCATAATTGCTAACCCAGGATGTGTTGGTGCCAAGTTTATCAAGAAGTTAAGTGGCAGCCTTCCTCCTTCAGCTCCAGAGCCAAGACTAATCTAAACACCCCACTCCCCATTCATTATTCTAATTCCATCAGCAAGCTGACCAGGCTTGACCCCGCCTCTGATTTATGGCCTCACCAACAGATGCAGCAGCTGAGGACCCAGCTGGGCATCAGGGTAGCTGGGAGGTGGGTGGGTCAGAAGAGAGGACAGCCCCCACAGCCCTTCTGGAGGGGAAGGAGATGTAGGAATTTTTAGGTTTTGTTGGATGAATGCAGAGGGAAAGTTATCTATGTAGGGCAGAAAGATTCTTTTCTGCATCTTCAAGTGAGCCAACTTGGGAAGAGGGAAAAAGTAATCTAAAAACATGCATCAGTGGCAGGAGGTGGCATGTGTGGTCTGTTCTCCTCTCCCACTCCTGTGGCTCCATGATTCATAAGCCCTGGGCCATTTTAATTTTAGCAAATATATTGTGA
The DNA here is from genome assembly GCF_052094955.1 of Ictidomys tridecemlineatus. Classification (NCBI taxonomy): domain Eukaryota; kingdom Metazoa; phylum Chordata; class Mammalia; order Rodentia; family Sciuridae; genus Ictidomys; species Ictidomys tridecemlineatus. The sequence continues at coordinate 84,260,269 of NC_135478.1, read as the reverse complement.
TAGGATCACAAGGAGGACCTGCAGGTCAGTATGTACACTTTAGTGGTTTTACAATGTTTTTATCACATTTAGGAAGGTGCAAAGATCCCAAGTACAGTGATCAGGGAGTGTTCACAGAGTGAATGTGTCTCTACAGTTGTAATTAAGCAGAGCATCTTTATGTTGGTGTTTCTTTTGAAAGATCTGCTTTTTGGAAGAAGGTACCCTAGGCCTCCTTCCTACACACAGGCAATCTCACTTTGTGCATCTATTTCCACAGGTTCCTGCTCCCCAATGGGAAATGACCTCGTTGTGAGCTGGATACAGTCTGGGGCCATTTGGAATTGGCAGATGGCCGGGCATCCACCTGGAGTGGAAGGTTTTTTATTCCCTCTTCACTTCCATGTTTCATCCTGCAGGAGCCAACTATGCTCTCAAACATCACTGAACTATGGGTCTAGACCCATCTAGGCTCTAATCCCATCAATGCCTACTTTATCCCAAGTGCTGGCTTCCTGTAGGAAGCTGAACTTCAGTTTCATCTACTCCATTTCTACAAAGCGATGAGGTTTATTGTTGCCAATAAATAAGTGGGGAGAGACCACCTCAGCTGCTACAGTCTGGCTGCGGCAAAATAAACAGGGGGTGATGAGCAACTTGTGTAGATTGATACAGCAGGAGTGGGAGCCATTTATTGTAGGACAGGAGGGGTATATATACATTCCATTAAGCTTATCTTAATCAATATAAACTATATACAGCAGTCAACTAATAAGGAATCTCCACACTTAATGGCTCGCTGGTGTTACTTCACAAACCACTCCCTCTGGCAAAATGCCAGGCGCCAACTTGACTTGTTTACAGACCCTAACATTTCCCCCTTTTGTTAAATTTAAATGATGACCATAGTGGTTTTTACACAAACACAAAGAATCTGGTACAAGCAGAAGGGGAGAATACAAAATGCCACAATACCAAGCCAATTGATGGCTCCATGCAAGAAGCCCTTGGAAAAATTATACCAGCAATGACACCATTAGCAAAAATAGTGAGTTATTTGTTGCAGATTACAGTTTGCTGTCTCAGTCCAGGTAAAGCAGTGTCTCAATAGATTAACTCACAGTCCAGGTAAATCACAGTCCAGGTAAGTTCTGCAGGCAGCTAGCTTAAATCACAGTCCAGGTAAGTTCTGAAGGCAGCTAGCTTGATCCAAAGTCTTGTCCGGTTCTCAGCAACACTGGAAATTCTTCCACCCTTGTCCTCACTGGCACTGGAATGAAGGCAGGAAAATCCTGTAGTATTCCAGCAGGCGCTAAGAAAACAAACTTTTGAACAATTTAGTACATTATTTCAAAGTTTTTTTACCTTTGAAATAAGCCTTAATAGTGCTTAATATTCATTAGCCTCCAGGTGTGGGAGATCCATTGTAGTTATTGACATTGAAAATGGCCAAACTTCAGGGACACCATGTGCGTCCTCCACCCAGCTGCAGTGTCCTCTGGCAGCCCCAGATGGGGAGTGTCCAGGACTCAAACTGTCACTGGGCACAGGGAGCAAGAGCCTGTGAGACCGTGCCTCAGGTCAGGTCTGGATTTGGGCTCTCGGCAGTGGTGTCTCGCTCCCTGGGAGCGGGGTGGGGAAGAGTCTGCTGTCGCCGCTTGGAAAGTCCTTTCTGTGCCATGACTGGCTTGCACACGTGGCAGCCGCCACACCAATTCATGCACCCTTCAGTAATGAAAAGCATTCAGTAATAGCCTTTTGCTGCAACTTATTTTCCTGATAATCCTTCTTCTTCTGAACTTTCTTTTTTTTCTGACTAGAGTTCCTGGGCTTCCATCAACACATGCTCTAACTGCTCTTGGTCCCACTGGGGTGCCTCTTTCCCTTATCAATTTACTTAATACCCCTTCCATATTTTCATCACAAAGACAATGGAATACACTTAGACAAAACAAGACACAAACATACTTTATCAATCTTCTCCATTTTCTCGAAATGGTCATTTTTCCTCTCGTACTATCTGCCTAGGGATGAGCAGATTTGCTCCCATCCTATCTAGGGATGGGCAGGTTTTTTTTTCGTCACTTACCCCTGAGTGTCCCAGGGCTCCCCATAACCGGCCACCATCTGCTGCAGTCTGGCTGCAGCAAAATAACCGGGGGTGACGAGCAACTTGTGTAGATTGATACAGCAGGAGTGGGAGCCGTTTATTGTAGGACAAGAGGGGTATATACACATTCCACACAGCTTGTCTTAATTAACATAAACTAGATACAGCAGTCAACCAATAAGGAATCTCCACACTTAATGGCTCGCTGGTGTTACTTCACAAACCACTCCCTCTGCAAAATGCCAGGCACCATCCTGACATATTTACAGACCCTAACACTTAGCAGGTGCCCTGGCATCGACTCTGGGATTCAGTGGATACTACAAAGCACCCTTGGGATTTACCAATAGGGATCATTCCACTCAAGGAAGCGGGAGGCCAGAGGGTGGACAGATGCATACCACCAAGCAAAGTCCAGAGGCAACCACATCACTCCACAGCCGAGCTCTGAGGATGGAACAGTTGGTCTCTCCAGTGGGCTTCAGGGGCATGAGGGAGGAGTGGGTGTGGATCAATGCCTGGAGGAGGCAGAGGTATAGTCACCTCTGGTTCACACATGCAGCCCAAGTGGCCCAAGGTTCATCCTTTGACATTAGAGATTTGACTCTAGGATTACAAATGCCTCAGGAACAAGTGCACATAGAGATGTACAGGAGGGCCCAGAAAGGACACGCTCCAGACGCTGAACACATCAAGATGCCAGGTAATTCCTTACTGTTAGTGAAGAGGTGCTTCTGAGCACAGTCCAGGTCCCTAACCCTCCACCAGCCTTTTCAGACATGGGTTACGTGGGAGCCACTCTGCCGATTCCACTGGACAGACAACCAGGGTCGGAAGAATCTCGGTCTGGTGAGCAATAAGGACCAGGAATGATTCCACTGCAAAGATGACCTTGCACCTGACTTCATTTCTACTGCTGCCAAGGGGCCTCCACAAGGCAGGGACAGGGGGTGGAGAACCAGCTGTGGTAGAAGAGGGGGCATATTTATGACAACCCGAGAAGCAGGAAGAGCCAAAAGGGATGACAACGACAGCAAGATTCAAAAAGACAGCTGTAGTGGGGACAGCATGAAAACTCCTTTATAACTAGGTCAGACAGGAGGACCACACTAAAAATGACAGAGATGCCATCCTAGTGTGGGGGGCTCCAGTGGAAGAATGGACCATATATGATGTAAGTCGCCATAAATTGTCATTCCTCATACTGGGGGATAAGCCCCAAGTAGGCTGACAGCACATCTCCACATGGGTGTGATTGTTTGGTTTGACTCCAAAGATCATGCTATACCCTGTCCTGTGCTCCATAGGGGTCACCTATTTGTATTCATGTGAAAGACTCTGGCCCCTGTCCTCAATGAACCGTGAGTGCCAACTTAAAGTTCCTCGCTGGCCATTTCTTGGATTTTGCTCACAAAATTGGGTTTTGGTGGCTATGAAAATAATGGTAGCCTCTGGAATCCTATAGTATGAGAGATCCTATCCCCAGCAGACCAGAAAATGCCATCAAGAAAAATTTTCAGCAGAGCAAAAGGCAGTTTGGGGTATCTTGTTCTTTTCCTCCCAACAAGTGACTACAATCCCTTACCATTTTGGGCTTCCATGACTACAAGCTCAGCTGGGCCCATGAGCACTGGTTACTTCTCTGCTCTTTCAGTTCTAGGAGAAGTCGCAGGGAAACAGTCCCAAGACTACAGAGAGACCATGAAGAATGGGTCATATTTTAGGCCGTGGACTTCATGCAGTGGTTTCCCGTCTGCCATCAGGGATTAACTGGGAATCAAAGTTTCTTCTCTCCACTTGCCCAGGGTATAAAAGCTTTGGTTCACAGAAACATTAGAGTCAGAGCCAGGGGAGGAGAGATTCTGTGTGTTAAATAAGCAGCATCTGCAAGGAGGACTTCTCTTCCTTAGGAGTTGGTTCAGGAAGGGCTTATCCTCCACAGGTGAGGGCTTCACATTCACTTCCATTTGCAAAGGCACATTGACCCCATCAGTGGAATCATTCCTGGTTCTTAGTGTTCACAAGACCTAGATTCCCGTATTCTTCTCTGGGAAGACGCAGCCAAGGAACAGCAGAACCCACTTTGATTCACTGGTTGGATTCCTCAGCCCCACAGGTTAAGGGATAATTTCTCAGGTTCAGCAGAGATGGGAAACCTCATCTCTGAGTCAAGACCATCCCCTGCAAGGCCACCGTATTGGGGTATTTGGTTCCATGTCCCAGGAGAGCTTGTATCATGGCAAGCATGCAGGGATGACCAAAAACTCAGGTCTTTCTATCTAATGTCCTTATTTCTCGTGTCCTTCCGTCTCTTCCCACTAGACTCCAGGAGCCAACAGTTTTCCTTCAAGGGAAGTCTGGATAGCCCTGGACTTTTGGAAAGTCCCACCACCCCTACACAAACCTCTCATGCCATAGCATTCCAGAGACTAACATTGTTTTCCTAGCCACCAAAACCCAATCTGATTAGCAAAAGCCAGGAATGGGTTAGTGAGGAACTTAAAGTTGGCACTCCTGGTTCATTGAGGACAGAGGTCACAGAGTCAGTGCCGAGTCCATCATCAGTGGACTCCATGACGGCAGGCTTATTGTTATCATCCTGCATAAGAGAAAAATTCTCAAAGCCGCATGACTGCCAACCAAGGCAGGTCAAACCTCACCAAGTTTCCCATTCTGTTTCTCTCCAGGTCTTTGGGTGGCAAGTCCTATTCTCGGGTCCCAAGACTGCCTTCCATTCTTTGATTTCAGACACAACTGACCTTTGGTCACTGATTGAGCCATGTATTCTGCCACGTGAACCCTATTTCCCTTTATATAGATAGCAATGGACGGCTGAGGGTCCGATGCTCCATGAGGACCAATTTTTAATCCAAAGCCTCCTCAGCACAACCTTCAGGGAATGGCTTCTGAGGGGCATTTCAGAGGCAAACCATAGCATTTTTCCTCTGGCCCACGAAGGCCCATGTGCATCTTATAATGAGGACTGCATTGAGTGATCTTCAGGAGTCTCCCAGAACCTTGGCAGACCCAGCATTGCTTAGGAGTCCAAGTCCAAACTCATCTGGGCACCTCACAGTGAACTTTAGCTGCAAGTCCTCAGTTAAAAGCCAAGAAACAAGTCACTTATTTCCAAGATTCAATGTCTCAGTGTACACACCAATTCTGGAAGGCAATAGGATGATAGGAAGGATCAGAACCAAGGAGACCAAAACCCAGCAGGGCAGACGTTAAATCCTATGGCTTCCTCCTGGGATCAGGGACACCTGGGGGAGGATGTGAGCATCACAGGGTGCAGAGGGGCTGGCTCTTCCTGAAGCTTCCTTCAGCAAATGCCCCCCCCATTCTTGGCATCCCCAACTTTGAGGTCTCTATTCTAGCTTCAACTTCACCCAGCATCACAGCACACCCTCTGGTGATGCTTGGAGGGTTCTGACGGAAACAGGTTTCTGGCCTCCCAGGTTTGCCTTGATGCCAGCCCCACAGTTCTGACATCCAACAGAGCTTTCAAAGGATCATCATGTGAGCAAGGCCAAGGTCTGCCCCTTGAGAGAGCCATGTACAGGGACCTGCTCAGACCTTGGCTATGGCAGCCGAAGTTCCTGAACCCCACAGCACAGAGAAACAAACCCTGGGGACATAGGATTCCTAGGTGGTCTTGAGCAAGTAGTGCATCCCGGGTCTCTCTGAAGTCTGAGCCTGGGAGGCTTTGAGTTTTGCTGGTTGCCAAGAATGCCCTTAAAGGCCTTTTTCTACTTTCCTGGTCAAAGTGGGAAACCCAGGCCTTGTGTGACCATGGAAGTGCTCACCCACTTTTGGCTTATTAATGGCAATCACCTCATTAGCAACAAAACTGTCATTGGATGAGGTTTTAAGTAACCCATTTTCTGAAGAACGGAAAGTTCAAGTCTTTCCACTGGGTTCTGCTCCAGACTCAATGAAATCTAGATAAAAACAGACAGTAACTCCAGTGCTACCTAAATGCTATTTTGACTTGAAGTTCTCTCCAGGTAACTCTTCAAACTCCGCCTCTCAAGTCTCTGGAGAGATGAAGTGGAGCACAAGTGGCAGCAGGTCCCCAGCTCCACAAGATCCACTTTTCCATCTAAAGCCTCATCAGCAGAACTTTCTCTGTCTGCGTGCCTATTGGGATTGTGGTCCTCTGAGGTCAGGCTCATCCATTAACTTGGCTTGGACCATCCTAGGCTGCCTGCAGCCCCACGCCTCTAGACTTAACTTGTGCCATAAGCCAATTCCAAAAGCTTCTAAAGTATACTGGTTGTTGTCACAGCAGTGGCCCCACTCCTTCCTGGTACCAGGTTTTGTTTCGTTTTCTATTGCCTTGGCAAAAATACCTGAGATAGACAGTTTGTGAGGAGGAAAGGTTTTGACTCGGTTTTCTGAAGGTTTGAGTTGATGGTCACTTTGCCCCAATTGCTTTGGGCCTGGGAGGGAGGGAGAGCATCAAGGAAGGAGCAAAGCTAGTCACCTCACTCAGGAAGAGCAAGGGAAGGACCAGGGTCCTAACAGACCCTTCAAGGATCTGCCCCCAGGGAACTTACAGCCTTCTACTAGCACCACTTCTCCACACAGGGTGCCACAGGGTGCCACCAAGCCTTCAGTTGAAGACCTTCCAGGGCCATAGTAGAGACTGTACATCTATTCCATTGTTACAAACAGCTCACTTTTAAGTGTTAACTTGGATTACTCAACAACTAGAGAACTGTAAAATTTGGAGTTTTGGATACATCTATGGAGATGTTTCTAGAAGACATGGAGTAGAGCAAGCATGAGAGATTGGTCCCCACATGGAGGAGCCCTTTGTATTGGTTGGGGTCCTGCATGGAACAGGAACGAGTTGAGCCTGGGAGTGGGATGTGCTTTTAATCCTATTCTTGATCAGGACTCCAGGATTGATAGAAGCCCCCCTTCCCCACTCTGCAGTTTGAAGACTTTCACTAGGACAAAGCTTGTCTGAGCATCCCAACATGTCTGGCTTTCAGATGGCCTGTCGGGGCCTTCTCAGCCTCTGTACTCAAGTTCTCTTAGATCCTGTGGAGCCCTGGACCCACAGCTATTTATGTTAGGTTTTTGTCAAAGAAGTCGTCTGAGTATGTATGAGACAGGATTTGCTTTCCCATCTGAAGCCTCATTGACACAACCTTCTCTGTCTTCATGGCTAGTCACGGGTCTGTAGATATTTATATATCTCCTGTCAATCTTCCCTGTAGATCTTTGACTAAATAGGCTTTGGTACCAAGCATGATTCTAAAGGAATCTTGACATGAACTACTTAAGATATGCCAATTTAATGTATTTGACCATCAGATTGCAGACAAGGTGAAACAGGACCCCTGGCAACTCCACGTATGCCTTTACAAATTTGTGAAAGAAAGGGATATGATAGTTTTGAGAAATTGATGGAAGGGCAAGCTCAAGATTTGGTTTGCCAGGTCCGCATCAATAGCCAGAGAGCCAGGGGCAGTCTATAGCCACAGAGCTGGAGTTAGTTGAATCCAACAAGCCTGATTGTTGTCCAAAACAACATGAGCCAGTCCCCCTCAAAAGCACATAGAGTATCTTGTGCTACTTCAGATACTTTTGTTGGCATAAAACTCATTAAGTGTTAATTAGGGAAACTATTTGAAATGCTTGGTTTTAAATTCCTTGGTAGATAACAGAAATTTAAAACTTGAAGGGTTTTAGTGACACAATGAATATTCATTGGAGTGGCTTATTTTTTCCCTATTTAACAGAGTTGTCAGGATTGGATGCTGCTGCCTGTGGTGGGCAGCTTTCCCTCAGTGTATGTCAGAGCTCCTTCCTCATGGAAAGATGAATCCGAGCAGGAGAACCAGACTGGGACACTGAGAACTCAGTTCTCTTGGCATCTGCCAGCTATTCCAAGGTCAAAGACCATTTTCCCAAATCCCTGTTAACTGGAGCCCTGTTCTCCATGCTGCTTCTCATTCAGGGACTGGCTGAGCCGGGTTGGCCTCTATTTCTGTATGAAGCAGCTGGGGAAGGAGTCCTGGTCCACCCCCTAAATTCTGGGGAACCCAGCATGTATCAGAGGGACACGGGGAGTGGTACCAAGATGAACATGTGGAGGGAACTAGGTTTGAAGTCCAGGAACCTGCGGTCACTGGGAGCTAGAGCTCCGATCATGAGGCAAGAAGTAGGTTCCCCCCAAACTTCAGTGCTGACCCCACGTGGAGGATGAATTCCCACAACAAAGGATAAGAAATGGGCAGAAATATACATTTGATGTTCACAGCTGAGCCCTCGGATTCCAAGTCAGTCTATGGCAATGACCAGGATGCTCAGGACTGTCACTATTTCATTTGAGCAGATTGCCCAAGGACAGACCTGAAGGTACCTCAAAAAAAAAGAAGACATGGAGGTTCTTCATGGAAGACCCTCAGCAGCAAAAATTGTTTGCCCAACTCATGGTTTGAAGGGCTTCTTCTCTAGCATGGAGAAAGCCTAGGCTTGGCCCTGGATTCCCAGCTGCCTGCTCCAGGAGCTGCTTTTAGGAGATACAGAGGCTGTCTCCCCCTGAAGGCTCTCCTATTATAATCACATATGTGTACTGTGGTCTCATCTGAGATCTGTTGCCATCTTTCTGATGGCATTGGACAGGTGTCCCTCAGCCATCCTATGTGAACCAACTTGTCTGGTTAAGTGATTGGCAATTCCAGTCTAGGGTCAGACTCACCGACTCTGCCAAAGTCATTGGGATTCTGCTGCAAGCATAAGGATTTGTTGGAATGAGAATTTGGCAAGATAGTTTGGCACATCGATTCCCAAAGCAAGATTTATTTTTTAATCCTGATTAAGGGCAAACATGTACCACTTTATGACATGCCTTCTCTCCCTTTCACATTTTTGGCAAAGAGACATTGACATAATGACAGGAAACTGTTAGTCATAATTGCCCCCCACCCCATACAACAACATCCAGTCATAAGTAGGTATGACTTAGTTTAGGTCCAACATAGCCATCAAGTTCCATTCTCTAAACACTTGAAGGAAAGGTTTGGACAAATCAGAACATGTCTGTGGTGCCATAACTGAAAGTGGCATTGAGGCCATTGAGATGGTGAGACCCAAGTATCTAGCATAGACCACCACATCCAGTCCAGCTTCTATGGGAGTTGTATGATGTCAGAGGCCAAGGAGCCCTGATACTCAGGTGCCCAAATTTCAAGTTGTGTTGTCAACATAACTGTCCTCACATCATGATACATGAGACCAGAGACATGAGGCTCTTGTGCCAAACTTCAACCTAGGAAGTACCCCCACTTATCTTACCCTGTTCAGTTCTGGATCCCAACACCCTTTCCCCCAATCACAATCAGAATTCATCCAGACACCGCTGGGACACTCCAAGAGGAATTGGGACTAGTTCCCAGCTTGGGCAGAGTACCACCTCCCACAGGCCAATAGCCAGGGTTACTCTAGAGAATGCTACCCATTCTCACCAAGGTCTTGACCCCAGCTCAAGACCACAGACTATTTCCTGGGTCTAGAAGGGCAACTGTCAGGCACTTGCCCTGCTCTGAAGAAAAAGATGTTCTACACAGGGTAGATCGTAAGAGAGCGATCCTCTTTACTTTGTCTTTCAAAGAAATCCATTACGTTTTCTTTACTGACGACTTTGAAGTCTGACATAAAGGTCCCTGGCATAGAATACTCAGTCAACAAGCAGAGTTGCCGCAATATCACTTTAGACCTTAACACTGACTGGGTGGAGTTCCTGGTGGCTGTCATCCAGGAAATAATTCTAAGCCACTTTGATATAAGCAATGCCCAAGAAGACTCATCTTTAGGGCTTTATCCACATCTTTGCTGGCTATGTTCTGAGAAAATACTACGTTTGCCTCCATGAAAACAGGTATTTTCTTTAGGGAAAGGGCTATGCATCAAGTTTCATGTAAGGAAAAAAAAAATAAGATTAGGAACAGCCACGGTGACTTCTGCTTTCAGAGTCCCTTAAGTCAACCTAAAATGTCAGTCAGATTAAGGTCACAGGCAGAAGAGAAAACGCCAATAGCAAATGAGTCCAGAGATGACAGAATTCTGTTCCTTCAGAATCCAGACTGGGGAAGTCTCGAATTCCACTTGATGAAAATGTCTGAACCCAAGACAAGTCCAGTGATTCAACTGCAAATGATAGGACGACTCCCTCGCTCGGAGCTTGTTACCACAACTGATGATTTCTGTCCATAAAGAACTTCAAATACTCTGCTTTGTGATGGTGTCCCAAAATAGCGGGGATATGTGTTTCCAGTAGGAAATGTGCACTATTAGATACAGACAGTATTTCTAAAGCATTAGATCTCAGCCAAACATGGGTCAAGAGGTGACGTTGTGTTGGGGGATCCACAGCTGACACAAACACACTAGTGGCAGTTACATGTCCTTCATAAAACCCCATTGAGGACGAAAGCTTTAGAACAATTGATACAATGGGTTTTTAAGAGTACAAAACTGGAGTCCCCCAAAGAATTCCTATTCCTGCTCCTATGTGTGTCCAGGTATCAGGAACCCACATGCTCATTGATAAGGTCTCATTTCCAGCAATGAGCTGCAGAGATCCCAGCCACAGAATTTTCTACTCCCAGCTAAGCTATCACCGAGTCCAACCATTTGTAGATGTATTCACAACTATGTGTAGGTAAGGCCATTGATCAAGCCAATTGTTTTTAGGTAGTACCGTACCAGGGGCTGAAAATGGAAATACTCAGAGTGCCGACACCTCAGCCCGTTCATGAAGGCCACCATATTGGACCACATGCTAGTGAGATGGTTCAGTATGAGCTGGAGACCCAAGATACTTTTTCCCTGAATGATACTTTTATAAACCACCCCCTACCCTAGCACATCCAATTACAAAGATTTTGGTAAGATAGCTATAAAATATTTAATAAGTTTAGTCTATAAAACATTTAACATTTTTCCAGGGATGGCATCAGTATTAGAGGAGAGGACACATGCCAGTGTTTGTCAGAAATGCTAGAATGATGCCCACTTCCCACTTGGACTCCATTCTATGCCTTGGTTTACCTTGATCTGGCCTGCCTACCACAACCAACCTTCCACTGCTCCACTTTAAGCAGTATTTGTTAGTAGATCCAAGGCCAAAGGCAAGTCTCATTTTCACAGCTTCAAGGTAATTTGAAAAGTCTTACGCCACTTGTGTTAGATGAGAAGCCAGGTAACATCCACAAAGACCATCCATAGTGACTATGATTTTCATACGTAGAAAATTTTATAGAAAATGAATTTTATAGAAGATGAATTTTCAGGGAAATTCACAGGAGTATATATAATCCAGCCCTGGGGTTAGCAAAACCACATTTAGCTGAATGAATACATAGGATTTGAGGTTGGGTAGGTGTCCCCTCAAACACATTTGAGAGCTAACACATGAACGTGCTATGTGCCACCGAACTAGACACAAGGAACACAGGTCAACGCATATTCTCAGAGTTAGGTCCACAGAGCTACCATGGAGCTGAAAGTTTAGCACACCAAGGTCAGAATACGGCTTCTTCAGGTGTACATCCTCAGCGTCCTGGGACCATCAGAGACCAAGATGGCCAATTGAGCCAAGATGCTCAGCAGACACTTGCTATGGCAGTGGCAGATGAGGGGCAGTATCTGTGCTAGTCTAGAGGCCATGTGAGGTGAATAGAACCCTCAGAGGGCAGGGTATAGACTTGTGTTTCCACATCACGAGGCTGCCGGGGGAAGGAAGGTAAGTTGCCCCTCTGACCCCCTGGCATGTGTACCCAACCCGAATCTAGTTCCAGGCATGGAGGTATCTTGCCCTAATAGAAATCCTCCATGCTAAGGGGACAAGCTGATTTGCACCACAGTACCCCAGGCCATAACGCAGCTGGGTGCTTCTTGGCCCAAAATGCAAACCAGTAGTTCGCTACACACCTTTATACCCTTGTAGTCTGCAAGCTAGTAATAAGGCTGCTTGGGTTATGGAGGCAATAGGGATTTAGTTCTTGTTTCTAAAGCTAGGCTTCATTACCATAATGCCATTGAAGGCCTAAACCCTTTAAGGATGACATAAGAAAATGTCTATCCCTCTTCCTAAGGATAATGGGAACCAGGCTCTGGTGTGACCCCTGCCTCACTCTCTGCTTTGGATACAGAAATAAGTCTAGTGGTGCCTCCAGTTGAGAGAGGCATCCCCTCCCCCATGAAGCACAGGCAAGCTGAGAAAATACCCCAGGAAGAGTTTATATTCAACCTTTTCTTCTAAATTAGTTAATTTTAATGTTCATTTTTTTAGACACTTTAGACAAGTGACAAGTTCTTTTTTTTTTTTTTGGTGTCAGGGGAAGCACTGGGACACTTTATCTCCATTCTTTCTTGAGAATGGAGATGACAAGGGAAATAAAAGGATTCTGCAGAAAAGTCCAGTGAATGGGAGAACACCAAGGTGCAAGGATGGTCAACAGCCACCCATAGAACAGTGGGCATGTGGTCAGCCAATCCTGTCTGGTTCCCGCCACTGAGGTTATCTTGAAAGCAGATGGGAAAGCCTCCTTGCAGAGCAGGTCTCCCACCTTTCACAGAGAGCAGAGAGAGACCAGAGCCCAGGACCTGGGAGAGCTGGTTCTTCATTGCACTTTGGACTCCTCTCACCGGGAAACTGCAGATGGCTTTGACTGACAGCACTATGCACACATGGAAACCAGAAACCAGGTGTGTCTTAATCACTCTGCCTAAGCTCATGAGTCAAGAATATTTGACATAGTAAATGAGGCCAAGCTCAAGATGTCATTGAGAGGAAAACACAATTAGATGTGGACAAGAGTGTGATGTCCCTGGAGTTCTGAGAACAGGACATGGTTGGGTATAAAATTGAGCCTCCCGCATCACTCCTTCCACCAGGACAGGGGTGGACTGGATGCCTGGACAAGGATTCCAGCTTAGGCTGTGAGGGAGAAGACAGTGGAGTTGCTAACTGAGGCCTGAGGGCCCAGCTGGCCATCCTCCTTGTAGGCACAGAAGGCTGGGTCAGTGTTGGCCTCATACCACAGCAGCTTGGTTCCTGAAGATCCAAGAGAAAGTACACTCTTCTTGCTTCCTGCCTGCAAATTGCCACCTGTGCTACTGGATTCAGTGAAGCATGTGCCCTTGTGTGTTCACAGCAGCAAAGTCTTAATGTAGAGCTTCGAATAGCTCGGAGCAGGAGGCAAGGGAGTCCTCAGAGGATGGTCAGCTCCACCTGGCCACAGACAGCTGGTCTCTGGCTCTCCCCAACCCTACCTGCCTGCCTGCAAGCAGCCCATCAAAGTGGGAGGGCAGGTGATACCCCTGGCCCTAGGAGGCCCATCTGCTTCCTGTTGAACTGGGAGACTGGGAGATTCAAGATGCTAGAGAAGTCCATCTCCAGCTGCTCCATGGCTTTGGATACAAGCTGAGGGAGTACTGCTCTCAGGTGAAAGAGGGAACTTACTGAACTTTAGTATTGGACAGACTCAAATTTGGGAGCAATGAACAGAGAACAAGAAAGTACATTGGGGTCAAGCCTGCTATGGTGGTGGCAGCAGCCACAGCACTGGTTGGCTGCAAAGGGGACATCTAGCATGGAAGAGCCTGTAGATCAAAAAAGCAGCCTGAACTTAGCAAAATCAGAGGCTGCACAACACCCTGGTATTGAAAAGTGCTTTTTACTTCTCAATTGGCAAGTGGAGAGTGGAAGCAGAAGCCACATTTAGGCCGCCATCTTGTTCCACCACATTCCTGGAACTCATCGTCTAAGGTGGACATAGACCACGTGTGAAATGGACACAGCAGATTGTACCCAGGGTATTCGAGTCAGAAAAGACAGGCTCATGGGATAGGCTAAGGAGGGCTGGGAAATGGATCAGGCAGGTGTGAGTACACACAGGGCATTCAACACTTCACACACTTTGGTGCCTGTGAATACAGACTCCCCCACCCCATGACGGGGATTCTTGGGAGGCTCCTAAGACCCAGGCTCCCAGCCCAGACTGGCATCTTCCTGGCCCCAGGAGTGGGCAATCTCTTCAGTGAAGCCCTTGAGGCCCAGCAGGTCCCAGAAACTGGAACATCCTTCATAGAACTGTGGGAGCCCTACCCTGGGGGTGCATCCATATGATCTTGTCCAGACAGAATTTCCTTTGACAGTTATTCCATCTTACTGGCGAGAAAGAAAGCAGCTATTTCAACCAGCTTTATTTTTGGCGACTCCAGCTACCAGCTCAGCAAGCAACACAAGAAAGTGTCCAATACCACCCAGCCCTTGCTTTCTTGGTACATAGCACCGCCCCACCCCCCAAAAGAAATAGAACAGATGGACACAGGCAAAGCTGTCTGTTCTTGTGGACTGTTTGAGACTCAGTGGAGACAGCTTCATTAAGAATCTTCTTTCCTTAGTCCCAGATGTGGTTCATGGTTATTTATTGGTTTAACTGCTGGCAATTGCTGAGCCCACCCATCCTGTTTTTGTGGTAATTAGCATCCTAGGTGTTGTAGTAGGCACCAGGTATTTAGATGCTGTATTGGGCTTTGCTTTCATCATCGTCCTTTCCCCTTTTCTGTGAGTGCTATGGAGGGATCTAAGGAGAAACTAGGTTCACAGGGTAGGGATTCTGAACTAAAGCCACCAAAAGACAGCAGACCTTCTCCACCAGTTAGCCACATTCCGACGTCAGCTGTACTCTAATACAGAGAACAGGTGAGAGAAAACCTCCAACTGACAAGCAGCCATGGCTGGAGGGGGTCTCGGATCCCACCACTGGATGCCCACTACTATAGCAAGGATTAACAGAGGCTGTGGATACCACACCTAAATGGGTATCCATCTAGATCACTCTAGGATGCTTTAGCAACAAAGCTCTGTGCCCTACGAAGCCCCACACATGAGAGTGGAAAAGAAATTTATCCCAACAGATGCAGAAAACCCGTCACAGGACTATGACATGCACGAGGTAACTGGCTGCCTCCTTGAGGTCATGATACACCAGCAACTGACTCTTAAGGTATTTCCATTTCATCCATTTTAGTATTTGAAAGATAAATGGTCTCTGAATTCCAAGCCCACAAAGCATGATTGAGTTAATGAAGTTGGCACAGGATCTGAGTGCAAAGTCAATAATGAAATGAATGTTAAGAACCAAACAGGAATCTCAAATGAAAGATGGTGGTCAAGATATCCAGTTGTACGGCTGGGGATGTGGCTCAAGCAGTAGCATGCTAGCCTGGCATGCGTGAGGCCTGGGTTCGATGCTCAGCACCACATACAAAGATGTTGTGTTTGCCGAAAACTAAAAAAATAAATATTAATAAATTCTCTCTCTCCCTCTTTCTCTCTTAAAAAAAAGATATCCAGTTGGAAGTCTAGAATAGACTATGCTGAAGCCAGAATCCCAGTTGGAAGACAAAGTGGCCAGCCTTGAACATTCAGATAGTATTAGAGAATATAAGTATGACCAGAAGATACAAGTAGTCTGGGACAACAGTAAGAATTTATAAATAGGATTTAAGTAATTGGAATTGAGTGTGGAAAGTTGCAAGCTAATAGAATGAATAGCTTCTTCAGGGAAACAATTTTTAAGCCTCAAGCATGAGATTGACATCCAGGTATAGGAATCATTCAGAACCCCAGACAAAAAAGATTTAAAAACTCCATGAGACATTATAGTTTTAATGTGTCATTGATCCTGTCTTTACAGAGATTGATAAGCCCTTAATCCAATCGAAGATGACCCAGATGAATTTAGAAGTGAAAAAGGAGATCACCACAGATATTACAAAAATCCAGAGTTATGGACTATTTTGAAAGCAGACTAACAAGCTGGAAAACCTGGAAGACGTAGATCCTGGGAGGTTTGTGCCCAAAGATTATCAAGAGGTAATAGCCTAAGCAGAACTAGTAACTAGTGATATGATAGAAGTAGTTATCAAATGCCTTCCAATAAACCACCCAGGATCAGATGGATTCTCAGCTGAATTCCAGACATTTAAAAAACGAATGCGAATGTCCCTCAAGTTATTCCACAAGATAGAAAGTGGAACATTTATAGATCATTCTAGGAATCCAGCATCACTCCATCTACAACTAGACAAGGAACCATCAAGAACTGCAGACTGATATTCCTGATGAACTCAGATACAACAATTCTTAATATATTAGTAAGTTGTGTTCAACAGATTAAGATCACACAGCATGACCAGCTTGCTTTAATCCCATGAATGCAGAGATGGTTTAACATGCATGTCAGTAGTTTATCACGTTAAGTAGAGTTAAGGACAAAAGTTAGTGATGGAAAGGAAAGTCTTTGACAATTCAGCATTCATAATGGAGTTGCTGAAGAAAATAGGAATAGGAGCTACCACATCATAAAGATTATGACAAACTCAAGGCCATCATCATAGTGACTGGGGAAAAGGAAGCATTTCCTTTAAAATCTGGAAGGCAAGAATGTCTACTCCATTCCTGTTCAATACAGTACTAGAAATACTCACCAGAGCAACGAGGAGAGGGAAGGAAATACACAGAGTAGGTAAGGAAGCAGATTCAGTTTGCAAGTATGATTCTGTATTCAGAAGATCAAAAAAAAAAAACCTACCAGAAGACTGCTAGAGCTAATGTATTCAGCAAGATATCAGAGATACCTGAGACTCTGTTCATCCTGTTCAAAATTCAACAACAACAAAAAAAAATGGATCAGAGACCTAGGAATTAGACCAGAAACTACCCAAGTCCTAGAAGATGTAGGGTCAGTACTAGTCTTTGCTAGTTACTTTGAGGGTACCAGGAATTGAACCCCAAGGTGCCTAACCCCCAAGCCACATCCCTAGCCCTTAGTTTTTGACACAGGATCTCGTTAAGTTGCCTGGGGCCTTGCCAAGTCTCTGAGGCTGGCTTTGAGTCAAGATCCTCCTGCGTCAGCTCTTGTGATGGAGGATTCACATCCAGGACTGATAGAGAACTCAAAACTTCACACCAGAAATAACGACCCAAACAACGGGCCAATGAAGTAAACAGACACTTCAAAATACAAATGATTAGTAAGAAAAAAAATGTTCAACATTCTTAGCAGTTAGGGAAATAAGCCTAATTTCTTGTCACTTCAGTTAGAATCTCATTAACAAATGCTGGAGAGAATGGAGAGGAAGGAACACACTGGTAAAGGGATTCTGATGTAGCCAACTAGTAGTGGAGTCACCGTATGATCTACCTATGCCACACTTTGGTATTTATCCTCAGGAATTAAAATTCATACTATAGCCATACACACATACCCATGTTTATAGTAGCACAATTCACAAGAGCCAAACTATGGAATCAGCCTTGGGTTCCATCAATGGATTAAAAAAAATTGATGTCTATACACAATGGACTTTTATTTAGCCATAAAGAGATTTATGGAAAACAGATGTGACTTGAGAAAATTACTTTAAGCAAAAAACCCAAACTTGGATAGTCAAGGGTCATGTTATCTCATGTGGAAGCAAGAGGG
Organism: Ictidomys tridecemlineatus; assembly: GCF_052094955.1. Classification (NCBI taxonomy): domain Eukaryota; kingdom Metazoa; phylum Chordata; class Mammalia; order Rodentia; family Sciuridae; genus Ictidomys; species Ictidomys tridecemlineatus. Next base: position 84,242,665 of record NC_135478.1, on the reverse strand, counting down.
GTAAAAGGTATGGGGAGGTCTTGTTTTAAGAGGGAAAATCAGTAGAGAGGGAAGGTGCAGATACCTGTGGAGTGATTGCTTTTGTCATCTTTTGCACCACTATGACCAAAAGACCTGACAAAGACAATTTTAGAGGGGAGAAAGTTTATTTGAGGGTGGACACCATGGTTGAAGAGGGTGGAGGACGAAAATGGCTCAGGACAAGGGCAGGAAGAAGAGATCTGTTTGACAAAGACTAAACCCCAGAAGTGTACCTAAGGACCCACCTCTTCTAGCCACACCCTACCCGCCTATAGTTAGCACTCAGTTAATCCTCATGAGGGATTAACTCAGATTGCTGAAGGCTCTTTTGCAACCCAGTCACTTCCCCATTAGACCTTATGCTCTCTCAAAGTTTTGGGGGACACCTTACATTCAAACCCTAACATGATATTGGCCAAGTTACATTGCTTTGTTACATGCAACAGTGAGTCCTAGAGAGGGGACCACTTCAGAGCAGGCTTCCTTCCAGCCAGTCCTGTGAAAAGTTGTTCATGCTTCCAGACGCCTTCTCTTTGAGAAGGAAAGGACTTCAGCCGCTCTCAAGTGGGAGCTTCCTTGCAGCCGAGCCTCCTGGAGGTGGGGGCAACAGGAGTTTCCCTCTGGGTGGGGTTCCCTCGGGATACAGATCACAGGACCTGCTGGGGTCCGACTTTCAACAACAGGTAGCTGCAGGGGGAGGTGGCCATGCTCCCCCCTTTCAGGCCACAGGATTCTAGATACATAGAACATTCAAGGTTTTCTAATCAGAAGACTTCAATGGTTTGACAGTGGTTAAAGCCAAGGCACTTTGCCAGCATTATCTCTAGTGGTAGCTTTTCCGTGTTGCTGGTTCAAGATGCTGAGGATGGCTTCCCAGCTGTTAAGTGCTTCACATTGCATTTTAAGCGTGTAGCTAAAGGTATTCATGAGCTGTGTTGAGGGGTCCATTGTCATGGCATGGAGGTTAGTTTTCTTATAAGATTAAGCTAAAAATTGATCTCCCCTTCATATTCTTGCTGTGTTGTGGTCATGCGTCAATGGGGTTCATTGTGATATATTTGTACATGCACACGAGTGCCTTGTTAATTTCATCTTGCCCTTCTCTTCCTTTCCCATCCCTCCTTTTTGCCCCTTGCTCCCCCCATCCCCCACTCCAGTTTCATTTTTTAAAAAGCACCTTGATATGGTGGACATCAGAAAGCCACACATTGACTCATCACCTGATGAATTTGGTGTGTTTAAATTGCTGTAATGTGAGCCTCAGAAATCTGTATTTCATTTCTCCTGCTCTACCAGTATTGTCTTAAAGCCATTTTCATCAGGAGAACCTTTTTTTAAAAATACATACAGCAAACTTAATGTTTATTCCATTCTGCTGCCCTTCCTATCCCCCCTACTCCTCCCCTCCCCTCCAATCTAATGTGACACACTTTTTTTTTCTTTTTCTCATCACAACATCATACATCTGTTCTGTATAACAATGTGTTTCTCCTTTCATTTTTCAACTGGAGAATATTTAGTCAAATGAGCCATGCCCTAGAAGGAGTGGGAGAATTTAGAAGTTTGGAATCCTGATTACTTATGGGTTTGGCAATAATCCTCAAATGATATTAAAGAGAAGTTGTTCACGGAAGATTCTTTCATGGTCTGCCCTCCGATCCCGTCAGTAGTAGTCAGAGTTTGAGTGTTGTGTGTCCATACTAAAATAAAGCTCAGCTTGGGTTTTATGCTTTGTTCCTGCAGAAGGTCTTGATATTATGGCACCATCAATTAAGTTGGGCAGAGAAGTTACTGGTGGTGCTGCATTCCATAGGTCTCAAAATGGCCTTCAGAAAACCTAGGACTCTGAGACAGTCATAGTGAGTGAAAAATGGTCAGAAGAGTCCCCTTATGCCTACTTCACCAGTTAGGGGACTAGAAAGTTCTATGGATGTCACAGACTCAGGAAAGCAGACTGGTTATTGGGCAAGCTGGTCCATACAGACCAGTATTTTGTTCTGAAGTGCCAGCCCCTCTGCTTCGTAAGCTCAGATATGCCCAAGGGGACAAGCGGTGCCCTAAGTCTCAGAGCAGAAGCAGACATTCAGCCAACATCAATGCAGAGTAGTTCATCTGTAAGTGTAACCCCTTGAGCTTTTCCTTAACGAGGACCCTGGGGCATGCTCCCCTTAGATGAGCCTGTATTTATTCTTCGGGGTCCTAGGCTTGGTTTCCTGTTCTTGGCAAGTCAGGTAGAAGCCAGCTCTGCCCTTGGGAGCCTCAGCAGCCAGATGCTCAAAGGCCAAGTGAAGATCTTCACCGGCGCCCCCTGGAGGCCGCTGCTGTGTCTTAGGAGGCTTGTGAGTGAAGGGGCAGATGGGGCAATTTGAAAGAAACTTGGTCCTTCTCAGTCTAGTTCTTTGGGAAGGAATTATTCATCGACTCTAATGAGTAGGACGTGGACCCGCCTTAGGCTCTTCATTGGCTCCTGCTGTACAGTGCCAGCGTAACCTAGGACAAGAAATCTACGGTTCCCTTACCATTGGAGGGGCATTTCACTGCCACGTCCTTCTCAACACAAAGGTTTTAATCCCCACATCCTCTCTCTAGGGACATAAAAAGCTCAGTCTCCACCCTTACCCATAGGGGTGGCTTGTCTTTCAGTAAACATGTACCTCTAAGGGCCACAGGTGCCCTTACTTGTCCTTTAGAAGCACCTGCTTGAAACACAGGAAAAGTCACAGGCTTCATGGGACACTGGGGGTCTGATTGCAGACCTGAGATAAAAAGGAAGCCAATTTTCCTTTAATGGGGACAGGAAATAGTCTTCAGCTATTGGACATGCTTTTAGGCTGTCTGCCCCTTCCAGTCAGGAAGTCCACATGGGAGGAGGATGGCATTGTTGACTTCCTGTCCGATTGCTGGGACAATGACCCTTTTGGTCATTTGGTGGCAGATAGCCTGGGCTCCCGAGAAGCTGATACCCACAAGAATGGTCTTCAAGGGCAGTAGAGGAAGTGCCTTGCAAGCCAGAGCCACCAGCTGCACCATAGCCAAGCCCTGGAGGCTGACCTATCCCACGTCATCTCTTGAAAGGCAGAAGTTATCCCAGTGTTCCAGGGAGCTAAAAATGGCCCCCACACCAGGAGACCCAGAAGCATGTGTCACAACACCATGGCCAACAGGCACTTCGTACCCCTGGAGACGGTCACAGACAGGCTTCCTTCATGGCTCTGATGTTCACATGCACTCATCCAGAGGGACATTTGAAGAACGGGAGTGGGGGTGAGGGATGTGCCTCTGTACATGCCAGACATTTCAACCCAGCGAGGGGCTTGTTCCCTGTGTTTGGAGACCACACATGAATACAGCATCATCTCATTCTTGTGTTATGAACACATGGGCCACAGAGGAGGAAATAGTTATGTTCCTTCCAAGCAGTAGTTGGGATCCATCTGAAGCCTGCCTTGTCTGTTGACCCTCAGATGGTGACCAGAGAGGGACAACATTAGATCTGGTGGCCAGTCACCTGGCCAGGCACCACAGAGCTGCAGCCCCTTGGATGTGCACATTCCACAGGGCAGCTTGGGGACAGTAGGAACACAGCTCTCATCCCCGACTACAGGCTTCATTCTGAGACCATCACCTAAGACCATCACCTGAGGACATTTCTTAGAAGACAAAGTTCCGGCCCTTCCTGCAGCTAGTAAAGGTCACACTCTGTTCCAAGCCTCTCCCACCCGGGACTTGTGGCATGGAAATGGGCCCAAACTGAGGCAGAAGATAAAGGTCACCCCAGGATGACAGGAGGAAAGCCAGCCCTTCCTTCAGGGGACCCACTTGGGAAATAAACGCACATTTATATCGACTTCTGAGGGAAGTCAAGTGTCCGAGACAAGCCTGTTAAGAGTCGTCAGACTTCGACTTTCACCACAGAGAATTCTAGAAGCAGAAGGGAAGCACCCTAGGTACGTGCAGGAGAACCCCAATTCCAAGGGCAGCATCTCAGCAGCAGGGGTGTTGTCTGTGGCCTACCAAGGTCCCCAGGGGGAAAAAGGTGATGGAAGATGACAGAGCCTTCCGTCCCGAGAGGCCACCAAGGAAGACCCACTCCTCCCGGCCCCGAGTCTGCTCAGGACCCAGGTACAGAATGCAGAAGGCTACAGTCAACCCAGAGCACCAAGGGGCTGTGACCCCAGGGAAATACTGGGCTGTTCCCCACCAGTGTCCCTCCAGGAGGACCCGCCTCAAGGCCCTCGGGAGGCCAAACGGCAAGATGATCAAGGTGCAGGGGCCAAGAGCAGAACTGTTCCTGGGCCCACTTTGAGATGCAACTGAGGAAAACACACCACCCTCAGGGACATCTTTCCAAAGAGGCCTTTCTGTCCCCCTCAAAGTTCAGAACATGGGGGATGCAGAGATGGGACTTATTCCTTCAGTCCTGGGCCATGCGACAGTGTCACAGGACGTGAAGGGGGAGTTAGCGGTCCGTCTGACAGAAGTGGAGCTGCGTAGTGTGTCCCATGACCCCACCAGGAGCCCAGTGGCAGGCACTGAAACCAGATCTCCCTGCCCAGGTTCCAGGAGAGCCACATGGTGGCCCGACGTCTTTCTCCACTTCTCTCACAGAAGTTGAGCCAACAGACAGCCGAGGGACCACCCATCCCACTTTTTGACCTGATGGACCTGCATAGGAGGAAGGAGTCCAAGGGCACAGGAGGACCCGGGAGTGGGCTCCTCTGGTCAAGGGTTGTTCCAGACTCCTCTCCTGATATACCTGAGGTTTGGCTTTGCAAGGGACCCAAAAGAGCCAACTGCAAACTCAGGGTTCCACACAGGGAGGTGGCATGGGGAGAGGCCTTTAAAGCTGTCCAAGGCTTCTGCCACAGACTGTCAAAAGTTCAAGCCAGGAAGTGAGGAACCTGGGTCCCCTTCCTGCCAGCCAATGAGAACTGGGCGCTGTGCCACATCCTGCCCAGGTGGGCTTGGTTTTAGACATAGAGAAACTGTCATGAAATAACGAGCTGTTTCTACTTACACCTCCTAAGTGGTCACCTCCTAGCAATCGTTTTTGGAAGAACTCAGGGATTCTTTAGGCAATAGCAGCTCTACACGATTTCACCTTCCTCCTGACAGGGAGAGTTGTTTGCCACATGCTAATTTTCTTTGAAAGAAAATCATCTTGAAGACATGGGATTCACAAGAGTCCTCGGTAATTTCTAGGAAACCCAAGAGACCAGAGCACCTCAGGCCATGTGGCTTTGACACAAACCCCAGGAAGTCTCTCTCCTGGATTTCCTACCCCTCTCCTTCCACTATGAGTGAAGGAGGTAGGAATCTATTTGAAGACTGGACTGCTGGCCATTTCTCCTCCTTGGAGAGGTTAAAGCATCTGCAGTTTTAAGTTCCCTGTGCAAACTGGTAAGAGGACCATCTTTGGTTGCCTAAATTGCCCCCAGTGATGCTGCCCTTGACACAGGATGCCACTTCTCACCCACATCTTATACATGTTCAGGGAGGAAGAGGGAACCCCCTCCTTCAGAAAGGGGTTCTTTCATCAAGCCGAGACCCTCTCTGGCTTAGGCCGATTCCAATTCCTCCCAGTTTTAGAGGAATATCAGAGTCGGTATGAGCCAGAGTTTACTACCCAAATCTGTTTCTGAAAATCAAAGCAAGTGGCCATACTCGAGTACAGACATCTCCCTCTAAGAAAGAGGAAATCTTGCACAGGCAATCTTTAGACACTAAAGTAGGTGATTTGACAAGACTCTGTGGCTCTTCTGGCCTAGGAGTGACACTCTAAGCCGTGGGTTTGCAAAGCTACAGAAGGGCCTCAGATGGGCCTGGGTTCTGATCCATAACCCACGCCCTGGCTACTGTCATAGCTCTTGGTTTTCCATGTATCTTTGCATGCTACTTTTGTCTGGTTTTGAACTTGTATTTTCAGAATCATTGTTCGAGGCTAGAGGATAATGGATCATTGGTTGTGTTTCCATGCCCCGTATCATGTTGGATTATTATTCTTTTATACCAGTTCACTCGAGGTTTACCATGAGGGGATGCGGACTTTAAGGGAACCAATTTTGTATCTCTATCGAGATGATTGGTGTGTGTCGTAGATTGCGTGAGATGCATCCCGTTCATCGACTCACTTACATATGTCAAACAACCTTGCATCTGCAGGTCAGAACCAGCTCCATCATGGTGCCAGGAACTTTGATGTGATTTGAACTTTACTGCAAGTATTTTGAGGATTTTTGTAATTATGATGGTGTCACTTAGTGACATGTCTGCTCCCTTCAACACTTGACCCCGGCCAGCTGCATGGCTATATTCTCACACCACAGTTCTGCCTATCGCATTGATCTGCTAGTGCCACAGTTTACTCCAGTAACCAAGAGGGGGTTTGCCATTGCTCAGAAAGCACCCTCAGGGCAGTCCCCCACAGAAGGTTGAAGTGATCAGAAAGGTCTATTCTAAGCACATTGGCTTCCATATTTTGGCTACACCATATTTAGCCCCTGAGAATCAAAGACCAATGGCAGCCATGGAAACCAGAGTGAATAGAAACTCAGTTGAGAGCCACCATCTAGAGGAGCTGGCAGAGCCAAGTTCCAGTATAGCTCCCCTTTGTCCCCTCATGGTCTCCATTTGAGGCCTCATCCCAGTCAACAGTAAAGAGAACAGGCCTTGGGCAGCACCCACCTCAGGGTGAATTCCGTTTCTTCCACAGTTGGACATCTTTCCAGGTGCTGAGCCCTCAGCTTCCCCATATGGAAGTTGGAACTCTTCTACACTAGCCATAAGGAACTAAGGGAGGCATTTGAAAGATCCATGGTAAATACCTAATATGTTTATTGAGTAATGGAAGAAAGTTCTCTTCCAAAAATCCTGCTGGATTTACAATAAGATGAGTGGATTTTGTTATGGCCCCAGAGACAGCATTGAGTAGAAGAAACCATGTCTTCAAGAATAACTTTACTCTCCATCATTGGAGAGTGGACATTCAGGCCAAGTTGGCATCACCTGTCCCAAGTGATCATCTCCTCCCTTGGGAGGAGCTAGCATGTCCTAGTATAGAGCCCAGATTAATTTGGGCCAAATCCGAGCCCTGTGGTCTGGTCTAATCCCTGCCCCAGCTGGATAAGATGTTGCTATCATGTCCCTCGAGTCTAAAAATAACAATTCAGAACAAGTTGACTTGCAGAATGGTACTTCCACACCAACCTTGGTCAAAAGTTAAGAGTGAACACCCTCGTCTGTTCCCGATTTTAGAGAAATGCTTTCTATCTCCTCCCATTCAGTCTGATATTGGCTATGTGATCTGTAGATATCCTGTGTTATTTGGGCTTCTTATCATTTTATAACTGTTTATTCAGGGTTTACCACAAAGGGATGCCAAGTTCGAGGCTGCCAATTTTCTGACTTTAGAGACGATTGTCTGCTGTTTATCCTTTGTTGCGTGAAACGTGTTGCGTATGTTGATCAAAATTGCATCCTTAGAACAAAACCAACTTGATCATGGTGCATGAGATAAAATACTTGAACTTTGGGATAATGAATGCTATTGAGGAGTTTCTCACTTATGTTCATCAAGGACATTCATCTAATTTGTTGTGTTCGTATCTGTTTTAATTACGGCAATACATGAATTCTCCGACTCATGAAGGCAGTAAGTTCTTCAAAGGTCTGGAAAAGTTCAGCAACCGAATCCATTCAGTCCAGGGTGTTTCTGTGGAAACAGCTTATGACTGCTTCAATGTCATTGCTAGTTACTGGTCCAGGCAGAATATCAACCTAAGTTTGATAAATCTTGTAAGTCTAGAAATTTGTTCATTTCTTCTGGATCTTCCAGTTTGGGGATATTTTGAGAAGTTGTACACCACTCTCTGGATTTTGGCATTATCTGTAAAAACCTCCCCTCTTACCAGCTTCTGTTGCATTTTTCCTCAGACAATTTAAAGGTTTGTCAATTTTGTGTATCTTGTCAAAGAATCAACTCTTTCCTTGGTCCTTTGCATTGTATTTTTAGCCTCTTTATGATCTTTATTTCTCATCTACCAATTTTTTTTTGCTTCGGCTTATTGTTTAAGATCTTAAGATGCCTCATTAGGCTATTTGAGGTCTGTCCTGCTGTGGACACTCACAGCTATGCAAGTCTTGTTTTATGGTGTCCCAAAGGATCTGGTTGGTCATTTCCACTTTTCATACAATTCTAGGAATTTCTTGACTTTCATTTCAATGACCCACTGTTTGCTCAAAGCCTATTGCTTGATCCCTTTGTGATCACATATAATTTCCCCAGCTTCTTTTGCTGTTGACTGCCATGATTTTGTTATGGTTTGATAAAAATGCAAGGTATGTTCAGATTTGTATTGCCAAGACTAGAAATATTTATGGCCTCAAATATGATCATTAGAGAAATTTCTACATGTTCATGAGAATCACGTATTCTTCAGTCTTTTCATGAATCATTCTGTAGGGCTGTTAAGTTACAGCAGAGAGCAAGGGGAGACAATGAATTGAATGAATGCAGGAAGTGTGGTGTGTGTATAGAGTATCATTTAACCACAGAATGAGATGCCATCTATAGAAACATGAGGCAGAGATTTTTGTGTTGAGTAAAATAAGCTAAACTCCTGACAAGTATTTTGTGCTTTCTCTCATGTGGAGTCCCAGATGACATGAAAGGGAATTTTTGGGGATGGGGGGAAGGTGAAGGGGACTAGGGAGGAGTGGTAGAGGTTGCCAGGTAGGTGGCTGTAACCAGAGTTATAAGTATGTATAGAAAGTCAATGAAATCCCTCGACTTGTACTAGCCCTAAGCACCCATTTAAGAGACATTTAGGATTTTACTGATTACTTTGCCTCATGTGGTCCAAGAATCCGGCCCCTCCTCCAGGCTTCAGTTGATCTAGAATTTTAGTAGAAACTGATGTCAGAGGCCTGCTCCTAGGCATGAGGTCAGGGCTCACCTTGGCAGGTCTACCTGCGGGACAGTGCGTCCAATGGCCAACCCTGAAGCAGATGTAGAGAAAACCCAACATGCCTATTGGACTAGTCATTGATTGTAGGTGGCTGACCTTAATCCAGAGACAGGATGGGCTCAAGTCTAGGCCAAAAAGTTAGGCAAAGCCACAGGTGGTCCGGTGGACTCAGGAAAATGGAGGGTGGGGAACCCGAGAAGGGTTTAATTGGAAGATGGATTGACCCTCCCAGGGGAGGCTGACCACACTGGAACTACTGTCATTTTGGAGAAGTTAGGCTATGCGTCCCTTATACTCATCCCAAGGGAAAGGGACACATTAGGGTTCAGGACCATCACCATCATTGACCTTTGGCCTGATCCCCCTGCACAACTGGCAGGAGGAATCCATGGAACCCGAGTTGGAGAAGTCCAGATCTCTAGTTTCATGGGTGGCTGTGGAGACTGACATAGGCGGATTTTCAGAGAGAATTGCTCTGTGGATCTAGAGCTTCCGGGCTTGAAGTATTTGGTCTTGTTCTTATGTCTCACCTAATTTTAGATGATATTTAGGTGAGGAGTGAGGAGCCAACACTGTGGAGAGTGCTTTGCCAACGTTTGGCTCTGTGCTGGTCAAACTGCACCCAGGAAGGGGCAGGTAGGATGACCATTTTATGATGGCTGAGCTAGCTTCCTCCCCAGGTCCCAATTCCCCAATTCCCCTGAGGATGCCAGCAGCCAGTTTCTCCTGCATTCATCAAGAATACCGGATTCTATGTTGGGAAATGGGAATTGCAGGATTAAGATGTAAATTTCTCATTTTGTGCAAGAGTGTCTTTGGAAACCCGTGACTTTCTGCTATTCCAATGCCCATGACAGACAGAAGCAGTACGATATTAAACTGACAACCTGGACTCGGTTCCAAGTATGACCACTATTAAATGGAACCAGAACATCTTGAAGTCCTATATGAACCAAGTCTCATATGGTATTAGGAAGTGCTTGAAGACCAGTGATGTTAAGTTTTAGAGGATGTAGTGGCCAGCTTGAAGCTGTTCCTTCTGTGGCTAGGGATGTAGCTCAGCGTTTGAGCACTTGCCTAGCATGCATGAGGCCCTGGGTTCAATTCCTAGCTCACGGGGTTCCTCCATGACCAGATTTTGCATAGTTTTACAAGGAAAACACATCCTTTTGCCTTGGGATAACACTCTTGGGCTGGAGTGTCTCACAGGTGTTGTAAGCACAATCAAGTGAAAGACAAAGGCAACTAGCATTGAATGTTTTGACAGACAACTACTTTCAACTAAGAAATTCAACTGAGGAAAACCATGCAGTAGTAGTATTTTGGTTTATCAGCTTCTGCCCTTCAAGGCACATATGGTCCCATGTCTTAGAAGAGAGCCCCCGCTTATAACCAGATGCTTCAGTGGCCCCAGCATCTCCCCTTGTGAGCCTTACACCTAAAACCGAGGGACAGCTAGATGAGGTGGTGCACGCCTGCAATCCCAGTGATACAGGAGGCTGAGGCAGGAGGATCACAGGTTAGAGGCCACCCTTGGTGATTTAACAAGACACTAAGAAACTTGAGAAAGTTATGAGGGCTGGGATGTGGCTCCATGGTAAAGCGCCTCTGGGTTCAATCCCTGGTACCTCTGCTCCCCAAAGCCAAGCCAAAAACTCCAAAAGGTAGTCTCCTGGCTAGTGCTTCATCTTGTTACACCATCCTTGTTCTAGGACTGAGCACTGAGGAGATGGTTAGCCAAGGATCAGAGCTGGTTAATGAAGCAGTAGAACTAGTGGGTTCCTGTAGCTGGTGAAGAGCAGGCCCAGTCCAGCCTGGTTCGAGCTTCTGAGCACAACAGAGCTAGACCTGGACCTTGAGAGGAGCATCATTTGGAAGTGAAAAAGAAAAAGGCAGGTCTGAGGAAGGCCAACGGAGCCTTTCTTTCCGGATGCCTCCTTCTTAACAGTGTACATTCACGTCTTGAATATTTATGGGGGGGAAAAAAGAGCAGACAACTTCAAGGTCACAGCTCTTTAAGAATTTTCTTGCTATCAGCCTCAAAGTTGAGAATGGAGGCTACAAGCCTCCACAGGGGAACCCAGAAAAGAACACATGGACACCCCCCCACCCTACCTTTAAAGCAAAGCCAGAAAATTTGGAGAACACCAGGCAGCCGATCAAGACCATCTGCCTTTCAGTAGAACCAGTGATGGGCAAATACAGAAGAACTGCGGGAGGGCAGACATGCCATTTTAAGGAGAGACATTGGAAGATGACCCAGCTCCCCACGGCCCTGACGTGCCTCACTGAGGTGCCGGGGTCAGCTTTGATTGGCAGCACTTTGCATGCCCAAATGCCAGGTGACCAAATGCCAGCAAGTCACCTTCCTAAGAAAGTCCAAAGAACATTCCTGTCATGGCCCAGGAGGCCAGATCTGGACATCATTAGAATTATCACTCCTAGGAGTCTAGAAAGGGTCTTTGCTTCTATATTACTCAGGTAGCTTCTACTGTGGTTTCATGAGTAGGGGTTTCCCTGACTAATGAAGATTTAATAAGACCTTCCCGCTCAGAGGTGGTAGAGTTCAGAAATTCGTAACCTGACAACTTACAGTTTGAGCGAGTCAAAGAAATTGAGAATTTAGGCATTGCATTCTACGCCACGTCCCTGGAAGTTCTGAGAACAGGATTGTGTTGAGCAGAGGCTCCTCCACCTGGGCAGGGGTGACCTGCCCCTCACCTGGAGCAGCTGCTGCTGCCCTGAAGATGGAGCCCGCACTCACCTCCTGGGCCAGGATCCCAGCTCAGCTTGGGGAAGAGGAGAACAGTTGTCCTCACAGACCTATGGCCCACAGGGCCAGGCTCTATGTCAATATGGAAGGCTGGGGTCAGCTTGGGCTGCAGGGGCCTGGGTTCCCAGAGATACAGGAGCAAGGACAGTTCCTTACTTCCAGACTGCAGATTTCCACCCCTGCTCCTAGAGAGCAGCATGTGCCCCTGATGTGTTCCCAGAAGCAAAGTCTTAATGCAAACGTGCTAACAGCCAGGAGCCCTAGGCAAGGGGGAACAGAAGGAGTGGAGGGAGAGCCTGACCATCCCCCAGTTAATCAGATGAAAAGCTTCTATGTTCAGACTGAGTATCTGAAAGCAGGAGGGGCTATTCTCTTGCCCTTCCCCAAACATAGGACTTGGAATATATAAAACATTCTTCAAAGTGTTAACAGGAGACCTTTGTGGTTTGACAATGGATTAAAACCCCAGGGCACTCTGCCAGTATTGTAATCCAGTGGTAGCCATTCCCTGTATTTCCCAGTAACGAGTTCATAATTTTGAGCTAGCATGTGGCTCGGGGGTAGAGCCCTTGCCTAGCACATGTGAGGCACTGGGATGGATTCCCAGCACCACATGTAAAGGTCCATTGACAATTAAAAAGTCAAGAAAGTGTGCACAATGCTTTGATTTTTAAGTGTGTACAGTTTTTCATCAAGCATATTTAGGGCGAGCACAAGTTGTCAATTTCCACATGGGTTGTTCCTTTTCCTTTGGGCTTGTTTAGAAAAACTAATGCTATGATTGACATGTCAAAGTGACAAGTCTGTAATGTGATCAACTGGTGGGCTCAATTTTCAGTGTTGTGTACTTGATAGTGCTGTGAGCCTTAGAAGTGATCCCTGAGTCACTTTTATGTTTTTCCAGCAGTTTCTGCCATGGTTTCATTGTGGGTGATGTATGCACTGAGAAGAGTGCTAGAATTCAGAAGATTGTAACCATCCTGATGGCTTGAGCCTTGTACACTTGCCTGTCTCCCTGGAGATGGTGTCTTTTAAGGCGCTGACATGAACATGTGTTCACCCAGGTGCAGGCGTTAAGGACAGGAGGTGGGGAAGAAGGACATATCCCCTGTTCATACTATTAATTTTGAGTTGGCGAGGGGCACTCTGCAGCCTCACCCCCCATGTGGAGACTCAGAGCCTCGATCCATCGTAGGGCGATATTCCATGGGTGTTGTGGAGAACAGAGTCAAGATCAGTGAGATGCGCACCCACAGACGAGGGCAAAACCCCCAGCCAGGAGAAGTTAACTCGGGTTCAGATAGGGCTGGGGGAAGGCTGTGGTCCCTTTAGATCTAGACCCTTAGTCACTCACCCCCAGACTATGTCAGGAAATGCCAGTCAGACCCTCGGTGACCACACTTTCCAGATGGATACTTGATGTCCCTATGAGCAATAAAGTGGTGGCCACACTGGAGAAGGACAACAGCACCTTAGACAGAAAGTAGACCCTTCCCCATGGAGCGAGTCCCTAGCCTTCCATCATGGGGTGCATGCAGGGAGAGCCCCAGCAGGACACAAGCCACCACCCTCACAGGGTTCTGTTCAGTATCCAACTGCATCCTACTCAGGGAAAGCAATAGCTTCCCAAGGGAATTGTCAGCCTGGCAAAGATTTACATTAGCCCCTTTGGAGAATTTGCAAGACAGTGGGGAGCACTGATAACCCAAGATAACATTGGTGCCACTTTCAGGAATTTGCTGAAGAAGTTTGGCAAATGGCCAAGTGAAGACCCCATGAAGTCAGACACCATCTCCCACCCCCATCTCTCCTGGGTTCCACACTCTGAATGTGTGGAGGGAAACTGGGCAAAAGACTTGGAAACATTGCCTCTAAGAACCAGATGGGTACGTCCACTGAGCCCGTCTCATCCACTGACTAATGGGGCTGGTGACCAAGGAGAGACAGGGCTAGACTCACTGGGCAGTTGGACCACCAGGCGCCACACAGTTGGCTACAGCCACATAGGAGTGCATTTCAAGTTCCCCCCAGAATGGCATGCGGTGGGGGTGGGGGTGGGGGTCACCAGGCAGTAGGTACATAGCCTTTGTCCTGAATGCAGGCTTCATTCTGGAAATGTCACTGGAGGCCCTGGCTTTTCCCCACAATGACATTTCTAAAAAGGGAAAATTCTGGCCCTTCTCACAGTGAGGGAAGGTCACATTCTGGGTCCAAGTCTTGCCTGACCCACCTGCTACTTGTGGAGCAGGTCAGCCCAGCTAGACCCCGAGGGTCGAGGACACACACATTTCCTGGGAGTCAGAAGGCAGAGATGGTGCTTGTAGAGTCAATCCCCAAAGAGCAGAAGGAATGCAGTCCTTCCTTCTAGGACCAGCTTGAAACATACGTTTTTCCTTCGACTTCAGAAAACTTAAAATGACTTCAAGATCCAAGCTTTTTGGCAGGAAGCACTTTCCTGTTTTGTCAGTCTCCACTTTGAGAATGGATATCTTAAGAGGCAAGGAGTGGGATACTAGCGAAGCCCAAGGCAGAATGTTGAGGGAGCCTTGAATATTCAGGAGTCAGTATTAGTGGAGGCTGGGAGAACAGGCATCTGGTCAACCACAGGCTCTACTTCAAAGAGCCACAGTGACAGGAACTAACCAATCATCTGTGAAAGATGGTCAAGCCTCCTGTGCAAAGGGGAAGCCCAACACAGCAGCACTTAGGACCTTGGGAGAAAGCACCCTTTCCTCCATCGTTCTTATAATCTGCCCCACCGACCATGAAGGGCCGGATATCAATCCAAGCTGAGCTCTAAAGTCTAGCAATTAAATGCTAGGAGGACTGTGTATGTTCCTCCAAATCCAGAGAATATTCCTCACAGTAAAAGAAAATGGGAGCTATGGTGTGCAGAATGGGCAATTCTTTCCTAAAAAAGTCAGTGACAGATTGAGGCACTTGAAAATGTATTTGGGGTACAGAGTTCATAAAGCTATTGAGACATAGTGCCCTCTGTGTATTCCAAATACGAGGGATTAAGACAGCTCTAGACCATGCCATACTGAGATGATTACTTTGGTTAAAATTGTTTTTGCAATTTTGGGGGTAGGAGTGTCAGTACAGGGTCTTAGGGTGTTTCGGAGGGTACTGGGGAATGAACTCATGGCCCCTTAGCCACATCCCCCCAACCCCTTTTGAGACCCAGTCTTGCTCTGTTACTTAGGGCCAAGTTGCTGAGACTGGCCTTGAGCTTTCGATCCTCCTATCTCAGCCTCCCAAGTCACTGGGACTATAGGAGTGACCCACACGTCTGGCAGTCCCTTTCCTCACACCAGGGAAACTGAGGCAAACCAAGGACAGCCATTCATAGGCTTTCAGTGCAGGTCCATCTGACACTGGTGGTCCAGTGGTGCTACCCAACAGAGGCTACAACCCAGGATGGTGCTGACTCCAGAAGCCTGCTCCACAGGCCAGAAGGTGCCCATCAGGGTGCCCATCAAGCTGCCCATAGGTGGATCCAGAGTGAGGGGAACTCTCCCTGGTACAATAGAGCCCAGAAGACACCCCAGAAAACACCAAGGCACCCTAGCCTCAACTCCCACGTCATGGCCCCACTGCCAGGTCACTTCTGACCTGAAGACAGTTCAGGATTCCTCTGCAGAAGATGGACCAGGACCCTTGAGCCTGCTTTTCCTCCCTCTGCGTTGCAGTCTGAGGTTCAGTTTCTGTTAGTGGCCACTCAGGCTGACACCGACTCTGCCTTCTCGGCCTCAGCTTTCCATACATAGTGCCTCACGAGCCCCGAGGACACGCCTGCATTTCTCACAAGATGAGGAGCCAAGCAGAGAGTTAGAACTCGATTATTGGCATCACCACAGAACTGATCTTGAGGTGCAGCCATCTTGATACCCCACTAATGGGCTACAGCTCTGATTAGCAGGGAAAAGCTCATCCACGGGTGACCGGTTTCCCCAGGCTTCCCTGTGCAGCCCAAGACTAGAGAAAGTGGGAGAAGTCAGGAGAGCAGACAACAGTGACAGATTTCTCCACGTCAAGTCCGACAGCTCGATAGATGCCACTCCTACCACTGAAACAAGTTCACCGTCAAAGTCCTTCTTGCCCCCAGATATTTCGTCCAGACCTTCTCAGAGAGACTAGAGGCCAGATGGTCAGTCACAGGTAGCCGAGATTTGTCTCGCAATGACGAAATTCCATCGTTGCCCTGAGCATCATTATGTGTCATTCAGGGTCTCTGCCCACAGTGTAAAAAGCCACAGGCTACAGTGATCTGAGGACATATGGAAGAGAAAAGGAAAGTGCGGCTTTCAATGGGGCAGGAGCCTTCTCCTCTGGCTCAGGAGATGTCCCCAGGGCTTCTCCCCTTCCCAGGGGTTCCATGGGAAGGATGATGCTGGTGTTCCCAGGGACCCCCTAGTCAATCGCCTGCTTGGAATGAAAGGCCTTTGGTCATTTGGGTGCACACAGGGCCTGAACCCATAAGTAGCCAACCTTCCAGAATAAGCACCGAGGACGGTAGTAGAGGTCATTGGAACCAGTGAGAACATGCACACTAAGCCCACAGCAGCAGGCCCGAGAGGGGTGCTTAGGTCTATCCCTCGTTTCTCCCCAACTTTGCAGACCAAGGAGTGGTTGGCTCTTGACATTCAGCTCAGAAATTAAAAAGTCATCCAGGAGCTGGAGACCAAAACAGAACAAGGCTCAGTTTTGCAGGCACATTCTTCTCACATAATCCTAGATTCAGACGATAGTCTGATTTCTGGCCCTGAAGTTGGAGTGAGCCAAAATGAGGTTTTAGAACCAGGAGGTGGGAATCAGGCAGGTCATGGGGAAAATGTTAGGTCACCTTTGATTCTGAGCCCGAGGTAGGGGTGAGGGGCCCACTTGGCCTACATAGATCTGGCTTTGTACTCAAGGAGAGCCAGGGCAAACTTGGGCATGTCAGACACGAGTTGATGTGGCCATTAGAGATAATCTCAAGTTGGCGAAAGCCACAAAGGCAGGATTTTAATAAGGACATCTCAGGTACAGCACAAGATAAAAGGAGTAGTCCCTTTTAGGGACCTGCAGCCTCAGTAACCACTGGAAATTTAGCTGAAGGCTATATCTGTCCCTCAGTGACCACTCCTTTGGGCTGGGGTTTTGGTCTCATTCTGGCATGGTCAGCACACCTAGTCACCCAGGGCAGTGACAGCCCCCAATGACAGAGCCCACCATGCAGGTGGAGAATAATGGAGGCTGGCATAAAAAGAAACCAAGGGTCCCAGTGTCTTAGAGGTTGTCCCACATTCTTAAATTTTTCATGACTGGCTAATGCAGAAAGTGGCAGGTGGGGCTGGTGCCATTCTTTTCAGTTCCCATGTAAGACAGGGGATAGGAATGCTTGGAGTAACCAAGGTGAAGACCATGCTTTCCATCAGGTACTATGCCCCTGTCGAGACAGGGTGGGGAGAACCCTTGTTCCCCACCAAGACTTTCTGCCCAGCAAGAACTACTGTCTTTAGGCATTTCCACCCATGACCAGGCTCAGAGCCAACTCCTCCTGAGTTTTTCTAAAAACCCCACATGCACAATATGTCCAGCCTTGACTGACACAGCCTTCCTGGGAGGCCGATACTGAACATGTCTATCAGCTTTGCGATCTGTCCTGCCGACCTCCACGTGCCTAGGATCCCTCTCCCATTGAGCAGAGGCCCAAGGCTGAGCAGATCTCCCGTGCAAACCCTGGTGCCAGGGGAGAGGAGCCAGGTGCAGAACTCCTGGGGTCATGTGCCTACCTGAGCCCATTTCCCTTAAGCTTCATCATGTCTTTGGAGAGCTGGTTTAGGAACCCTCACCCATGCATCCTCTCCCCTCGACTCCAGCAGAAGTCCCAGCAGAGCCTTGTCCCAACCCTATCAGTCGCCTCTTGGTGATCTCTATCTCCAATTGATTAGGAGAACCCAAAGCTGATCTGTGAACACCAAGAGCCAGTAACACCTTCCATACCACCTCCATATGAACTGGACACTATGAACATATGTTGTTTAGAAAAGCCAAGTTACGTCCCAGAGGGTTTTGGTGGTAGAGCTCCCATGGAGCAGTTGGGACACACCTGCCAAGTCTCCATCATACACTGGCTCCGAGTCGGCCCACCAAGAAGCAAGGGAGCAGATCTGGGTGGCCAAGTGGTCACAGCCTGGAGACTGACTTACCCAAGCCCAGATGGGACTCTACCTTGAAGACAGACAACCTTCTGAGCCAAAGCTACAATAAGATAGCAGCACTCTACTGTCACATCAGGCTCCTCCATGATCCTTAGACAATTAGAACCTCTTGAGGTCTCGTCATCTCACTGGAGCATTTCCAGCCTTGTGTCAAGATGAGGGGGTCCATGTTGTCCAATACGTCAGACTGTTGTTGTTTACTCACTTATCTACCAAGGCAAGTCACACATGCCTTCAGTAGTGGCCGACAGCACTTTTCCTACAACTGGGGAGGAGTGTCAGAGGGTCTTTGGAATGTTCGCCATCCTCCATGATTGGGGAATGGATAGGGTAGCTTTTCCTTCCTGGTCTCTTCCGTAGACTTGTCTCTAGAAATCCACATTTGGTACCATAGAGCAGTTAGGCTGCTACAATTTCAACAGAACAAGTTCAATCTCCATCTCAGGTCACGAGTGACAGGTCGTCAGCACACAGGAGTGTTGAGACCACTACTTCTGTGAAGTCCGAGTGTTCCATCTCGAGAAGCTGGAGAGTTTTTAAAAATGGAGATGCTATTTGGCTTGTAATAAAGTGAAGGTTGTGCAGATCATCATGCTCCCCAAAGCCATAGCAAATCCAAAATTATCTAGAAGCATCATTTAGGTAGATCCTAAATGGGAACAGCAGTTCAGGAATGAAGTCTGATGGCCGCCCCTGCACCTCCACTGCCGAAGGACACAGGAGATTATCAGGTTACCTTCAGGCAGAGGGACACAACTGCAGCTCTGACAGTATACGCGATTGTCCTACTGTCCCCCCATCATGGGTCTGTTGACAGCTACCACATGACATACACCATGTCAAGCCAGAAATATTTCCCAGGAATCAGGACAGGGAGAGGGGGCCCAGGTGAGGCCCGTTAGGTCCCAACTGGCTCATTATCAAGGGAGGCCATTTCCCTTATCGTTTCTTTACCTGAGAACTACAATCTTGTGCTCTCAGGTTTGGAAAGCTAGATTTATGGGGGAAAGTGTCTCACATTCAGAGGACTGAAGCAAACGTCTGCTTTAGGACACAGGGAAGATAGAAATTGCCAGGGGAAAAGGTGGGGGAACCTCTGCTCATGATGTGTAGGCTGTATCTGGATCCCCATTTAAACAAACCACTTTTTGATGATCCTTGTGAAAGTTTGGCTTCACTGTCTACATGTTGCTGGATTCTGGAGAAGCTGAGTTTGAATGCTAAAGGCAATAAGATGTTAGATACATGTCCATACACCATGGAGGCTGCAGATGGAGATGTTTGTTTGCCTTAAGGGGTAGCTACACAAGCTGGTGAGGAAACCAGACACCGTGTCCCAGCTGTTAGATGTGGGTCCCTGAACATGATGGGAACAGCCATTTCTATGGCTGGTTCTGTGCATTTCTGAAGTTTTTATAAGAAGCAAAACCAAAGACTTTCTGGCCACACAAAAGACCAGGTGTACCATGATTGATATGTTTCTCAACATAGGAACCCTGTGACAATGATGAGGTATCCTCCATCCAACAGGAGAGAGACTCCCGGCCCCCACCAAGTCTGCATGTAACTGAATTCCACAGCCAGCGTGAGGGAGGATTCATCCAGGAGCCCATGGAGAAGACCAGAGAAGTGCAGACAGGAGCCCCAGCTCTCAGAGCCATCAATATAGAAGTCTGTCCTATGTACCAAGTCACTTCCGATCCGAAAACCAAACCCAGGACTTTTCAGGAGGACCTAGATGAACCCTAGGGAATGGTCACCTTAGTCTGAACCAGTTTCTCCTCCTGCTTGGGGGGCCTGTGCTTTGGTTACCCATATTGGCATCTGGGGCAAAAGCTCTGCCCTTCTAAATCTCAGTCTCCCACGCAAGGTGCACTTCCTCAGATGAGCTTCTCTGGGACTCAGCAGCATTTTTTCTTAACAAGTTGTTCCAGGATTTAACAAGGGAAAAAGTGAATGAAGAGGAACAAAGTTGAAGCTTAAGGATTGAAGTCCCTTCCCTCCAACTCACTGACAACCACAGAGCACGACCCCACGAAGAGGGTCCGGTTCGGATCACCCTGTGCAAGCTCAGTGCTCTGCCTTTCCCAGGAGGGTCCCCAGGCTCCTCCATGGAGCTGGGAGAACTAGAAAGTGGAAGCCCAGGCACCTGCGATGGCAGCCTACCCATGCTTCAAGGGGGACTCTAGAACAGATATGGTTCTTTCTCTAGATTCTCGCCGTCAGTACTCCAAATATTCTCAGCCTTCGAGATCCTATGCCAGATGAATGGTCAAGGGGGGAAGCTGAGCTTTGGCTGTCCTACAATGACTTGCCCCAATGTCATTAGGTGACATTTAGGGTCTCCACCCCAGATAGGGGTTAAAGCCCTGGGACACCTGTGACCTTTGCCCGATGACATGAGAAAGGGGAAGCAGGGCTCTCAATGGAAGAGGAACTGTCCCTTCTGATACTGGAGGCATCTCCCCTCCTAGGATTCTGTGGTTGAAGGACAACTGCTAGTCTGGAATGCTGGTCATTTGGTCAAGTGGGTACACACAGGACCTGAACCCACAAGCAGCCGACACCTTCAGGAATGAGTACTGAGGACAGTGGAGCAAGGGCCATGCTACCTAGCAAGGCCACATCATTGTCATGCCCAGAAGCAAAGCCTTAGGTGACCTCAGTTCTATCCCTTGTGCATCTGAGGCAGTTTTCAGGAAAAAAGACCCATGTCCAGAAAGCCATGAGCCATGAGCAGTCATCTTAGTTGTATGAAGAGCCTTGGTCACCCCTGGACCCATGTTTAGGGAGAGATCTGGTTTCTGGCCCCAAGGAGTCCATGAACTCACTCAGATGTGAGGTTCTCAGACAGAGGCAGGCAGCCATGGACAGGTGGTGCAGGTGTAGCACCATTGGTTCTGGGCCCGAGCAGGAAAGGGACACCCAGCCCTGCCTTCATGGGGCTTGTACACAGGAAGCACCTGAGGACCTTTAGGGAGAAATTTCATGGACATTGCTCTGCGTGGTTTAGGTCCCTGAGGTGTTCCCACAGGGGAAGACATTGCAGTGGCACAAACCTAAGTGCCAGGTCCTAAAGTCCCTTCAGGTGTAGTTGAGGGAGACAATGTCAGTCCTATGACTGAAGACAGGTCAGCCACCAGTGTTTGGCTGGAAGTCACTCTCTTGGGGGCCACTGTCTTAAGATTGATATTGCCCATCATTCTCTGATGTGATTGCAGATTCTAGGTGACAGGGCAATGCTTCTTGAAACTCAAGATGAAAAGATGCTGGTGGAGCCCAATAAGGGCCACACAAATTTGGAAAGACAGGCTGGCCAGTTCCCTGGCTCATCCACAGAACTCATCAAATGACCGGTCATCTCAGATGCCTTCACCTTGCCATGATTGACATTAACACCATTAACAGGGGCTGCTCTTTGGAAATTCTTGTGAAATCATGGGAGAGCATGGAGGTCTGATCCCTCCTTTTAGGCAAAGTTATGAAAGTGTGGTCTACAGTATGGCGGACACTTATTCTGTAGGAACTTGAGAATAGCTGACAAAAAAAAATCTCTTCTTTGAGAATATGGATCCCTTACATAGACCAAGTTCCAATTTCTAGAACCCCCACATCATTTGTGGGTAATGACCTCAACCAACACCCACATCTTTACTAAGTATTCCTAGTAAACATACACAGTATGTTTGATAGGAGTCCAAGTCTGTAGAGAAAGTTAAGGGGACCTCGACCATAGTTTTTCCAAAGAATGCAGGAAGAATATCTGCTCATAATCAACAGGGTTAGTGCCTATTTTAAGAGGTGCTTGTTGTCTAGACAGCTGGGAAGGGTTTTGTCAGTAAGGGTTTTGTTTGATTTATAGAACTATGGAAGGAAAATTCAGGAATTTCCTTGGTAAGTATTGAATGTATTTATAACATTTGATGGGAGCACAGTACCCAAGGTTCAGATTCTACAGCTGAAATAGAAAGTCACTTTCAAGGATGTCAAACCTTTACCCCACATGAATCACAAGTCAAGGAGTCAACCCTTTACAGAAGAAAGGCCCTTGGACTTATTAACTGAGAAGCAATCTTGGCATCCTTAGAGGCAGAACACCATGGCACATGCTTCAACATGTGATCCCAGAAAGAGTGGCCACCATTTTCTTTGGACTCTTGCCAAGTTTCCAAGTGGAGTGGAATCAGAAGGAACCAAACACAGAGTCCATGTTGTCTTATAGGATACTCTTCATTCTGGATGAGCCCGTCTAGAAACTTGACAGCCACATGGTTTTGTAGGGTTAGACCATGGATGTCCTATCTAAGTGGGTGACAAAAATGCTCAAAGGTGACCAGTGTTGGAAGTTGCAGTCAGGACCTTCCATGCAGGCCAACCATTAGAACAAAGATGAACCCTTAGAACAAGGGTCTTGGATCTGGGAGTTTCATGGGGGCAGTTGTGCACCAAGGTTCGGCCATCCAGCGATTCTCAGGGCTGGTGACCAGAGGGGATATAACCACATCCATCGAACCCACTGGCTGCAGTATGGCCCTGCCCAAGCCTCTGATGCAACTCTTGGGTTAGAGGCTGGGATGGGACCTTACTATGAAGGCAAGCACGAGAGGCGAAGCTTTAGTAGAAAGCTTTCTGCTGCTGCTGCCATCTTGAACCTTCTTCTAGACTCTTTCTTACCTGTTTCAGTATTTGTCTTTGAAAGTGATCAAGAACCCTTCCTTGCATTGCAAACTGTCCAACCTCCCATGGTAAAAGTTAATCCTGACCATAAGCAGTGTATGCAGTTCTACGGAAGGTAGCGTAGAACTATTGTGTGTGGCCCTGGCAGGATAACTAGGAAGGCATTAAGGATTATGTTCCTGAAAGTTCTCTTGCCTTCCATGGCTGCCAGGAGAGAGTGTCCAGCATTTTCCAATATCCATCACAATGGAGGGCAAATTCCACTTCTATGGTTAACAATACAGGGAACTGGTAGTGTCCAATGTTCAGAATAGACTTAGAAATGCTGGATTATACACCTTGTTCAACAAGTTAGTAGAATTCGTGAACTAGAACAAGGACCTCATTTGTCCCCACGTAATGACCACCCAGCAGGGAAAAGAACCTTTAAAAAAGGGAGAAAAAAAAATCTTTGGTTTCATCAAGTAGCAATCTCAGTGTCCATAATGTGACCCCCAACACGTGCCTCTGAGACAGGCCACTACAATGATCACCTTCATGGAAGTCTTTCCAAGTCATACTAAGGAAGCAGGTCTTTGAGAAGGAACATAACTCCTTCAGCAGGAGCTAGTGAAGGCCCAGGTGTTCTCACCCATTACCCGACTGACTATTGGCCTTTCCTTTGTATCCAGGAACCCACACCTGGTAGGATGGGGCAGTTAGGCTACTAGGTGTCAGACCAACAGGACAAGCTTTTCACCTGAGGAACCATGGTAGGCATAGATAGATGATAGAACTAAGAACCTCTATCCTCGGGCAACACCAGAGCCAAGTTCCCAAGCAGTACCGAAGACTCTGAAGGTCACTCCAGGCCTCACCTGGCAAGGCTGGTGCCCATAACCATGCCCTCCTTCCCCAACCCCAAGAGCCAGTGCTACAGACAGAAAGAGCCTTTTGAGAAGTTCTAGATTTGGGATACTACTCCTTCTCCAAGCTAAGAGCCTCAAAGAAAAAAGGTGAACTAACAGCACACTCAGTTTCAGGAGGTGGTGAGGAGCAGGCGTCGAGGACCATGAACAGGAATGTGAAGCCATGACAGGTACTGGGCACATCTGTAGGATATTGGCTGTCCAGTGTAGGACAAGCAGCCAGGGGACAAAAGGAACAATTCCATTTAGAGGGCTTGTGGTCTGCTAGCTACCAGCGTATGGACCATGTTCGGATCCCGACTTGAACAGTGGAGGAAAAGGCTGCCAACTTGGAGTGTGACTACTTATGGGTCATTTGGTAGAGGAATTGGGTTTTTCTGAGAGTGTGTTAGAGACGTCATGGTCTTCGTATACTGCAGTAGGCAGACCTAAGACCTAGGTTTAAGGGATGCTTGAGAGGTTGAGGGATAAGAAACAAGACCCAACCCATGTCATTGATTTGATTATTGCTGAGAGAAAAGCCACATTGTGCCTTTCTCATGCTTTCTATGACAATTTTAGAAAAACTGAGGACTCTTTGCAGACCAAAAACCAGCATAAGCTGCATCCCTTGGATTTATACAACTCCCCTGCCAGTAGTTCTCACTGTCCCATGACCCTGACCTGTACATCATGTCCACTGGATTCAAGAATAATCATCTTGTTGCAAGAATTTCTCC
The DNA here is from genome assembly GCF_052094955.1 of Ictidomys tridecemlineatus. Taxonomy (NCBI): domain Eukaryota; kingdom Metazoa; phylum Chordata; class Mammalia; order Rodentia; family Sciuridae; genus Ictidomys; species Ictidomys tridecemlineatus. The sequence continues at coordinate 84,218,395 of NC_135478.1, read as the reverse complement.
TTAATTATCAAGAACTCATTACCCTCCGTAGAACTGCATGCTTTTGGTAACATGAGCATATTTAAGTCTTAGTTAAAAACCTTCATGAGCCTGCATTTATACAGGCTTCCTGAACATTCAGTATTAGGTCTGTTAAGATGTCAGGGGTAATGTCATGGACTTCTCTTCCTGTTGGATAGGGGACTTGACATCAGGACAGTGTTGATACGAGCAAGGGACCTGCCCTGTGGCTAGGAGGCTCCACCGAGCTTGTGCACAAGTATGTTAGGGTGAGGGAGAACTGCCCCAGAAACAACGGGGCCCAGGAGAACACACCCAAGGGACCCAGTGGGAGCCCCACCCTCTCAGAGGTCTGGATTTACTGAGTTGCTAAATAATTCCTGACTCCAGATCCAAGATTAGGCTTTTTCAGGATTGGAAAACTGTGGGGAGAGCCGTCCTAAGCCTGCTCCAGCTTCTCTTCATGGAGTTTGGAGGTTCAGTTTTCAGCGTTGACATCAAGCAGATACCGTCCTGAGCCTCTGCGTCCCTCTGCTCAGAGGCCAAGTGTCATTGTTCCCTGGCCTTTACTGAGGACACCTCTCTCTAAGGAGATCAAGAGTTAACGGGCAGAGAGGAGTGACGGGCAGGGAGTGTAACGAGGGAAAAATCATCATTGCTCCTACTTCGAGGAGACTCAAGTTAGGGTCCTCATCACTAGGGTACAGCTTTGGCAGTTCTGGAAGACATTGCTGGCCTTCTCAAACCTTCCTAGGCTCCTACGGAGGAGCAGGAGAACTGGAAAGAAACTAGAGAAGTACACTCTCTGACAGGTTCTCCATGTCAGAAGACCATCATTAATGTAGCTCTTCCTATGTGAATGTCTTTTATGGTCAAAGTTTTTCTGAACGAAGAGTCTCAACTGTACCCAATTAAAAGTCAGCACCCAAGGGTGGTAGGTGACCTTTGTCTTGCAAGGAAAGATAATACACACGTGCTTCAAGTGTCATTACCTGCCTTTCACGGGCTTACTTCAAACAAGATCCAGAGGTGTGGGGTGACCTTGGAGGTAGGACAGGGGGCAGAGGTCTCCTTCAATGAGGTCAGGAAACCCATTTGAGCCTTGGAGACTTTCCCAGACCATTTCCCCTCTACATTAAGAGCAATCCTTCCACGTCAGGTTACCCCACGCACAGACTTCAGAATCTTGGTGAACACTATTTTAGTGGTCTGTGGCACTTAAGGCTTGAGCTCACTAGAAGTTGACATCTCCCATCATCTCCAAAGATGACAGGGAAGATCATCCAGCAAGAACAGAAGCCAAGTCTCAGAGGTCTCAGCTCTATTGAAACTAACATGATATTGAACTCAGGGGCACTTGACTGGAGCCACATCCCCAGCTGGTTTATTTAGAGACAGGGTCTCACCAAGTTGCTTAGTGCCTCACTTTTGCTGAGGCTGGTTTTGAACTCCTGATCCTCCCTCAGCCTCCCAAGCTGCTGGGATTACAGGCATGCACCAGCATGCCTGGCCCAAGATTCTCAAGAGTGGCTTCTTCCCCAGTGTTTAGCTAATGTTCCAGAAGTCCAGAAGACCCAGGCAAACCCCACTCCTAGTCTCTAGGCATATGTCAAGTCTTTTCCATGAACCTTTGGTCATTCTAGGAAAGGTTCCAGCCTCTGGGGTCAATAGGAAGTCACTAGGCTTTAAGATCAGCACGCAGAATGAGGCAAGTGTGACCAAGTAGTAACATGTCCACTAGACCCCAGCTTAAGTCAGTCAAAGACTCAAGTGTACTACTGGTTGCCAAGAAGTGACAAGGCCATACCTAGTGCTGCATGGTCAGCAAGGAGAGTCACATGTGCTCTTGAGTGGGTAGTCAAGCACCTTCCCCAGATTCGATGTCACCAAGACATGTTTTTGTCCCACTGGGGACGTGTCCTGCCCACACAGGTGATTCAACAAAAGACCAGTTTCAAATTGGTGGGGCAGGGTAAAGTTGATGACCATCACATCCAGATCATTCAACTGAGACTTGAGACTCTCCCCTGGTGCACATGCATAGGCACACACCAGGTGCCTCATCAGCTCACCTATATCCAAGGTGATACTATAGCTGGAGGTTGGGGAATCAATAAAGAAACAGTGACTAAGTTCCCCAGGGTTGGTAAATCCAATGATCAAGTCACTGGAGGTAGCCAGGAGAGAAACTGATCTCACTGAACAGTTCCCATTTTTGTCCCCATAAGACCTTGAGTGGATGCCGTCTGTGGGCTAGGAACTGAGGGACCTTGACAGCAGAGAATCTGCCACTTTATTCCAGTCTAGCAGAACTGAGCATCACTAGCAGGTGGTGAGCAGTTGACTGAAGTGAAGAAAATTCTTTGGGGGAAGTTCCTAGTCTTGAAGAAACACCTCTGGTTCAATCAGAAGTGACCGTCACCACCATTCCATATGCTTAGTTTAGTTAAAACTAACTCAGTTCCTGGAGGAGTGAATCCAACCAGTGCTCATGATTCCCAAATATACCCCTACTGAGAAGGGGCCAAAGACATTTAAACCAGAGGCCAGTTACGGGATGGAGGAGGAGAAACCCAAAGCATGGACAGTTATTCCAGAAAGAGAGGAGGTAACCCAGGGGCATGGGGTGATGGGAGCCAGGCTAGAGAGATTTCTGGAAAGGGAAAGAGAAATGCTTAGCATGGTCTGAGTTTGATACGAAGCGGGAGGAGAGACACTGAGGATTCCCTTAAGGAGGGTCCACAAGGGAGAATTAGAGGTGTCTAACTGACTTAGGGAAGAGTCGGGGCAACCTCAGGGAGGTCAGGAGGAGGGTGGAGACTGGTGGTGGAGACTGGTGGGTGGGGAGCATGAGTGGTGGCTCATCTGTTCCCGTTCATTAGAGCCCATGTGGGCGAGATGTGATGCCATTGATAAGGTCTCATTTTATTCCTAGACAGATGTCCAACTTTGCATGTCTCAATGAGGAAGAGACTTGGCTTCGTTTTGGGGGGAAATCTTGTCATTTGAGAAAGCAAGACAACCTTCCCCTTGTCTGAAGTGGCTTGAGATAAGCCTCCGGAGTATCCTTCCAGGGTCAGCCCGTTTGGGCAGCTGGACAGAAGGGCTGTGGTGGCCATAGCAACAGCCATGGCCAGTGGCTTAAGCCGCTTCATAGGCTGTTACCCTCAAATTCAGCGTCAAGCCCAGGGGCACTCCTGCAGGGCGAGCAGGCATGGCGGAGAGGAGGGGGACACAACATGGAGCAGGGTTCTCGTACAAGAACCCCAGCAAGAGCTGAAGTCAGTTCCAATTATGCGGAGCCTCCACTGCATGGGGAGACTCATAGGGGAGCTCCCTCACCTCTAAACTGGAGCAATATTGGGGAACTAGATCTTGACTAGACACTGGGTTAAAGAACAAGGATCAAAAAAAAGCCACCAACAACCTACGTGGGTTTTCACCTTTAAGAAATCTCTTCAGTTCAAGTGGGTCCAAGAGTCCACAAAACCCCCATGAACACATGGCCAGACATCAGGCCAGAGCATCTCAAGAACCACAAAGAACAGGGAGGAAGGCTACTTCGTCCCAGTCCTGGGGCACTTTACCTGGGATCAGAATCAAGGGACATCAGGTCACTGTGGTACTTGTGTTCCAGACAGCTGATGCCATCTGAAGATGTGGAAATGGTTAACAAAGAGGTTTCTTGGCCTTTTTGGCTACCAGCATTGATTGGCAGCCCCCCTTCCTGAATGTGGGGAGTGTAGACTCACAGCTCCACCTGGCAATTCTGCAAGAGCATGGGGGGGGTCACACTCAGGCATGGTGACACCAGTCCCATGATCACAGCAGTATCAGGTGTCTGTCGTGGTCCAGCCAGCTCCTGCATAACACTATTGTCCTCCCCATGCAGAGTGACCACAGCCATAGCCATTACTGCTTAAAGTGCAGATCAGAGGTCCAGTGTCTTCCCCACCCAGTTCCCCCATTCCTGGCTGTCTATGTCCACTTCCTGGATTATACCTGGTGCGACAGCAGCTTCTGGGAACAGCTGGGGTCTATGGGGATGGCTGGAAAAGGTACAGAGTGCTGCAGGTCCCACTGTGCCACCATTGTGGTTTTGGGCAATATCACCACAATCAGCTCCTTCCTGGAGCTGATAGCAAGTCTGTGAAGGTCAACTTTTCCCTCTACCATGGCCATAAATCAAGTTCAAACTCAACCTTGGGATTCTTAAGGGTGGCAGTTTGTGCTAGCAACCTGCACTGTCTAATTGGAGATACCCCAGACACTCTAGGAAGCCAAGTCTTACTTCACTTACAGGACAGGTGGCTATTCAGGCTCATTCTAGTTGACACAAGGCCTCCCAACCAGGAGAGCCTCACGGGTTTAAAGCTTGTAAGGCAAGGTCCCACTCTGGTTTCAGAGGGCCAAGTAACCCTCAGTCAGGGGAGCAGGGAGTGGAGAGCGTATTCATAACTGGTGCCACCCGTTTGCATTCACCTAGTTTTATTTAAGGCAAGATCCCAAATGAAGCTGATGCCTGGGTTACGCTTCAGGAAACAATGTCCAATACAAATTCTCAGGAACAACTTGATTCGCACTTCACTGTAATCTCAGCTGAGATTCTGACCAGAAACGGTTTCTTACCAGTTGTAGAAAGAGACATCGTTCAGCATCAATGGCCATCATACAAATTTAAACACCTGGGTAGGGCGTCTGATACTAGAGGCTCCTCCTTTTTGGCCAAGAAACTGAGTTAAGCAGAAATGGGAAACGATATCCAGGGAACGGATAACGTGTTTATTCCTCAGGGACATTCGGGCATGGACGCTGGTGTGTGCATTTCATGTTGCTATAAATACCAAACTGCCCTATAGCAACTACAGCGCCACTTGCCACTGTGGTTGGCGGAGACTTCCAATTAGATGTCCCAAGTCCCTTTTAACATGGTCTGACCACCTAGGTGTTAGGGAGCAGCCCAGTGGTTAGGTGTGTGCACCAGACCCTGGGTTCCACCCCGTCACAGCCGGCCAGTGACATCCTTAACTTACTGAAGTTTCTAGTCTTTCACCGTGAGACTCTAGATGGGGAGCAGAAGAGGTAGCTTATGGGACTCATAGCAAGGAATTCAAGATAAAGGGAACAGGACACGACTTTTAGGGAACTCATGTTCACTAACTGCCCAATGCCATCACAGGACACGAAGTTCCCCTAATCCTCTCATTCTGGTGGCTTCAGTTGCTATCCAACAGCCCTCAGTGGTCAGTGTGCAAGGGTACGTTGGTGGAAGATGGACCTTCCAAGGTCACACCTGGTTTTCAGCCGTGGACCCTGCTGGCGACTAAGCCAATGAGAAGCACAAGGCCCCACCTCTCCCAGGGTCATTCCGTCTCCAGGACACTCAGCCTAGCAAGGGATGTCCTGGAAGGCCACAGCAGCAGAGGCACCCAGAGGCTGGGCCTGTTCATTTCATCTGGACTCCATCAGGCCATACGTACCACCTTGGCAGAGGAGGCCACCCGGACAGCACCAAGATACAACACCCCTCACCTTAATAAGCTCATCCATTTCCACAAGCTTGTGTCCTGGTGCTAAAGAGTTACCCAAAGCTGCCTGGTGGTCTGTTCCTGACAGATACCAGCATTTCTCAGTTGTGATAACATCGACATCATGGTCACTGACTTGTCCTGAAGCATGGAAGCCGTGTCCCTGGAGGATTAGGGAAACCATGGAGATGGCCTTGCCCCTCTTCTGGGGCCTCAGATTGTGCCTGATGAGACACCAGTATGAAAGGCCCAAGCGTCACCTGGCTGTCCTCTGGGCCCACGCCTCCCCAGGCAGAGCTTGCATTTCAAGAGGCCCTCCCCATGGGGTTAGGCCACAACATGGCGGCCTGCATTCTTTGCCCTCCAGACACCCCCACCCCCAAGAGCCCTTTTACATAAGTAAAAGCATGCTTGGGACCCTGTGACCGCTTGTCACCTCACCATTTCCAACTTTCCCATGGATTAGAAAGTTGGCTAGTCCAGCGTGTGCTGGGCCAGCTCTGGTTCTCACTTTTCCTTCAGATCTCAAGGGCATTGAGTAGGGCACTTCATGCTTTCCCAGGAACTGGGGGAAGAGTCCATGTTGGGTTCAGCATCCTCTTTCATGCTTGCCCAAATTCTAGTTCCCTTTAGGATGCATCCCTCATGGACGAGTCCCCTTGGTCTCTAGAGATCTGGTTCTAGTGATGAGAGTGAGGCCAAGAGCCCAGGTACAAGGACAAGCAGTCTTTAGTCTATTAGCACCTCCAAGAATCCTTGCATGCCAGGGCTGAGAGTCAGCTCATACAAGCCAGCTATACCCCACGTCTGATGTCCTGATGCCAAGAAGTCCCTCACTAACCCATCCCAAGTGCCAACGTGGGCACTTTCATGGAGACTTAGCCCAACTTTCAACCCACAATGGGGACGAGGTGGCGATTGGGCAGACACATCCTCCATAAAGAAACACCCCAAGTCTAGAGTCTCTCAAGCAGCAATGCTTCAAGAGCGGTTCAGCAAGGCCTTTGTCAAAGTTCCAGACAGCACAGCCATGAGAGACTTGGCTGCTACCTCCAGCACTGAGGACCGTTGTTCAGAAGGTCAGTCACCATCATCACCAAGAGCTGGTATCAAGGAGCACCAGATAAGCAACCTCAGCTACCCTTCACCCCACTCCTCACAGGGTTTCACTGAAAGCCCAGAGGATGTATGACATGTGGTAGGTGACTTCAAGAGTCATGGCTGAGAGGTCTCCCCTGAAACGCAGTTTTTAGGTGGTCCATCAGCTCAGTATCAAGGCAGATGGATCCTTTGCCATGAAGATTCTAGAAGTTTCCTCACCCTGGACCAAGAATCAAACGTGACCTTCAGCTTTGGTGGCTGGCCCTTCGAAAGGGCTCTGAGGATTAAAAAAGTCAAATTTGATAAGGGAACTGGGGAAGGAATGTGAGATCAGGAGTCCAAAGGGCTCTCTGATGTCAGAAGTCAGGCTTCCCCTGGGATCAAGATTTAGAGGGCAGAGGCCATACGAGTGTGTGGCAACCTGAACAGGTTTTTGTCATAAGGTCTAGGCCACAACTGATGCAGTTCCTCTCACCCAGTGTCAACTCTGGCAAAGCTGCACATCTCAGAGCCACTCTCTGGTCTATAAAGCTCAGCCACATGCCTTGACCCTGCAGGTGACGTTGTCCACGTGTGCCACAGGTACCTGCCTTTCAGGGGCTCCAAGGCCAAACCTAGGAAAGCCACTAGGGTGGCTTGTGACCCTGGATCTGATAAGATTCAGGAGAAGGGAGAGGTTCCCCCCAACAGGTTAGGAAACTGCATGTGATTGGAGGTGTTCTGGGGCTACCTGTACTCCCGAGTTACCCTTCTACCTGGAATTCCTCCCTGTCCCATGGGAAGATGAGGATTCAGTTGCTTATCCATATGCTGGATTTGGGTGGTCTGGGTGTACATAAGGTTTGTGCTCACAAGAGGTCATCTCCAGAGACAGAAACTGGATCAGATCATCACCTCCCCCGCACCTAGGACACCTGAGCCAACTTCAGACAAGTCCTGGAACTATCCCAAGACTCTCCTCAAGCAGCAGCTCCGCTTTAGGAGCCCCACCGTCCAGAAACCCAGGAAACCAGGCAAATTCCATACCAGAGAGACTTGGTAAGCCTTTTCCTCAAACCCCTGGTCAAGTTCAAGGAAAGGCCTGGGCTAGCCTTGAGGTTAAGAACTTTCACACCACTGAGGTCCCCAGAACAAGTGCAGAATGTAGGAGGTGACTAGGGTGGCTGTGGCCCCAGGGCTCTGAGCCCAAGTCAGACAAGGGACTTTCAGATATAGCTTTGGATGCTACGAGTGACAGGGCCAACATCCCCAGTGGCAGGGCCAAAAGAGGGCCACCTGACTAACCTCAGGCCTCCATGCAAAGAGGAAGCCTCTAAGTCGTAGAGCACAGGTGAAGGATGGCAGAAGTTGACACTCTGGTTGCTGTGGCAGCTCACAAGGCCACTGAGCAAGGACTTAGCCACCACTAATCCCCCCATAGCTCAGCACAGAAGAGGGAGGAATGAGAATGGAAGGGGTTGGGGGAAATCGGTGCAAAGGAGAATACCACCTTCCAGTTGGCACCCACACTTGGGCTCTTTGGCCATACAGTGGACAAAGGGTCTGTAGCCTTAAGGACCCAGCTGTAGGATGTGACTGGGAACTAGGGGGAAGGGCGGGAACCTCTGCCCAGGGTGTGTTCTAAAATGGGAGGCAAGGTTTTTTCCTCCAAGTCAGGAGCTCTCAATCAGTAAGACAGCTCGGCTGCTGATTAGCACTCCTTAACCAAGATGGGGAAGTCGAGTGCTGTCCCATCCTCTTATCACCCAGCTGAGGGGAAAGCAGGGGATCAAGTGTTGGTGAGCACCACAGGATGGAAACTGTCCCTGAATTCAGGGGCCAAATGCACGCTCACCTGAAGTTCCAGGCATCTTGTTCATGGCTGGCAGGAGGCAAGACATAAGTGTATCAAGACAGGTAAAGAAGCTCGCTTCTGTTTACATGTGGGAGAGAAACAAGCCCCCAGCTGGATTTGCAGTCAAGCCTCAGAAGTAGATGTGCATTGAAGGCATAGGAAGCCACAAGGAGGAGAAAAAGTTCCAGAAAGAAATAGCTTGAGCCACTCCCCACAACCTAAAGACTAGGCTGGGGGAACAGAGGACCCCAGAGTGGGGGGACACATAGAAGCCCAGACGTTGGTCCAAGAACGCCAGTGTGTGGGTTTGAACTGCCTCCACCTGCTTTTATGGAGCCCAGTCCACAGCCTTGGGCACCCAAGCTGGGGAAGGACGCAGGCACGATGCAGCTGGAAAGGCTCCTACTAGCCTCTGCTCGGGTGTCCAGTCCTTACAGGGACCAGGGTTCAGGATCTGAGGCCCATCTGCTCAGATCAGCGGCAGGGGAGTGCACCACGTCTCTGCTCTCTGGGTCTCCCCTGACTGATTGCCCTGGCATTTGACTCTAATCCTCTCTAAGCTGAGGCTAAACAAACACCAGGCTCCCTTATCTTCTTCAGGGAGAGGGACCCATCTGTGCCTCCCTAACAGCAGGGGAAACAGACTTCTGTCCTCCCGGGGTCAGGGAGCAGACACCCCCGAGATGGCCGGCTCTCCAGCCCCTGCCCTCCCATCAGTCCCCAAGCCAGAGGCTGGAGACACTGTCTCATTAGAGGGGCCCAGTACCCTGGCTGCCCTCCTTAAAAGGGCAGACACTGGATAATCACCTCCACAGGGGGCCGAGAGAGGGGCAGGCGCCCTGGACCAACCAGTCAGGCTCATTAAGGTCAGAGCCAGGGATGTCGCTTGTCCCCATGCACATGAGCAGTCCTGACTGGCTTTGTTCTGGTGCCTCATTGTGGCTGAGGAATGGGTCGACTCTGGGTGTGGAGACTCCTCCTAAATACAGGGTCACCATAGAAGAGGACAGGAAACAATAAGCATCATGGTTCTCCTCAAAGTGGCCTCTCCTAGAACTTAATTTTGAGCTTAATTCCATTTAAGGTTTGTGGCCTGCTCAGCCTAATTGCAACAGGCCTGGAGAAGGTTTTGTCTAGATATGCCTGTCATTTAGGGTCATAATGTTCCAGGTCAGAAAACCCAAGAATCACGCAGACAAGCAAGCTTGACATCACCAGCTGGGTTCAGAGGGCACAGCTGACCGCATTGGGTTGTCGGCATCAGGAGCCTGATATAGGCCAATACTGAACACTTCCAGAGAAGAATGGCTCGGAAATCAATACACTCACATTCCAAGAGCAGAAGATTCCAGAAAGGAGGTTCTCCATGAACCAAACACACCAGCCAGGCAGCTGTTTAAAACCAAAACGAGCTTAAGTCAAATCCATCACCTTAGACATCAGAAGAAGGTTATGTTCCTTCCAACTTCACCAACAATCAAATTCTGGACATGGATAAAGGACCCAAGTTACACAAGACTTCCCAAGAGGTTCAGTGTGACCCCCTCAACTGGGGTCTGTAGGAGACTCAATGAGCGGGTATTTGCTATCAGCAAGTCAAGCCCCAGGAGGTACCAGGAGGTTCAGAGAAAGATGGCCAGTGTTCCTCCAGAGACCAGAGGCAAGAAATGCTTATGGTACTCAGGGGGACAGCCAAGTTGGGCCACTGCTCTAGATCCAGAGGCTGGGGCAGTGAGAGTTACCAAGTTAGGACCACAGGGAGGTTCTGCCCCCACCTCTGCCGAGTTCTTGACGCAGGAACTCGGATCTCCAGTGTGGGATATATAACAGCCTCCTCCAGGTAGGGAGGACTCATGTTGGATGAGCCGGGCTGATCCATGTGGAAACAGACTCCCTTACCTGTGGGGAGCCGTCCACCACTATGTCTAGAAGATCATGGACTACTGTGGATGATCCAAATGGAAAGAAAGGCAGCCTAAAGAGGTGCTGGGGGAAGGAGGAGCTGGCGGGTGTAGGTGGATGGACCATCCAGGGAAGCGTTTGCAGAATTTGAAAGACTGAAGCCAGGTTCCATGCATGTCAGTAACAGCTAGCACATCTTTAGGTTTTCAGTGTGCCACGGGCTGGTTAAGTCTTTAAGCACGCATCCAGTATTTATGATGCAGGTTAAAGGCTTAGTTATAGAGACATTTTTAGTGTGCAAAAGTGGTTACAAGGACTTCAGCATCCACATTAGGAGGCCTGAAGTTTCCAAAATGCTACTCATGGCAATGCAGAATGGAGCCAGGCAAGACATTTTCCCCAGCAGAGTTTTGGAACTAGGATTGAACCCAGGGGCGCTTAACCATTGAGCCAAACTCCCAGCCCTTTAGAGAAGGCCCTAAGGAAGTTGGGGCCTCGCCATGTTGCTGAGGCTGGTTTTGAACTCGCGATCCTCCTGTCTCAGCCTCCAGAGCCACTGGGCTCACAAGCATGTGCCATCACACCCAGCTCCAGCAGACCTTTAATGGGTGAAGAACCACTTACTACATATGCCTGGCACAATTCGAAGCCCGTTTCACTTGCCCATGTTGAAGATGGAGTTGTGCTACTCTTGTATCTGCTAGAACTGGATACACTTACCACCTATAGCCTCAAAATGTCACCAGCTGATCAGTGGCCAGGTGGGATTTTCATGCCAGCCACCTGGCCCCCAGCACTGAAGTCAAGCTGCCTCTAGCCAGCAGTGATGAGCTCATAAGCACTAGGATGATGGAAGATGCAGACTGTTCACACGCAGGAGTGCTTGTTCCCGCTAGATTATCTAACAGGAATCACCAGATGTTGAGACGGATAACATGTTTAAGCATATGCCAAGATAAAGGTAAGGCCAAGTGGACCTACTGGAGGACTGACACGTCCCTGATGAACTAAGATGCTTCCTCCTTTGTAGGTTCCAATTTCTATGCAGCTTTCAGAAAGTTCTAGTTGTTCCATGCATGTGTGGCCATGGTGGCTACTGGGATCTGTGCCTGCCCTGGAGTATTGTGGGCTATTCCTGCTAACCTCAACCAGGAGGTAGCTCAGCATCTCTCTGGCCACCCGAGAGCTCACAGTCAGAACATTAACAAGCACTTTCTATTATTGGGGTCAAAAGTAGGACAAGAAGATACCTTAAAAACAAATGGGATCTTCTTCCACGAAATGGAAGGGTGTTTGTCAAACTTCTGAAGTGTATCTTCCTGACCAGATGGGGAAACGCCATCAGGTGGTTTTATAGATCCTCCCGGCTCTAACGTTTCACGACACTGATCTTTGGATCAAAATTCTTCACATGAGGGAAGGAGACACTTTCAAACTCATTAGGCAGCCATAGCGCAGTTCAGCTTCATATAAACACAAACTAGGAAAATTCTGGAGAAAGCAGCCCAGGTCTCACTCGACTCAGCCAAGAGAGCAAGTCTGAGGACGGAGCCACCTCCTGGGTCTTCCGTTCAATGTGCGATCACTATTGGCACCTTGCAACCCTGGCAGCACCCTTAGGTCTACACAGCTTATGAACTGCGCCTAGCTGGACCCAAGTTCAGTATCAGCAGTATCTACTGTATACAGTTGAAAATGGATCCTGCAGATGGGGGACAGCTGTTTGTACTTAGCAATTAAATGTCCCTGCAAGGCCTGCGGCCTCCGCCAAAGGCATTGTTCTCTGCAAAGCATCCATCTCTCAAAGACTCCCTAAATCAGGGCCAGATGTCCACATACAACTCACGTTTCTCTGAAGATTCTACTTTCAGGAAAAAAGTAGGTAGACAAAGTAGGACGCACAAAGCGGTAGACACAGCCATGAGAAGATGGGTGCAAGTTCTAGGTGTGTGCTAGCAACAATGGGGGGACACACTGGCATGGACCAGGTCAATCCAATCGGCCTGCGATAGCCGATTTCATACCTGTAGAATGGGTCTACCAAGATCAGCAATTGGACCAATGGTTCTGAAGTTCTAGAGCCAGTACTGCGGCGTGTGCCCATCCTTGGGCCAGTTAGCCCTGAAGTGTGATTTCTTGCTCTTCACCCCCAGTAGTAGCAAGGCTTTCCATATTTAACTGGGTAGATTCGAGCACCCAGTAGGGTTCATATAGCCACGTATATTTCTTTGCTGAAGTTCTAGCAAATGGGACTGTGGTTGATGCAAGTGTAGGTCTTAAAGGGATACCTCCTTTTATTGAGCCCTTTTGCCATCCTATTAGCTGAGGCTCCAACTATTGTCTGGGTTTCGGCTATCTGGAAACTGTCCTTGGAATGGACACCTTTCCTAACAGGGTCCCTGCGTCCTGGACCATCATGCCAGCCCCGACATGGACTGCCTCTGGATTTTGAGCAAAGCAGCTTGGTTAGTTCAGGCTGCTATTCTTACAGGTTTGCCAGTGATGACCAGCTACACCTAATGTGAGGCGATTACCACCTCATTATTAAGTGCACTGGAAATAAAGAGTGCCTGTCATTAGAGACCCCCTTTGGGTCCTTTGTCAGCCACTTTCCACTAGACTGGGTGGAACAGTGCTAAGAGGATCCTGTAATTCTGAGCACAGAGGGAAAATAGGGAGCTTGCCTGGACTCTCGAGTTCTAGCATGGCTTGGCTGGGCCATGCCTCAGTAGAGGGGGCAGACTCCTGGATTTTTACATCCTCATTTAGAGGCTAGATGGGGAGGTACACAGTAAGTCCTGCTAGGAGTGCTCAAGTGGACAGCCGTTGAGTACATGTATACTTAGGCAAGAGTGGCCCTTTGTTTAGGTTCAAGAGCTCCATAGGCAGATGAGCTGTCTGGATGAACCCGAACCTTGCAACTGTTTCATGATGCTTGTCTGCTGGTGGAGCTCCCAACCATGCTGCAGGCTGACCCTCGACCAACTTCAGGCTTGGTCACCAACAGTCCTCTAGTAGGAAATCCTTCAAATGACGTGCACCAGTGCTTTCCAGTGCACCAAAGCTGGTAGTGGCATTTCTGAAGCCTGTTTGCCAAGGGGGGCAAGGTATTGGGAAAGAAGATTTGAGGGTTTCTTGGCTGCGAGATGCCATTTGGGGGAACTAGCAGTGTTCTTCAAGGAACAGGGTCAAGTTAGGAGCCGAGCTACTGCGATTCCTGGTCAACCCCGAGTCTAAGCCGACCACAGGGCTTTGAAGTCGAGGGAGTAGCAGGCCCACCATGAGGGCACTCAAGTGCCATTGGTTAGGGAATGAACGGCTCAGGTGTCACAGTGGATTGCTCTTACTTTGGTCTTTAATACCCAACCTTGCTCCCTTTAACAGGAAGGCAGTTCATCAGACGTTTGAGCAAACAACTCCATGGGCCCCATTTCTCCATCTCTAATGTTCCCACCAGAAAGGAGCAGTGTGAATCCCAGGTAGGAGTTACAGAGCAGGTAGCGTGAGAGCCTGGTTCATGTCCTTTGTAGATGGCCCGTCTTATTGACCACCCCTCATCTTATAGGGGATGGGCACTTAGGAGTTACTACCTTCTCTGAAGTCATGAGAGTCAAAGTTTAAGATTTTCCATGTTATGGGAAAAATAAAGCCAAGCACATAAACATTGAGATAACAGCCAATATAGAAAACTGATAAGGACATTGACTCATAGTTGTGCTCTTAATGAACAGATACAAAATTCCTCAATAATTGAAAAAAATCTAAGATCAGAGACTATGTAGTTGGTTTCACTCTAGGGATGCAAGGATGGTTCAACATCCAAGATTAAGATGATATAGCATATATGTAAAATCAGGGGGAGTCACATGTTCTCAGATGCAGAAGATGCTTTTGAAAAGATTTGACATCACTTCATAGAAGACCTAAAGAAGCTAGGTATAGACAGATTATACCTCAACATAATAGACTATCCATCACAAATGGGAAACAAAGTATTTCCTGTGAATATGAAATGAGTAACATCTCATTTCTTGTTCAGCACAGTACTCAAAGTTTTAGACAGTAACCTGGAAAGAAATAAAGGGATACAAACAGGAAAAGTCAAGTTATCCCTGCTTGTAGGTAGGATTCTATACTTGGACTCCAGAGGACTCCACCCAAGACTTCAAATTCAGCAGAGTAGCAAAAACTTAGGGATAAGCAACCAAGGTGGTGAGAGGTCAGTGCAGTAGAAGTTATCAAGCACTGGAGGAAGAAACTCAAGACACCCCTAGGAGACAAGGCCTCCTGTCACAATTTGGGAGAAGCTTATTTCAATGTCTGTTGACAACTGTGGCCTAGAGACTGAATGGGATCTAGATATCTAACATTCTACCTGAAAAGAAAAAAATACCCAAATTCATGGGGAAGGCTAGAAGTTTCCCCCAAAATAATCCAAAGCAACCATGAGCAGAAGAATACTAAAGGCATCGATACCCAATTTCAGATTGTACTACAGAGCCATAGCAACAAGACAGTGTGGTATTGGCACAGAACCAGTCATGTAGACAAGTGGAGTATGTAGAGCACCTTAATAAACCCACACTTCTGTAGCCATCAACCCTCCACAAAGGTACCAAGACATGCGTCAGAATGGCCTCTTCTAGTGACGTTAATGCCAAATACAAAGATTGACGCTAGACTCTTTCCCAAACTAAACCCAAGGTGGATCAGAGACCTTGATGTAAGACTTGAGATTTTCGAACTATAGGAACACACCAAGATAGGCACAGCCAGCGATTTCTCAAACAGGATGAAAGAATCAAAGATGGATTGAGGAGCTTCTGCACAGCCAGAGAGCGAGGAGAAAAGTTTTTGCAGGATAGAAAAGTCTTTGCTAGCTAGTCACCCCACAGAGGGTTCACATCTAGAATATGCAAACAAGCAGTCCAGTCAGTAAGTAGGCAAGTGATCTGAATGGACTTCAGAAGTAGTTCGAGTGTCTAATGTGGAAAAGAATGCTCAGCTTTGACGAGGAAAATGCAAGTCAAAGTTACATTGAGATTCCATCTTATCCCAGTCAGAATGGCTGTTGTCAAGAGAATGCTCGATGGGGAAGGGGGGACCCTTATATACCACTGGTGGGAATGTTAGCTAGCACAGCCTCTGGAAGACAGCTAGTTCTTCAAGCCGAGAGTAAATGTCTCATATCCAGCTATTCTGCCTCTGGGTATGTTCTTAAAGTAAATAAAGTTAGCATACAGGAGAGAGAGCTGTATACCCATGTTTACCACGTCACTATTCACAATAGCTATGTTGTAGAATTGGCCTAGGTGCTCACTGACAGATAAGAAAATGCATGTGTGCATACACAAAATGGGATAGCCGTAAGAAGTGTCATTTGCAGAAAAGTGACTAGAACTAGGTCATGATGCTGAGCGAGAGAGAGAGGAGAACACCTGGTACTTGTCTTTGGCTTATGTGGAAGAAACTGACCCAGTGAAGGAGGGGGGCCGATGGGGAAGAAGACCAGGAGGTAAGGAGAGGCAGGAGTAGGTGTGATTGGCACATGATATGCACGTCTATGGGGATGTCAGTGGAGAGATAGCCAGGGCTGGACACAACTCAGTGATGGCGCACTTGCCCAACACGTGTGTGGTCCTGGTTCCCATTCCCAGCACTGGGGGAAAGGCTCAGTTTCGAGAGGGGATGAGCAAGACTTCAGTACCAGAGAAGGGCAACTATGGCAGGGCTAGCCTGGGGAATGGGGTTGAAGGTGGTCACTGGGGAGGCCCAGCTCACACTCTTCTCACACTTGGGCCCAAGTGCCTACTTGGATTAGTGCCCAGGAGACCTGGAGGAGAAGTTACAAGCAAGTGTTCAGTTTCTCCTTCCGCATCAGCTTGGGGCTGGGAAATTGCTTCTCCCCTGCAGCCTTTCTACACCCACAGCTGTGACTCTGCAGTCAGTGCCTCGCCAACAGATGGGAAATGAGGGTGTTTCCTGCAGGTGGCTGTGGGAAGGACGCATGAGTATGTTCACCCCCCTGCACCTAGGCACCCACCCACCGGGAGTAAACAGCCTCAGGGCTGACACAGGAGGCCTCTGGCCATCTGCCCAGTGAGGGTGTTCCATGCGGATACAGAGAGGGATGCAGAGTCCCTCATGTGCCATGGCAGGCAGTGCCATGGTCCTGCATTTTGTAGAGGGAGAGGGATAGGACAATCTGACTGTAGCTGTCCTTTTGTCCCAAGGTGAGCTGGGACAGTGGCACACCCATGCTGTGGCTGCCTTCACCTGTCCAGGGTTGATGGTTGGCCTTGTTCTACTTCTGCATGGTCTGGGCGTTGCAGGCTGGGTGTGCAGGGGAAGGGTCAGTCTGTCCTGACCTTCCCGTCTGTCCAGTAATACTGCCCAAGGCTTCAGCAGCAACAAAAGTCACTTGGAGCAGTGACCCAGCCCATTTCTTGTGTTGTCAGACAGCACGTCTCTCCCTTTCCAGGGCTCGCTGAGGTCTCTTTCTCCTCTGCTGGCAACAGGTTGAATCCTGGTGACCAGGAAGCTCATCTCAGCTCCCAGGACACTCCGTTCTTGATCCCTATGGCATGTACGACAATGTAATGCATTGATCTGGCTCTCCAGGGTACTGACTGGGGGATAGCAGGGGCAGGCCCCAGGAACTGCAGAGACCCCCCCACCAATCCTTGAAGTCCAGAGCTGGCTTGTCCCCACCCTCTGTCAATACAGAGGTCAGCTACCTGAGGCCCTATGAAGGGTGTGGAAAGGAGGGGAAGAGTGGATGGGGAAATGGTGAAGGCTCAGAAGGCAACAACTTGTTCCCCACCCAGAAAAGAACAGATAAACAACAAAAAAAACCACACCCAAGCAGGATGAATTCGCTCTCTACCTAGGACCATAAATTTCACATTGTTCACAGGAAACATGGCTCCATAGAGAACCACACTGCTGTGAACACACCAAGAACTGTCCCAAGAAGTCCCACCACGATGTCAAGGATGCTGCCCGAGTTCTCCCCTGTAAGGGTGAATGCCAAGACTTGTCTCCATGGCAGTTTTTATAGTGAAAGACACCAAGGCCCTAAAGCACTATCCCAAGTAAAAGATCCCATGAAGCCACTGGCAAAACTTAGACAGCCTACGTTCATGTTAAAGACGTGCTCAGGACAGAACAGAATCCTTTCCTCATCTCCATTTAAGGCTCTTACCCCCCTGCTGTCCAGAGTTGGTTGGGCTGGATGTTAGAGCAGGATTAGAAGTAGCTGGTCTCCGGCAGGGAATCACAGTGGACTTTAGTGGAGCTAGCAGAGGGGGACAATAACGAGTTTCCTGTCTAGGGACAGATATGGGTTATTGGGGGGGGACACGGTCGACCACTCATGGAACTACGGATTGCATGTATGACCAATCCCATTTGGGATTGGTCGTCTGGGTACTGCAGTCTGATTTCTTCAGATCTACACCAATAGGCACAGAGCCATCACGATGTCCCTATCTGCTCTTCCTTTCCATGCCCTTCACGGGGCCTCAGGAGGTCGACCTCGTGAGCTGCCTCCATCCATCTTCTTGCCCCCCACCATTTGTTCAGCGGAAATCAAGACTTATGACAGGAAAGTCTGAGACTTTATTCCCCCAGTTCTTCTTTTAGGCTTCAGTTTTGGCAGGGACACAGGACATTCTCCTGTCCTTGCAGTTAGAGCTCTTGCTGGAGTCAGCCTAGGGGTGGCATTGCTCCCTGGGGTGCCAGCCCTCGAGTCTGCCACTCTGCAAGTTCCTCAGTCACTGCTTGTGTACCTGCACGTGGTCCATTCACTACGCCGTCATCAGTTAACCCCTGAATGAGGCAGGCGCTTCTCAGGACCCTGGACTGGTACTTTCACTCAGGTCAGGTGCATACCTCATGGGACCCCTAACAAAAGGGGATGTGGGCCTCTTGCTCAAGAGATAACATTGAGACACCAAGACAAGCAAAGGTCCCTTTGTGACTACACAGGTTTCATGTCCACGATGTGGCCTTGCACTCGAGGTGAGGGTCCCCCTACCAGCCCAAGGCCAGACAGTGTAGCAACATGTGCAGGGTGGCCCCAGGCTCCACCAAGACCTTGGTAGGACCCACCAGGTGTAGTTGGGATTCCTTACCCGAGACTACCAGAGCTTATGAATTGGCCTGAGAGCCAAGATCTCCCCAGTAATCGGCTCACCTCACTCAAGGTGGTTTGCAGGAAAAAAAAAAAAGCCATATGCTCCTTCTACAGCAGAAGGATTTCTCAGATTCACTGCCAGAGGCGACCTTGGTGGTAATGGCCAACACCATCCAGCTACAAGCTTTCTCTGCTTGCTCTAGGCCATGCTGAGCACTCGGTAGGCATTCCAGGGTTATCCTAGCTGGAAAGGGTAGCTCCATTATACCCGGCAGGAAAATCAAGGAGTGACGGGTAGTGATGCGCGTGGTTTTGTACACAGCAACCCAGTATAAAAATCCTTGCATAGCAGCTCTTTCAGTTTGAAAGAAGCATTTTCTATACCACGTACCAAGTCCCTATAGCCGAGAATTGTGTTATAGCAATTTTAAATACCTCCTGGGTCTGCAGGGAGGGGTCCCAGCTATGAAGTCTATAAGACACCCTGTGTTTGCATCATGGCCTGGTCTCTCCACTCAGCTCCCAACCAGCAACTCCACGGCAGAGCTTCAGCCTGCCCAGCAGTCTAGTGTACCTCCCACTCAGTTTCCTTCTCTTCAGGCCCACATCAAGACCCGAGGCTCTCGTGGCCTCCTCCAGCATTTCCCCCGACATGTTAAGCTCTCAACAGGTCAAATCCTGTCCTAGGATCCAGATCAAGATGATTGGTACTCCCACTTTGGTCCTGGAGAACAAGACTCGGAGACCAAGCATCTATCCAAGACCACAGAGCAAGAGGGTAGTTGAAGCCAGGTTCAGAATCTGGAGCCTGTGGTTCTCATTGCTGTAGTCAGAGTAGTTCTAACTTAACCTCAAACCACGATATGATGTCCAGGCAAGAATTCAGTGCTATGCCCGACTAGACCTAGTCCTCTAGGTCCTGGGAAGCTTAAGTTCTAGAATGATGGATGTGGTCGATCATGCAGAGTGGTAACTGGGGCTCTCATGTCAGCTTCTCCACTCCAGGTGCACAGGTGTGTCCAGACTTTGTCTGATGAGGCCTGTGCTGCTCAGGAGTCTGTCGAGTAGCCTTTGTCAGTGTGCTATCGTCTCATGACCTGCGAGTTCTGCAGAAGATGCCTGGCCCAGTCTTCACACTCTTCAGGGGCACAGAGGCAACTGAGTTTAATCCGTTTGCAAGTCTGGAACTGGTATAGGCTTTTGGTGTTCTCGTGTGGACTTTGTCACGAGTTTAATTTACTGACTTTTCCCCTGGTGTCCAGGACAGTTGGGCAGTTCAACCTTCAAGCATTTCCTGGTACATAATTGGGGAGCACTAACATAACAGGGGTTCATGGGCAACGGTCTCTTGCTCTTCCGTAATCCTTTGTGAATAGGAAGCCCACTTTTAGGTTTTTGTTAACTGACTTCCTTCAATGAGTCCATCCATGTTTCCCAGAGAGGGGATGCCTCTGAATGATGACCCCATGCTAAGCATGCATTCATGCCTGTTATCCAACTGTCCCCCTTTCCCTCCTCAAAGCTCTTTGTGCTCACTCCAAAATGGGAGGAAACCTTACACCAAATTTTTCCTGAACAACCAGTTTTGAATAGAACTTTCTCCCCGCTTCAGTCTCCCAGATTTTACAACCCAGCATCAAGCAGCATAGCCCCATCACCCTGGGAAGGGTCGGCAGAGCCAGCCAAGAGCAGCAGCCAGCCCCGGGCAGCTGGCATTCAGCTAGGAGAGGGGACTCGAGTCTTTGGGCTGTGCTTGTGGTCAGGACTCTAGGGACATCCCAGCAGCAGCCGAGATCCTTCATATCAGGCGTTTCTCTTCCTCACTCCCCCTGTGGTTGGCCTTGCCAGCCTAGAGACATTTGTTAGAAGGAAAAGGTCTCTGGTTTTGGCACAGGGGTGAGAGGATCTGTCAGTCCAATCTGGAGTCCAGTACACACCAGGGATCTGTCCCTTGTCCCCTCTGTGCCGTCCCATTATTGGAGGCCTGTGTACAAGGAACTCCACGGACCTCGTGGAGGAGGCTGAACCCCTTTCCCTAGGTGATGGGTTCTGCCCACTGGGGGGCTACATGGATCATTTCAGCTCCTAGGAGGACATCTTCCCTGGACACTCTTGTTCTTGGCTTGTGCGGGGGACAGGGACAGTGTCATCTAGGAATCAACACAGGCAGCATCAATGAAGACCCTGGACTCAGAACCCCGCTGGCCTAGGATCGAGTGGCGATTCCACCATCGCAGGCTTCCAAGGAGGCGGAAGCTCGAGCTCATCTCCTCCACTGTAAAATGGAGGTGCTGACACTGACCTGGGTCTCGGATTAGATGAGACCTGCTCAGTACCCAACATGCAGTCGTGGTCATCTTCACCTCGGGGGTAGGCTGCGTGGGTCTAGTGAGACCCGTCAGAATGGTCTTGTGCCCAAGCCATCTCAGGTTTCCAAAGCTCATTAGTCACTGTAGACTATGCTCTTAATTCCTCATGAACTTCAGAATCAAGTTTTAACTAGTGAAGATCTCTGGGTCCATTTGTGAGCTAGACACCCTGGTGGCCCGTCTTGCTTTTTATCATTACTTTAAATACCAGTTTGAATCTGAGGCCTGCAAGCACTTCTAATTCATCTCTGCAGAAGCGTCCTGAAGTACCCAAACATCTTTGCAGTTCCTAGACTCACGCAGGTGTGGCCAATGGCACCAGCTTGGTGAACATCCTCCCATGACCTTCTCCACTATTGCAAGGCAGGAGAAACACCCCTAGTTTGGCTTCGTCAGGAAAAATTTAACGTTTGGAAACTCCAAGCTCAGCAGCGGTTTTCTAGGGATAGTTGGTCACTAGAATCCATTTAGTATCTACCACTTTGTGCTCAGGCTGAGGTTTCAAAAAAATGGTGTGAAGATATAGAATCTAAACAGTAGCCTAGAGATCGAAGTCCAGTCTTGTTAGAAGGCAGTCAGTCTCCCAAGATCCTATATGAGTATGTGTCACCATCTATAAGGATGACCCTAGCCCAGGTCAGCCTCAGAAGGACTTCTCTGAGGAGCTAGAACAGTCTAGAGACCTGAAGGTAGGTCTCAGCAAGTCCCTCCCACAGGGCAAATGATGTGGGTTGAGAAACCTCGATCTACCCAACAGGATAGAAGTTGTATCTTAAGATTTAAGATAGAGAACAGATGTGAGGCCGTAGGACCATCAAGAGAAAGCGATTCCGACAATGTGGATTCCGTTTTGATAAGACTAAGGAATGCTCGGGTTTTACAGGGGGCTCCCGGGGACTGGGCCCAAGGAACCCAGCCTCCCCTACCTCCACTGTTTCAGGAGAGGCTCAGCAGGACTCGGATTTGAGTCAGACTGTGCTCAGACTGTCAACCTGGTGGGCTGAAAGTAAGGGCGTCCATTACTGGAGGCCTCCCTGGCCATCACTGGCACGCCTGGTCACTGACCAGGGGAGCCCATGTTAGTAGAGCTGGTTCCGAGTAGAGGTCAAACCCTTGAAGTGGGCCAAGTTAGGGCTTGGGAGTGGGGGCCGACACCCCATCCCCAGATCCAGCACGGCTCCAGCAGCCCGTGGGCAACACATTCCTGCGTGAGCTGCTGTTGGTTTCTAGCAACTTCATTGACCAACTCGGTGCTGGCCACTCCGAGATATTCTGTCCACACCCCATTTCTCTGGGCTCACAGCCTTTCTGTCCAGTCTCAACTGTGGCCACAAGGGCCTGCTTCCAGTTGTCTTTTGGAATGTTCCCTTCTCCACGAGGAGACTCAACCCCGCCTGCTCATTCCCAGTTCAGCGTCCATCCCCGGAGTTGTCTGGTCTCTCAAGTCAGAGCCCACACGTCCAGACCCTGAGTACACTCATCTCTCATGAAAATATCACCCATCAGGTAGGGCGGGCACAGCGATGCTACCATGACAGGTCGTCTTACAGGAGCCAAAGCTCAGGTTCTAACCAGTTGTTACTGGTCAAGTGTCCTAGGACGGTCACTGCAGAGCAGTAGTCGGGGGTCTCTACACAGCTGTGTGGTTCTGGATAGGTGGGGGAAAGACGACCAAGGCTTTGGATACTGCCAGACTCCATGTCTGGGACCAGCATGCAGTCCCATCAACTAGGGACTATGGATTGACATCTATTTTCTTCCAGGGCCCCGAGGAAGGTAGGTGACTGAGACAAGTGTCATAAGGCAAAGCAGCACATGATGGGTCAACTCAAGCCTTTGATATGCCATTCAGCCCTGGATGGCTTGTCCCTTAAGAACAGTGACTACTCAAGTTAGCTTATCAGAACCAGGAATCTCATTCCCTAGAGACTTGGCTAGGGTAGTAGGCCAGGAAGTAGAATATAGATCAAGAGTGTTGTGCCAGGCCGAGCTTGAGCTCACCTCAATCCCCAGCCTCCAATTCCTCATTCTAGCAGTTCCAATGCTCAGGCCCTCATGTTTGAGCTGCCGTAGGATCCGGAGACCTTCCATTAAGCCACTCCCACTGGGAGCAGCTGAGCCCATGACCTGCTCCCCAGGGCGGCTTTTTAACCACTTGGCTACATTCATCATGGGGGAGGCCCAAGACCCTGAAAGGGACATGCCTGCAGAGGTCTGAGAAAGGACAAGCTCAAGTCTGACTCGAGCAGGTCAAGTTCTTGGCAGCGGGAGGAAGAGGTCTGAGGACTAGAGGGAGAAAGGGAGCCATGTCCTTGGAAGGACCTCAGGAGGGGTCCATCTGAGCCCTGGGGCTTAGTGTTCCCAGTTGAAGTCCACAAATCCCTCGTGACCACAGTGAGCATGTTCTGTATCAGAGAAGACCCTTCAGTGTCCCAGCACAGGTCCATCCACCCCATTCCCCTTCACAACCATGACCCTGGTACCTCACACTGGGCGTCCACTCCAGCCTCAGGTTGTAGGGTGCCTTAGTCAGCCTTTTCATCATGGCGACTGAAACCCAAGGCAAGATGTTAGGATTTAGGGTGACTTGTGGCTTCAGAGGCCTCAGCCCATGCTTAGACGAGTCCCTTGCTTGGAGCCTCAGGTGACGCAGAACATGGCGGCAGGTGTGGAGAAGGAGAGGCCCTCACTGCAGAAGCAGAGGCCAGTCAGGGACAGCACAAAAGCACACCTTCAAAGGCCCACTTCCTCCAGCCACACAGCCTGCCTACGGTTACCACCCAGACAGTAATCCTCAAGTTATTCATTGGTTCAGTGGATTAGCCTACCGATTAGGTTACAGCTCTCATGGTCACTTGACCTCTGAACATCGATTTCCCCCCCCATGTGGTTTTTTGGGGGACAACACCTCATATCAAAAACCAATACAGATCCTTATCAACTTCCTTCATCTTTAGATATAGGAGACCAAGTCCTGATGTTCTCTTCTAGGTTCTTAGTGACACCTAAGAAATGCTATCAGATGCTGGCTCCGGAGCTAGAGTTACCCCTAGTTGTGTTTAGTAGCTAGTTAGCCAGTGACAACAGCCAGGCATCACACTGGTATGTGCCTCTAACTTGGCCCTCACTCAGCCCTGGCCTGGGGGACCTCTCTGGCTCATGGCATCCCGAGTCTCCCAATAAGCTGTCTGCCTTCATAGTCTCCATTTCCTCTTTGGAGTTTAGCCCTCTGTCTTTCAAGAAACAGGCACCTGCCCTTTTGTTAGCATGACTTCCAGTAATGCCAATGTTTGGCCTTTTTTTTACTCCCTGTTGACAGATTACAGTCAATTTAGCTCAGAAAGCTAGTGTCCCCATGAAGATGGCATTGGAAGCTCAAGGGACCTCCGGTTCTTCCCAGAGGCTGAGGCTATGGGCCTTGGGTTGGTGTCCCCGAGATTACCCCGAGAAACCCAGATGATCATTCCCCTTACATTTTCTGACAGGATCTCCCCAGTTCTGGGCCAAGCTCCGAGGTCTCCTTTCCCAAAGGCCCCATTGGGTCAAGCAGAGTAGGAGACTTGAATCAGCAATGGCGTTGGAGGTGCGTCAACCATGACAAAAATCCAGAAACAGACCACAGCATCCGTGGATGCCCACAGCCACCACATGGTTTACACTGCCCTTGAAATCCTTCACTAGAGCCTTCTGCGTTCAAGGCTATGTTCACAGACATCTGCACACAGCTAGTGACCCTCGGGGGGCAGGGAGAGGCGACGGGAGGCGACGGTCAGTTGCGTTCACCTCTGTACACCCCTTTTACTCCCTTAAGTCCAGGGAGACCTGCTCTGACCAACATGGCCATGCCACCAGGATACTTTTCCCTTGAGCCTTTGTTGGCTCTCCAGCAAGACGGACAGGTTGGCTCCACGGGGCACTGCTCAGAATCCTGCTCTACCTGGACACAGCCTTATGGGAAGGGCAGCCCGTGGACAGTTTCTTAGTCATTAGCACACTCCCCCTTTCAGTAAGGGCTTGGGATAGTTAACACCAAGAGAAGGGGCAGAACAGTGGCAGAGGTCCTCAACTGTCACCAAGCTTGGCCCTTAGAAGGGTCAGGCAGCCACAAGAACTAGGAAGTTTGACCCAATGCAACTAGAGCTCGACTTCCCTTTTTAGCGATGCCGTTTTTTCCCGGTTCCAGATTCAGCTCTAGGACATCAGGTTTTGCCAGGTCCATTTTCTCATTTTTGTGATTCTTGACCCATTTAAAGGGTTCTGCCCATTTTGCAGCATATTCCTCAACTCAAGCCTTGGGAGGGCCACGTGTTCCCATGGGCAGGGTTGTGCATCCTGGCCTGGTGGAGGTGGTGCACCAAGCTGGCACCTCACAGCAAGTACTTGAGGGCAAGACACTGCTGGTGACCTTATCACAAGCACTTGAACCAAGGGGTTCCAGACTGGATTCCCTTCTGCCTCTGGACACCAAGTATTGAGGGGGGCGACTCTGTAGCTATCTCATTTCTGCTTTATGTTGCATTCACCCTTTGGATTTGGTTATTCGAGTGCCTGGCGAGCTATGAGGCCAACAGCACCAGTAAAGGTTCAGTCTATCAGTGGCTTAGGTCTGCAAGCATGAGCTCCCAGCCTAACCCCTGCAGGCTCATCTTCAGGCACCACTCCCCAAACTGCCTTCAAGCCTAGAAACGGAAGAAGTTAGAAGGCAGAGGTCAGCGATCAGCTTTGTGTTGTCCTAGGAAGGTTCTAGAATGCCGAGGTAGTGTTTTAGCCAACCATCTCAACTCCCAGAAACACCTGAGCCAAAGGAAGATTTCTGCAGATGAAACCATTCAAGCATAGTTGGATGATGTGGGTGGCGGAGCATGAACTAATAGAGTCACATCTTTGCTGGGTTGTATAATAGTAGAAATACGGGATCAGCAATTAGTAAAAAACAAACCGAAAGAGTGTTAAGTAAATTGTTAGAGGAAGGAGGCTTCCCAGTAAAATCAAGAGCAGTCAGGGCATACGTTGATATAATACAAAAATATAGCCCATGGCTTTTTAAGGAGGAGTCGTTAGATATATCACAATGGAACCATCATGGTGAAGATTTAAAAAGAATAGAAAAGAACAACCCAGGGACTCTGCCAGTTGGCACATTGCCATTGTGGACGAACGTATCTGGTTTGCTTAGTCCAAAGCCTTCAGTTCAGACAAAGGTAGAGGAAGGAGAAGACATATTGATTCAAGTAAAAGAGAAGGTCTCTCAAGTTAGTCAGAAAGAGGAAAAGATTCAAGTACAAGAGAAGGTCTTTCAAGCTAGTGAGACAGAGGAAGGAAGTTTAGACCAGAAAAAGCCATCAGGGGAAAAGTTACAACAGGAGACTGCTAATAACACTTTTCTATCAGAGAGCAAAAGCGTCCAACCAACAGCACCACCTCTATAGGAGACTGCTACTAACAGCATTCTATCACCAGAGGGCATAAGTGTCCAATCAACAGCACCACCTCCATATGCTAGGAGACCCCCAACCCCTGCAGTTGATAGTTGGGATCCTGAGACAGGATCTCAAGTATGCCCTGTATTTGAGGTAGGAGGGCAGCGAATTCACCAGGGTTTAAATTTCAAGTCAGTGAAGGAGCTAAAAGAGGCTGTAACAACCTATGGTCCTCAAGCACCCTTCACTGTAAGCTTGGTCGAATCCATTACCAACTTAAACATAACACCAGCAGATTGGGCTAATGTTTGTAAAGCTGTGCTAACTGGAGGACAATACCTCTTATGGAAGGTTGCCAATGAGGAAGTTAAGGAGACGGCTAGGCGAAATGCAGCAGCTGGTTATCCTCAGAGAAATCTAGATATGTTGTTAGGAAAGGGACCTTATGAGGATCAGCAGCAACAACTTGCATATGATACTGGTGTATATTTACAAATTGCTGTAGATGCAGTTAAGGCATGGAAGACTTTACAAGGACATGGAGGTTTACAAGGTCAATTATCTAAGATAATACAAGGAGCTAATGAACCTTACGCTGAATTTGTAGATAGGCTTATTCAAACAGCTACCAGAGTTTTTGGGAATACAGAACAAGCAATGCCATTAATAAAACAACTGGCTTATGACCAAGCGAATCGTTGGTGCAGAGATATCATTAGACCATGGAAACAGGAAGATTTAAACATATATTAAATTATGTAGAGACATTAATGAACAAGAGCAAGTCATGGCAGCTTCAGTAAAACAGGCTTTAGATGCCAGAGACATTAATGAACAAGGGCAAATTGTGGCAGCTGCAGTAAAACAGGCTTTAGATGCCTGGCCAAGAACATGCTACAATTGTGAACAAACAGGACATTTTAAAAGGAATTGCCCCATAGGAGGAGGGTTTAACAAAACTAGGTATCAAAGGAGTAGAATACCGGGTATTTGCCCACGATGCCGTAGAGGGAGACATTGGGCTAATGAATGCCATTCTCAAACCACCATAGAGGGTACTCCATCATATTGGGCTAATGAATGCCGTTCTCAAACCACCATAGAAGGTACTCCATTATCAAAAAAACGAACAAGGACAAGGTGTTTATCCACAATATCGTGGACAAAGGCATCGGGCTCCGTTGACAAAAAATGGACAGGGGGCCCCAATGCTCCAGGGCCCCAAACCACAAATACACGGAGCACTGGAGGAAACCAGCAACCCCAGCAACCCCATCAGGGTAGTGCCTAGGACATCAGATCCCTCAGACAAACCAGAGGGAGCGCAGGGTTGGACATCTGCGCCTCCACCAGATCAGTACTAACTCCAGAGATGGGAGTTCAAATCATTCCCACAGGGGTGAAAGGACCTCTTCCCAAAGGAACAGTAGGCTTATTATTGGGATGCAGCTCTTCTACTCTAAAAGGACTTTTGATAAGTCCTGGGGTAATTGATCCCGATTATGAAGGTGAAATAAAAATTATAGCCAGTTCTCCAAAGGGTATATCAATAATTTCACCAGGACATAGAATAGCACAGTTACTAATAATACCAAGCCTACATGATAAATTTTCCAGTCATGCTGTAGAAAGAGGTTCCAAGGGATTAGGCTCCACAGGTGTAGATTGGGCTATGCTTTCTTTAAATTTAGATTCTCGCCCCATGCTAAAACTAAATATTCAAGGACATGAATTTAATGGGCTACTGGATACAGGTGCAGACCTTAGCATCATCTCTCATCAAGAATGGCCAAAACATTGGCCATTACAACAAGCCACTCAAACGCTTCGAGGCCTAGGAGTGGCGACTAATCCCGATAGAAGTGCAATGGTATTAGATTGGAAGGATCCTGAAGGATGTGAATGAACTATACAGCCATATGTATTGGATCATCTTTCTGTAAATTTATGGGGACGAGATGTCTTAGATCAATTAGGTTTGACATTAACAAATAATATCAAAATGCACCCACTATTATGGCTAGACAAGGTTTTAGGAAAGGAAAAAGATTAGAAAAACAAGAACAAGGTATAGCAGCACCAATACAAATAAATCAAGGAACAGACAGACATGGGTTGGATTTTCACAAAGGGCCACTGAGACAATAAAAATTACTTGGAAATCAGAAAGACCAGTATGGGTTCCTCAGTGACCCTTAACTAAAGAAAAGATACAAGTAGCCCATGATCTGGTCAAACAACAATTAGCGGAAGGACATATACAACCTTCTGTATCTCCCCATAATACTCCCATTTTTGTCACCAAAAAGAAATCTGGTAAATGGAGATTATTAATGGCTCTTAAATCTTGCAATAATGAAATAGTCATTATGGGACCTGCTCAATCGGGGATTCCTCAATTGTCTGCTTTGCCAAAAACTTGGTGTGTTTTAGTTATAGATATTAAAGATTGTTTTTTTTTTCAATTCCAATTCATCCTGAGGATAGTCCACATTTTGCATTTACTATCCCTGCAGTAAATCATGAAGGTCCTGATCAGAGATGTGAATGGAAAGTATTCACTCAAGGGATGGCTAACAGCCCAATTATGTGTCAAATTTATGTTAACAAAGTAATCCACCCACTTAGAAATCAAAATCCTGAGCTACAAATATTTCACTATATAGATGATATATTATTAGCACACAAAGCTAAAAACACATTGCTAGAATGTTATGCCACACTTACAAACTTATTAAAACATTATAATCTAGAGATATAAATAGATAAAGTACAATTAAATTTTCCAATTAATTATTTAGGAGTTCTATTATCCTCAACCATGGTCCGTCCACCAAAAATTCAAATACGAGTAGATCAACTCAAATCACTTAACGACTTTCAAAAGTTATTAAGAGACATAAATTGGATAAGGCCTTATCTAGGTATTCCAACAGGAGAATTGGGACCTTTATTTGATATCCTAAAAGGTCCATCAGATCCAAATTCACCCCGAATGTTAACGCCTGAAGCAAGAAAGGCATTAAAAATCATTGAAACATATATGGAAAATATGCATTTGGATAGAATTGATATAAGTTTGCCTTTATTACTTATTATACTACCAACAAAAAATATTCCTACAGGAGTATTTTGGCAAGAAGGTCCATTATTATGGATACATTTATCTTATTCTCCTAACACTATTCTTACTAGGTATCCTGAGGCTGTAGGACAATTAATACTCAAAGGAATAAAAACAGCAAAGGCAGTGTTTGGAATTTCTCCCAATAAAATTATTACTCCATATACTGCTGCGCCCCTCCCCTGACTCAGACAATGGCAAGGCCCTACTGAGGTGGATGGTGCAAGGCGTCCATCCTCTGGAGGAGCGCAGTATGTTTCTGGGAATGGGCTGATTTGTTTTTGTATTTCTTTAATAAGTATAGTTTTGATTTCTCATATGACCATTAAGTATGAAGGAAAAATCATGACTTTCCCAATTAATGCAACTACTTCTAAAGCATAGATCTGTTTGCTCTAAATGCAATGATTCAGCTGTGGAGTGTAAATTGTTAATGTCTAAAGAAAAACTCCCTGTATTCCTGTCAAGGAAGTTTTTGAGAAATTAAAATCTAGAGAAGAAAAATTAATGTTAAGAAGATAGATTAGTGCTTAGTACTGGGCAACTTGTTCTTGTTCCTGTGCACAATGGTTTGTGCTCTTACTTCTGTTTGATTAAAATTAATAACAAATCAACTACTTGCCGTAACCATGGCACCGGTTCCAGTCAGTAAGTCAAGAAAGAATAGTCAAGGTATAGGCCAATAGTTTGGGACATTTGTAACTATTATTAAAAGTTAACTAAGCAGAAACTGCTCAAAGCAAAACGCGAACTGAAAGTACAAATGCTTGCTTATGCATAAGCCAAGATACATTATTCTATTCTAATTGTAGCTACGTAATATTTTGTTTTGTTTGAATAATGATTCCCGTTTTGTAACCACAAAGTACTGTAAGCCTGCCAAAATGAAAAGTATATACGATCAACTTCACAAGTAAAGATTGGGATCAACACCTTCACTTTGGTGTCTGTGTTGTTTCTCCACCCCCTCTTTTGCTGACTCCTCACCATCCGTTCATCTCCTGAGACCCCCTGTTGGAGCTGGTCTCCGACAATCCACTATGAATCAAATTGATGAATTAGCTAATGAGTTAAATACTTGGGCAATAATCATGTGCAAATCTAATGTTTCATTTGATAACCACTTACCATCTAATCCTTTATTAGATTTTTGGTCATTGTATCCTGTAATTTTTCCAAAAATGACAAGAAAAACACCTATCATGAATGCTCCAAATATATTCACTGATGGGTCAAATAATGGTACAGCAGCAATAGTTACACCTGATCAAACTTTTACATTTTTAGTACCCAAACAATCAGCTCAAAAGGTAGAGCTTAATGCAGTATTACAAACTTTTGTGATGTTTAAAGATTCTGTATTTAATTTATTTTCTGATAGTCAGTATATAGTTAATGCTATAATACCCCTTGAAGATTCTGGTAGGATTTCCTCTTCTACTGTTTTCTCTTTGCTTTCCACTATACAAAGTTTAATCTGAAACAGAAAAGATCCATTCTTTATAGGACATATCAGGGCACATACAGGATTGCCTGGAGCCCTTAGTTTGGGCAATGATTTAGCAGATAAAACTACACATGACATACATATTTTCTCTACACTAGAAGAAGCTATAAATTTTCATAAAAGGTTCCATGTCAATGCTAATACTTTACAAAAGCGTTTTAAAATAACTAAGGAACAAGCTAGACAAATAATAAAACAATGTCAAAATTGTGTGACCTTTTTACCACAAGTTAATCTTGGAGTCAAAACTAGAGGACTGATACCTAACCATATTTGGCAGATGGATGTCACACACTTGCCAGAATTTGGAAAATTAAAATATTTGCATGTTACAGTTGATACTTCTTCTGGATTTGTGATGGGCTCCCTTCATGGGGGAGAAAAAACTAAAGATGTTATAGCTCATTGCTTACAAAATTTTGCCACTGTGGGCATTCCAAAACAGTTAAAAACAGATAATGCCCCTGGTTATACGTCTACTTCTTTTAAACAATTTTGCTCATCATTTGGCATTACTCATATAACAGGAATCCCATACAATCCACAGGGACAAGGCATAGTTGAAAGAGCTCATCAAACTATTAAAATGTACTTATTAAAGAAAAAAGACGGAATTGGGAAGGGGTATATATTCCCCAAAGATAAACTTAAAATAACCCTTTTTACTCTAAACTTTTTAAATTTGGATTCATCAGGACTTAGTGGTGCGGAAAGGCATATGTGTCCAAAAAAATGTACATAAGCCCAAGGTACTTTGGAAAGATATTCTAACAGGACAATGGAAAGGCCCTGACCCAGTAATTGTCTGGAGTCAGGGGTCTGTTTGTGTGTTTCCACAGGAAGAACAGCAGCCGATTTGGATTCCAGAGAGATTAATCAAGGTCCTGACCCAGTGATTGTCTGGAGTCGGGGGCCTGTTTGTGTGTTTCCACAGGGAGAACAGCAGCTGATTTGGATTCCAGAGAGATTAACTAAAGCGATTTCTACACCAAAAAGATGATTTAACTCAAATCCATAACAGCTGATATCCAAAACTCCAATTTGGCTATTCTTACATCTGCGACAGAACCAGGATGCTTTTTTCAATCTGTTTTATTATTGCCCTTTCCCATATCATGAAGTTCTATTTTGTTTTTTGAGCTCATAGAGACCTAGGTTAATGTTTTGCTGATCAGTTCTATTTTTTTTTTTGACTATACAGTTTTTAAACATTGCAATGGAGATTTCACCTGTAAAAAGTTATAAGGCCTTTACTATTATGTTATGTGTTGTATTTATTATGTGTGCACACTTGTGTTTTGTGTTATATGTTTGAATGTATGTATGTCCATATATCATATGATGAGCGCTCATGAAAAAAATGGATCCAAATATCTTTTTATTCACGTGATTTAAATGGTTTAATTTAAATTGGGTAAATAACTGTTAAGAATTGTTTTAATATGTAAACAAAAAAGGAGGTTAACAGATCTGTTTGTTTACTTTCACCTATCCTTTTCATTATATTTAATAATTCTCTTCAATATAATGTAAGTTGTTAAGAAAATTGTTTTCTTTTAGTGCCTCTGGAATGTTACATAATTTTTTCTTTAGCCGTTATTGCCAGAATTCCTATCTTCATCCCAGTGCTGGTGAAGACAATGTAAATTGTTAAGAAAATTGTTTTCTTTTAGTGCCTTCTGAAATGTTACATATTTTTTTCTTTAGCCATTATTGCCAGAATTCCTATCTTCATCCCTGTCCCAGTGAAGACAAAGATAAAACTAATCTACAGTTTCTGCAACAGCCATCACTGAACCACTTACAGAACTTGCCTAAACTATGTGTCACTTGTATGCATTGTGAACTCACTTGTATGTATTGTGAACTATCTGTTGATGCAGCGACTTGTGGTAATGTTGGGGTATTTTTGCTGATGGTGTCATCAGTGGTACAATTTTCCCAAAAGGAGCTGTCAATTGGCTTGGTATATCTTCCTCCCTTCTGCTTGTCATAATCGTTCAGCTACAGAGGTGAGGCAAAGAACCTTAACCCCCCGCTGGTACCTCTCCACAGGTGTGGCTGTATACTGGACTGGTAGTCAATGACGGGTAAGATCCAATTACAATGGTACCAACCTAAGACAGGAGGCTGACGCCCTGAGGTCAGCTCATCTGAAGACGGGTAAGGACCATATGTAGTATTGGACAACCTAAGGCAGGCACGGTCCCTAAGCCACATGCTTGTTGTTTAAACAGAGAGGGGGAGATGTTGAGAGCCACAGCCAAAGGGGCCCCAGCAAACTTCCAGCTGCCAGCAAACTTCCAGCTGCCGGCTGATGATTGGCTCACAGTGGCCCCAGCAACATCTAGCTGATTGGCTCCTCTGCGGTGATGTTCATTGGGCTGTTTCCCTGCCCTTCAGACTATGGAACTGCTCATTGGGGGACTTCTTTGGCTCCGCCCACGTGACCCAGCCAATCAGCCTCAAGAGCAGGAAGATTGTGGGAGGTGGGGAGGTTGGTGTGGGTGAGAGGCTTGTGGAAGCCAGTGGTGGCAGATGGGTTCTGAGGGTTTTTCCCTGAGGAGCTGTTTTGTTTGGCGTTTGTAGTTCTAAAAATAAAGTTAGTTTCTTTTGACAAGTGGCTCCTGAATTGTGCCCAGCCAGACTTCGGCACCCAGGAAGACATTCAGGCCCACAAGAACCAACTCGCTCTGTTCAATATTTGGTCAGCGATTTGGATAGAGACACAGGTCTGATCAATAATGGTGCAGTTACTCAGACACATAACGACAGTTGTTTCGTTCCAGTCTACTAATCTTTTACTCCCCACAACCAAGATTAATTTAAGGTTCAATCAAAACACAAGTCTAAGAAGATCTCAGCAGAAGACACTTAAAATTTCAACTCGCAACGGGATACCATTAATGTCAGGAAGGCCGATGCAAACACTGACTGCCTAGACAGTCAGGGCCTCAAAACAATAAGCCAGAGGAAGAATAAGCATGCTAGGCCAGGGGACCCTTCATCTGCCCACTACCAGAACCCCGCCACTGTTGGATCAGGACGTTTCCTCAGTCTGTGCAGTCACCAGCAGGCATTGGAAGCCTATTGTCCACAGGAGCAGCACAACTTTGAAACCTGAGTTGGGGGTCCCCTTCCCCTTTTTTCCTCCCTAGCAGCTTTGTGAACTTTGTAGAGCAGGCATTACTACCTCCCGCCTCCTGGTGTCAAGACAGAGCAGCCTGTTGTCCGTACTTGGTGCCAGGGGTGCATTGAGCCAGCACTTGAGACTACAATCGGGTGCCCAGCAGTGGAGGCCACCAGCTTGCAGCTCCCCAGAATGTCCTTTCCACCTTGTGTCCAGGCTGCAGTCAGTGGTCAGGGCTTAAGTCATACCTTTGCACCTGACCGAGAACAGTTTCTAAGGAGCATGTGATCCTAGAACGGAAGGAAGCCATGTTCAGTTTAAGGTACCATGGCCACTCTTGGTCATTAGGGTCACCACTCTCACATGGAGACTGTATACAAGGCCACCAAGTCTACCCAAGACCAGAGACTGTGCCTTGTTAGTGGTTAGGTGGTCACATGTTGCCAAGATCAAGTATTTGTCTAGTGTCATCAGACTCAGGTGGCATGGTGGCAGGGTGTGCTTTCCCAGTCATTGTAGCCTTTTTAAGGCAGGAAACAAAAGGTAGAGACACTTTGATTTCTTACCAAAAGGGGCAGTAGGACTCCGGCGTAGGTCAACAGTCATGATTTAGGACTACAGGGTCAGAGTTCTGATGAGGTATGAGACTGGAGGTCGTGTATGCCCTTAACCTATTCAGAGAATGCCCCCATTTGACAGAGTCAAGAATGGCCAGGAAACTGGTTCAAGGTCATGTAGAGGGAAGACGAATACCCAGGCTCAGTTCCTAGCAAACATTAGTAGCATCATCTCATTGCTATGGAGACGAGCATGTGGTACTGGGACCGGTGCTCCAGGGCTAGAGAGACCAGCACTACCAAGTGCTGAGCATCTGTCTGTGCCAGTGACCTGTCATCCCCGGAAAGCTGTTCCCAGCCCAAGCAGGGGTCCTGGGCGAAGTCTGATTAGATTGACATCTTGTTTTCTGGTCTTCACCAGCTCTCTGGAGGCTTCCCATCCCCGGCCCCTGTTGCGTTATCAGATTTGGGTGGGTGGGTTGATATTAAGGGCTCTGATAAAGCTCCGTAAGTGGCAACAAGCTGTAAGCATTCCCACTGGTGCCATTTGATTAGCCGGCTGGGAAAATGCCTGAAGGTGGTCCTGGCTCATCACTGAGTGACAGGCAAGGGTGCTACAGAGAGCTGTTGAAAAGCAAGCAGAGACACCCCCCCAGTCCCCAAGTAGAGTTATATACAGCACCTGGCAACAGGCCTCTGCAGCATCTCATGTGCCATCTGCCCGGGTGGCTGTGGGCATGGGGTCTGATAGACACATACAGCAGTGATGCACTGGTAATGCAGATAAGTTAATCACCTTTGAGCGCAAGCAGGGATAAAGCCCTTGTGAAAATCCTGTCCCACATTCCAGAGCCACAGTTTTAACACTCTGGCTGTAACCATCCGAGTAGCTTCCCTGTTAGTAGGTTGCTGTTTCTAAGTGCACATCTGTTAAGGGCTAGGGTGCAGAGAGGATGCCCGGGAAGAATGAGGATTAGCTGCTCATTGGGCATGAGCCCAGGATGCTAAGGCCTGGGCCTTAAAGGCTCAAAGAAGGATTTGGTAAGGCCAGCCACTGAAGTTCAAGTTCAGGCAGTCACCACAAGTTCAAGCATGTTCAAGGTAAAAGTGCATCAATACCAAGATTCTGGTTTCTTTGCCTCCTTGGCAAGTCCAACTTATACAGACATCTTGCAAGGAACACTGCTTAGAGACATTTATGCCCGATTTAGAACTTAATTCAAGGACATTGACAGGACAAAGACTGTATCAAGATAATTTACACTTGCCCATAGGGCATGATTGGGTTCAAGGGCTCCTGGTGCCTTGGTTTCAAATCCCCTGGACAATTTCCTGGTTATGTTCCATCTTTGGCTCCAATAACTATGGTACTACCCAGTAGAGCATGTGTTTCCTTTTCAGAAAACTCTTTGGCAACACCAATATGGAACCTTCTTGAAGCCAGCCCAAGTCCCTTCTGGAGATCCATGCCATAGAGGTGCCAGTTCCTGAGGGTATGTGTACAACAAGATTTAGGGGCCAAAAGTCCGAGCAAAAGCAAATCGACCTTGGTTTGGTAGTAGGTGAGTTAAGGGCCATTGCACCCTAGTCAGTTGAGCTACTGCAGGTCAGCTTAGTTTCCTTTATTAGGAAAGCCTCCCAACTATATTTTCTACAAGACGACAAATCACAGGTGTGACATAACATTCTGACAGTGATCCAGAAGGAGCAGGGATAGCTATGTTTAGGACAGACAAGTCTAATTGCAAAGGAAAGCTTGTGTGTAGTGAATAATGGAATGATGGGGACAGTCCTCCTTAACCCTTCACCTCTCTGTGTCCCCTAGTGAAAACATCGAGGGGCCAGGCAGAAGCTGAAGGAAGAGACACATAGTTTGAAACATGGACACCCTTCTATTAGCTGTTGGCAGGCCCACAAGAGAGCCCACGAGGACAGTCGAGTGGAACAGTCAACTTCATCTGGAGAAGACTTGCAGTTCGTTCTGCATAGTGCACATTCAAGTTCACCTGGGACAATCACCAAGGTAGACCACATCTTGGTCCATAGGATGGCCAGGCCCAGAGAAGGCAGCAGATGCCTTCTTGATGGCATTCATATGGGACATGAACATTGCTACCCCTAACCCAAGCATAGACCCAGGATTTGTGTCTGCACAAAGCATCTGTTAGGACTTTAGGTATGATGCTCCCCACATTGGGGCACAAGTCAGGGTTCTCAGGATGAATGCCACATCTAGTCATTGCTCTTGAGGAACATGACCAGGTACATTGCCTGGTGCAAGGAAGGACCCCTGCTCCTGAGCTTTCACTGTAGACACTTACAGGGATGACAGTGTCTAAGTATCTTCCCAACCAGTCCTCAGGAGATACTAGGTACAAGTCCCCTACCTACTCACGACCCCTGGAGCTGAAACTGCCTGGATCCCACAGGCCAACCAAGCCATGTCTTAAACTACATGACCTCACCCTCCAGACTCAGCCAGCCATGGCCCAATCCGCTTGTCAATAGACCTGAGACCCTGGCACAGAGGAAGGTGCTGAACCAAGTTCAACGTGTGTGAATAAAACACAAGGCATCTCAAGGATAGAGGTTGAAAGCTCATTTTCCCTTAGAACAAGCTCAAGGGATTCAAGTCCTGGGGATTTAGGAAGCCAGGCCTGTGTCAAGCTGCTTCACTGGGGTCCAGTTTCCCCGGGACCCTCCACACATTCCCTTCTACTTGCAATTCTGTGCTTAGATCCGTCCATAATGGAGCCCATTAGCACACTTCTCATGTGCCACTTAGGAGTGCCACCATTTCAGTTCAGTTCCTTAGAGGGTGCACGTCACTCAGGATGCAGCCCGTGTTTCGATATGTTCTTCAGCTACATTGACTTGACTGTGTGGAAGAGTGAACATGCCCTCATGCACCCACCCCTAGAATGTGCAGGTCTTCAGTCCACTTCAATCTAAAGCAGATCTGTTTGATGTCAGCAGTGGATAGTCAGGGGACCTGGGCCAAGTTGGCAGATGGGGAAGCACACAGCAGGTTCAGGCCAACTCCGACACTTGAGATCATCTCAGTCTAGACCCCAAGAAAACACATTGGGTTAGCATTAGCCCTCCCACGAGTCCATTCTAGGGCCAGGCACGTTCATATAATCGCCTTCCTACCAGCTTGCCATTGCACAGGTGAGGCTAGGTCTAGGGTCATGGAGTTACAGTGAAGACCAGTCTGACCCAGAATGGTGACCACAGTGGGCTACTATGGGAGTCCTCCAAACAGAGGACTTTTGTGCCTTTGCCTTTCTGTAGCACGATTCCAGAGTTCCCTCCTGAGGGAGGCCAGAGGCACCGACAGTGTTCTCACATCCAAGTTTAAATCCCAGACACTCAGAACCTGTGCTTTGGGAACCCACTTCCATCACAGAACTCATGGTGGAAAGAGGCTTTAAGAATGCAGTCAATGTGGAATTGTGGCAGCAGGAAGTCCCTTCTGAGGGCACATGAGGTAGCCAAGAAGCCGACATGCACTTTCCTAACTGTCAGCATCTCAGGGAATGTAACAAAGCCTGGTGTCCAACTCCAGGTCAATTTCAGCTCCACCCACAAGACTGGCTTTGCTATGAGGTGCTTTGAATACTGGTCGCTTCAACAAGAAGTAGGGGCACAAGTCAAGATCTTTATTCATCTTTTGAGCAAAAAGGAATTGATGCCCTGTGAATTCAAGTGTTTAGCCAACCTGTACCCAAAAGATTGGGTAAGCTTTGAGACTTGTCACTGACACATTGCGAGTCATATTCAGTGCATAGGTGTATCTCGTCTTCCCTTCCATGTTTGGTCTCCCAAGCTAATGGGGACCTTGCGGTGGACTGTGTATAACACAAGGACTTGTAGGTCACAGAGCACATCCGACTAGATGGATTGTCCCATTGTCCATAAAAACTGAAGTTCTAGGCAGCCATAGTGGGTGGCCTCTGTAGGCCCTCAGCTTCTAGAGGAGCTGTCGAGATCAAGTCCCAGAGTCATGCTGGGACAATTCTCACTTGCATAAGTGAGTCCTTCCTGGGCAGTGTTAGTGGCTGCAGGCTCACCCATAAGGGAAGTTGGGGATGGGGTCAAGGGAGCACATTCAAGCCAGCATTGGGTTTATTGTTTGATTTTGACATTTTCTACGTTGGAGGAGCTGACCATTGGGTATATGGGCAGGTACCAGGTACAGGACTCTGCCTACATGGCCAGCGCTAGAAGCCAAGGAGTGTCCGCTGGCTTCTGCCCGTGTTCACACCTGGCCTGGAGCAGCAGTCTGGGCCCTGCATGTGTGGTTTATGGAAACTCGAGTTTCCTAGTACCTGTTGGACAGTCCTGGCAGCACAGTTGGCCCTCCCACTGTCTCAGGTGTTTGAGCCATGCTTCAAGTAGTTGTGTGTCTACTGTCCAGCCCCCTCCTGGTCTGCTCTCAGCCCTTACCTGCCTGGGCCAGGAAGGGCTTGGGTTTAAGGTCCCAGCAACAGAGCTTGGTGAAAGACGTAACTTACTGCCGCCCTCCCTCCCCTAGATTTGTCCGATCACCTGGAGGCCAGAAGGACAGGCTGAGAGTGGGACAGCAGTCATTCCAGATTTGACGTTTCAAGGACAAGCAGGTGACTAGACTTTTTTGCTCCAGGTTTAAGACTTGGGGCATGTAGATGTGCTCCGCCTGCCATCATGGTAGGCTATGAAGTCTCCAGGTTTAGAGGTCTCCCTTCAGAGCCTCATTCAACTTTTGTAAGCCCTCAGTGAGTGGCTCCCCTTACAAGGGCACCACCTATTTCCCAGCGAACATCTTTATTTCCCTTTAGGTAGCTTTTTATTGGGTACAAAGCTAAAGCAAGAAGTTATAGCCCAAGTCACAAGTGCTCTTTGAGAACGACCTTCAGCACTTACAGTCCAGACCCCAGGAAGAGTTGGGGGCATCAGTTTACTTCCTTTACAAGCGCAAACTGATGGTATTTCATGGAAAGATCCTCAGACTTCCAAAGTAAAATCTCAGGCCAACTTAAGACTCAGACATTGAAACGATTCTCAGGTCTTCCAATCTAGCTAGCACCTACTCAGTAGGTGTCAATGGCCAACGCAGGATTCGGTGGATTGAGTGGTTTAAGTCCCTAGTCCCTGCAGAACCCCGTCTAGTTACAGGTAGCCATGTGTACAAGATCGTTAGGCAACAGAATAACCTGAATCTTCAAGTTAGACGGTCAGCCCAGAGTCACCCGATAGGAGCCTCCAATTCTCACTTGCATCTACCCAGTGTCCTCCCCCCCACTCGTCTTTTGCTTCAACAAGCCTTAGAGTGTGAGCAGCACTTGCATTAGTACCTTTGACTATTGGAAGTCGGGGCTACAGGAGAGGTTTGTGGTAACCCGAGATGGACCCAATGCCCTCTAACACAAGTTGTCACTCAGGTGACAATGGTGACGTTTAAGCAGTGTTGAGGCACGATTGCCCACCCCTTTAAGTTTATACCAGTAACTTAGAAGTCAACCTCTTGCTAGTGTACTTCTCCCCCCCCCAAAAGACTCACAGCCCTGTGGACAGTGCCACCCACTCCAGCTCAGAGTCCCTCTATTCCAACCTCTAAGGAAAGTGGAGGCTCAGGAACATTTGCAGACGCCCATTTGCTGGCCTGTATCCCAGATGGGGAGGTTGAGAAATGCCTCTCCAGGAGCACCAAGGCCCTGGTCAGAAGGAAGAGGCTATCCTTGTTCTGGGGATGGCCAGAGACGCCACCTAAGGAGGTTCTGTACTGCCACCTTGGAGAACCAGGGCAAGGATGTAGGTCTTCCAGGTGCAGAGACTGTCACGCACAGTATACCTTAGTGAGGTGGAGAACATGGGTGTACCTGGTGCTCGAGGGAAGCCCATGTTGGGGCTCATGTGCTCATTTCCCCTTCTTCCCTCAAAGGAAGCAACTGCCAACAATGGGTGTCAGGGCATCCAGAGACTCTAGTCCTTGGGGGAAGGGTAGCCAAAGACAGTCACATGTACACAATTGTTAGACTGGTAACTGACACTAGCCTAGCTGTTCAGTTGATGGGGAGAGATCAGTTCCCCCTAGAGAAAAATTCCAAGCCCAAGTCACCCAGTGTTCACTTGGGTGGACCTTGTCCACCTCCATTCTTTAGGATGGTGGAGGGTCAACCCAAGCCACACATGGCCCTCAGGGTATGCTTTTAGGAGCCACCATGTCAGTCCACTAAGCAGGGCCTTTGTGTTTTATGAACAAAAATAAGATGGCAATAACCTTACAATTTTCCAAGTTCCTTAGTTCAAATGCTCCAGGGCTATCTCCCCCTCTCTCCTGGGGGTAAGATGGAGGTGAGCTTTTTGGTTAGGAAACTGTTCCATTTCCTCTGAAGCTGATTTTAGGAGAAGAGACTCCAACTCGCCCAGAGTCCAAGATGGGTTGATGGGTCAGGGAAGGCCCCCATTTATTGGCCCATCTGTTGTGCAGGCCA
This sequence comes from Ictidomys tridecemlineatus, assembly GCF_052094955.1. Lineage (NCBI taxonomy): Eukaryota > Metazoa > Chordata > Mammalia > Rodentia > Sciuridae > Ictidomys > Ictidomys tridecemlineatus. Next base: position 84,177,310 of record NC_135478.1, on the reverse strand, counting down.
TCTGTCCCCATTAACTCGCGAGGGTTTATGGTTTTTAATCTCTTCCACATACGTGGTATATTCCACTCCATGGTTTTTGTAGCCCACATACTTTCATGTTCTGTTTTCCCGAGTTATGACCCAGGACACGTACATACTGCAGTACTCCCTCTTGCTCCCCCTAACAAGCAAACAAGCTTTTCCCTCCAAACACCAAGTGGTGCCAGGATCCAAATCCAGCATCAACCCAGTGACAGTTGCTGGAGCCAAGTGAAATCTGACCCGAGGTCTGCACACCTACCCCTAGAAGGGATCTCAGGGAAACTAAGGCCCACCACACACATTTCAGAAGGAAGCCAGCAGGATGGCTCTTCAACCCCAATGCTATCTCATCTGAAGTACCAACTAGGAGCCTTTTTTGGGTCTGATTGGCAGTTCTTGGGGAGATGCTACAGCCAGACCCATCTTCCCCAGACCTCTATTTCACTACCTTGAGTTTCTAGCTAGTGTTTTTAAGATTCGTTTTTAAGAATCAAGGTTTATTCTTTAGGAGCATCTTGTGAACTTCTGAGGGGAAGCATATGTTAAGGTTTGACAGCGGGATGTCTTGCAGATCAAGGGCTTCTACCCAAGACTGCAGGTCAGAACCTGAGCCCATGACTCCCGAGTTTTGCCCGCTCTATACGCCGGCTTCAGTTTCCTTCATAGGTCATGCCACCACCCAATGTTTCAGTTGGGTCTTGAAAACTTTCTGCAAGCAAGGGCATTCTCTGCCACATCTTCAGCTCCTAGGAATCTGGTGCACAGGCATTTGCTGTTGAATGGTTTACTCAGGTGTTTCCAGGCATCAAGAAGTTTGAGATGCATTTGTGTTTTCCAGAACTTAAGCCTTCAAGATGTGAAGTCTTAGGAAGTTGGGGGGAGGTGGTTAGATGCCAGCCACCATTTGATCATTTTCCACCCCAGTCTTTGTAGTCCCAGATTGAGATGCAAACCAGGACCCAAGCACATCTGAAACATTGTGGTTGATGTAGGTGCCCGAGCAGCAGTATCTAAAGGACCGGTCACTACCCCTGGCAGCACCTTGCAAGTCAATGCCCTTCGATGTCTCAGAAATGTCTCCATCCACTCAAAGTCACTACCCATTGTGATATGGCAGCCAGAGAACAGTACCCCCAAGGGCTGAATGACCTACGTAAGCTGAATGACCTAAGAGAAGGTTGAGGGCGAGGAGGAAGACTCCACAGAACTAAAGCCATTCACCCTCAAGGTGAAGAGGTTGACCCAGCTCAGATGCTCACCTGGCAGCCAATCACTGACAGAGGCTCATTCCTTTTCCTGTCACTTAACATCTTGGAAACTTATAAGAGCCATTGGGAACAAGGCCCAGACCTGAGCATGAATCCAACATTCAGACCAGGTCTTAGGAGAACCTAGTTGCAAATAAGGACCCAGGAAGATACTGACCTCAGATCAACTAGTACCACTTATAACTTCCCAAAACATTGATGCGAACGCCTAGGGCAACTTTCCCCTCTAACCTCTTATCCACCCCAAACTTCAGGGCATGCACTTCAGCCTAGACCCTTTTTACCCCCGGGCACTGGTGTGCAGTTCTCAGGGAGGGACCTTGCACCTGAGTTTGCCAAGCAGAGCTATTGTTCTAGCAAGTGCCACATGGGTAATTGAGGACTGAAGCTTACTACAAACCATCCTCAGAGGACCCGAAGTTGCTACTTATGTAGGACTGTGTTGAAATATCCAGCATCTGCAGGAGCTCATGGAGCGCTATGATGGATCAGTAATGTCTGCCACAGATTCTAGGACTGCCCCCAGCCCCTACACCTTGAAGGTCAGAGTGGGCACGGCCCAAGTATCAGACACTGATCCCAGGAAGGGAAGTTTGGGGCAGGAAGGAGAGCTTCCCAGGAAGTGAAGCAAAGTCCTCGGCTGATGAGTTACCATTGCATGCTTTATGGTACAAAATGTCATTTTCACATCCATCATGTAATCATTAGGCTAAAAATGTTTCTTCAACCAACTTTCACCTTGGTGCTTGGCCTCACTGGAGGGAGGGAGGGAGGGAGGGAGGGAGGGATACAGTCTAGCCCAAGTCACCGTCTGACCCATAGGGGGCAGCACCCACCGGATGTAGGGCTTTCCCTACAAGGGACTGAAGGGACTCCTCACTCAAACTCCATTGTCCACTTAATGCCAAAGCCACATCCACAGGGGGACAAGCTCCGAGCATGGAATCCGCTGGTGCCTGCAGCACGAGCTGCAGCATACTGGAATTAGAGCCTGAAGCGTGGCTTCTGCACCTGCACTGGAAAATGCTGAGACCTAGAACAAAGACAGTCAGTCCCCTAGGCAGTGGGAACACGCACCCATCTCATGGCATATTTAAGCCCCCCGCAGGCTGCAGCAATAGAGAAGCAGGATTCATCCCTCCAGAGATCCACCTTCTCCTATGCACCTGGTATTACAGGACCATGGGTACAGTTGGAGAGAAGACCCATCCTCAGGCAGGGGATCCCAGCTGCCTCTGTAGTAGGCAGGACGAGGCTCCCTGCTGTGCAAGCATGCCCCACGTGGTTTGGGCCAGCACCTGTGCCTGGGATCAATACACGGTCGAGGAAAAAACTGCCCAGGGTTGGCCCGACCTCATCTCAAGATCCCTCTCCATCTACATGTTACAGGAAGGCAGATCCAAGGCCCAAGGAGGCCTCAGTATGCCATTGGTGGCTTGAAGGTTGTGGCAAGGCCAGGCAGAAGGTTTGCAGGCCTTTAGGGGCTGGTGAGCCCCAAACGACAGCCAGGGTTGTATTCCAGTCATTCATTGCAAGGACCGGATTGCTTAGGAG